>NW_024039286.1:0-483306 GCF_016077235.1 Cyprinodon tularosa | reverse complement strand
ACTTTTAGAGCTCTTCATGGACAGGCACCAGACTACATTAAGAACCTCATCCAGCCTTATGTTTCCATTAGGAACCTTCGGTCGTCCAATTTGAACTTGCTGACGGTTCTTTTGACCCATTTTAAGACCCGAGGAGACAGATCTTTTAAAGCTGTGGCGCCTCGCCTCTGGAATGAGCTAACCTTTACCATTCGTTCTCTTGTTTGTATAGACACTTTTAAGAAACAACTAAAGACCCACTTTTTTAAACTTGTTTTTAAGTTTAAAGCTACAGTGTGTAATAATTACAGGGATATACAGTCAGAAATGTAATATATTATACATAACTATGTTATTTATCATCATCTACGAGCTCAGCCTCTTAACCTTAATATTTGCGTTGCCTTAGAATTCGTTATTTATAATTACATAGGAGCGGGTCTCGCAGCCATGGAGGCAGACATCTTTGCGCTACAGCAGCGCAGAGCCAACAAACTAGCGATTGCGAGATCGCCCATTACGCTCGAAAGTAACTACGGCAAGTTGAGAGAGATAAACTGAAATCTATACCCTACACAGACATTTTGTCCCGTAACGCTCGCCGTACTGTTGGGGGGGAGAAGCAGTGGGGGGGAAATGTTCATGTTGCTGCGGTCTGCAGTCTGGACGTTAGATGTCGCTGAAAATTACACACTGTAGCTTTAATACTGTGTTTACTGTTTCTGTATGTTGTTTTAATTTATATAAACCTTTTATAAATTTGTGCAGCACTTTGTGACCCTGGTCTGTAATAAGTGCTATAGAAATAAAGTTTACTTACTTACTTACCTCCAAAAGCTGCCAGTGGCAAACGGGAAAATTGCTAGATTTGTCGCTAGTCTTTTTTTTGAAAAAGAGGGGTCTGAAAAGTAGCGAAAATATAGCGACAAAGTCTGCACGGGTGAACCGGGCAGCCGGGGCGGCAGTTTTATAAAGGAGGGCGGGTCGCGCGCTTCGGAAAAAAAATATAACATAAACAATTTGTTTCTCTATGGCGCTGGGTTACGCACGGTTTGAAAGTACAGCTGTGTAATGGTCTGATAAGCTGACAGATCTTTTTGTTGTTGTTGGTTCTCTCTCTCTCTCTGTCTAAATAAGACTGTGGCGGACACAAATGAGACTGTGGCGGGCCACCACTGTCATTCATTCATTAATGGGAAACACTGTACTGAACGCACTTATGGTTCTTATGGTACACTTTGTACCAGGTATGCACAAGTAGGTCTTGGCCAGGTCGGCCAGGAGAGGAAACTCGGCCTGGTGAGCTTTCCACCATTCTAACACCTTACCACCCAAGCTCAGAGATGCAATATTTCTGTACTTCCCAATTTCATTATCGGCTAGCTCTTTGGATATTTACCTTCTGTCCTAGTTGCTGGTAAGTTCAAATGCAAACCTTTTCAAAGTGGAATCGGACAAAAAATATTTTTTTGTATTAACCTCTTTATTCCAAAATAAACATTTTAGACAGAACTAACAAGCACACAAGTACAGGTTACTCATTAACTGTACTGGTGCAATATGAAAAATAAATGTTTGTGTTAAAACTACGCAAACTTACATGAGAAATGTAGCTGTACATCCACAAAATATAGGCTACTTTGTTTCATAAAGCGCAAAAAAAGACATTTTTGTTTTTTAAAGCCCCTAAGGGGTTCAAACAATAGGTCCCCCCATTTCAACAAATGAGGTTTTTTAGACTAGAAGAGTTCTGCCTTTTAAGACAGGAAAGTATAGCAGTTAAAGTTGCTACTTGAGAAAATACTGAACCATAGAGATAAAAATAGCCCTGTGATTCAAATTATAAATTGTATTTGGAATAAAAATGAGAGAACTAGGGGTGCTAAAAAACACATCCTCCAAAGACAGATATATACATGGGAATGGGGCATATAATTAATTGACATATTACTGATCTTGCTGGATTTTATTCCGCTTTACTTCCATAAATTGCAGGATCTTCTTTACTTTATCTTTGCCAGAAGATTTTAACTTTAAAAGCCTTGCCTTCATAATTTGCAAGTTAATTTATTTATAAAGTAAAGATAAACGCTGCTTAAGCTAATTCAAATAAAACTAAAAGTAAAATAAGTAGCCAACCTTATCACTGTCTGTAACCTACTAACAAGGTAAGGAAAGCATCAGATGAGCTACCTGAGAAACTAACGTTACGTTTCGCCACTTTAAAACCAAAAAAACATGATTGCTCACCCTGCTGATCAACTCTCTTCTCTGCCATCGAAGGCTCCAACGTGTTTTCTTTTCAGGTGCTGAATTATAACAGTGGTGTTTCCGTGCCATGTTAATTTGTTTTTACAAAAGTTGCATGTTACAACTTTTTTCGCTTTACAAAGCGCAGGCTATTTTAATTATTGTGATCAATTTGTGCCGTCAATCCCGGCGCATGCGCGCTTCATTTGCAGTCTGGACGCTGAGGGTAAACATCCTGCGGCTCTGACTGCAGCGCTGAGAGGGACTCCTGCGGGAGCGGGGTTGGGATGGGGGAGGCGCCCCACGGCAATGATGACGGCGGCGGATGACGCATTAATCGCACGACACAACTAATCGATGATGAAATTCGTTGCCAACGCTTTTAAAAGTTGATTTTTATCAATTTGATCGATTCGTTGTTGCAGCCCTAAAACCTATGCTACAAAAACAAAACAAGCCAGGCTTGTTTTGTTTTAATGACCAAAATTGCGGAAAACGACTCATAAAGGTGGACCAGCTAGAAAAGCGAGTTGTGCGAGAACGCTGGGACCCTTTTTCCAACTGGATCCCCACTCTTTTTCGCCCTCATGTCTCTCTGTTGTCGGACAAACTCGCCCCCACTTCCTCATCACCTCGGCTGTATTTAGACCCACAGCGTGTAGCCGGACCATGCTTCAATATTGAGCATAAATTCCTGTGTCAAGCTCACTGCGACACACTACTGTGGGAGTAGGGCTGCAACTAACGATTATTTTAAAAATCGATGAATCGGCCGATTATTTTTTTGATTAATCGATGAATCGGACAAAAAATATTTTTTATATTAACCTCTTTATTCCAAAATAAACATTTTAGACAGAACAAACAAGCACACAAGTACAGGTTGCTCATTAACTGTACTGGTGCAATATGAAAAATAAATGTTTGTGTTAAAACTACGCAAACTTACATGAGAAATGTAGCTGTACATCCACAAAATATAGGGTACTTTGTTTTATAAAGTGCAAAAAAAAAACAGGCAATTTTGTTTTTAAAAGCCCCTAAGGGGTTTAAACAATAGGTCCCCCCATTTCAACAAATGAGTTTTTTTTAGACTAGAAGAGTTCTGCCTTTTAAGACAGGAAAGTATAGCAGTTAAAGTTGCTGCTTGAGAAAATACTCAACCATAGAGATAAAAATAGCCCTGTGATTCAAATTATAAATTGTATTTGGAATAAAAATGAGAGAACTAGGGGTGCTAAAAAACACATCCTCCAAAGACAGATATTTACATGGAAATGTGGCATAAAATTAATTGACATATTACTGATCTTGCTGGATTTTATTCTGCTTTACTTCCATAAATTGCAGGATCATCTTTACTTTATCTTTGCCAGAAGATTTAAACTTTAAAAGCCTTGCCCTCATAATTTGCAAGTTAATTTATTTATAAAGGCTATTTTAATTATTGTGATCAATTTGCGCCGTCAATCCCGGCGCATGCACGCTTCATTTGCAGTCTGGACGCTGAGGGGGTACACATCCTCCGGCTCTGACAGCAGAGCTGAGAGGGACTCCTGCGGGAGAACGGGGTTGGGATGGGGGAGGCGCCCCACGGCCGCAGCTGACACTGGCCAAAAGCCGCCAGTGACACCGTAAAAAGTCGCCAGATTTGTCGCTAGTCGCTTTTTTGAAAAATAGTCGCTGGAGGGTTCTGAAAAGTTGCTAAATATAGCAACTAAGGTCCTGAGTTGGCAACACTACGCTCCTACGGCGCTGGCTCGCTCTGCCGTAATTTTTTTTCTTCCCCCGTTTCAGTCAAGGGGCAGTGATGACGGCGGCGGCGGATGACGCATTAATCGCGCGACACAACTAATCGATGATGAAATTCGTTGCCAACGCTTTTAAAAGTCGATTTTTACCAATTTTATCGATTCGTTGTTGCAGCCCTAATAGGAACGATGCATGCTTTCACGTAAGAGTCTCCAAAAGCCGCCAGTGACACTGTAAAAAGTCACCAGATTTGTCGCTAGTCGTTTTTCTGAAAAATAGTCGCTGGAGGGGTCTGAAAAGTCGCTGAGTTGGCAACACTGCACCTGGGGCGCTGGCTCGCTCTGCCTTATTTTTTTTTCTTCCCCATTTCAGTTAAGTGGATGTGATGACGGCAGCCGCGGATGACGCATTAATCGCGCAACACAACTAATCGATGATGAAATTCGTTGCCAACGCTTTTAAAAGTCGATTTTTATCAATTTTATCGATTCGTTGTTGCAGCCCTATGTGGGAGTATAACCAGCCCTTTAGACCAGCGGTCCCCAACTTTTTTTGCGCCACGGACCGATTATGTCAGACAATATTTTCACGGACCGGTCTTTAAAGTGTGGTGTGTAAATATGATCAAATAAAATAATACAACTGGCATAAAACTGAATACAAACAACATAAAAATAAAACTCACCATTATGTTGAATTAGTGGGAGCCCTGAGCTTGTTTCTCTGCAAATTGAAGCCTTTTTTTCCCAGTTAGCCTCACTGATTAGTGGTTTTCTTACGGCTACACAGCTGTTCAGTCCCAATCCCTTGAGTTCCCTTTGCATTGTGCGTGTGGAAATGCTCTTACTTTCAGTATTAAACATAGCCCTGAGTTCTACTGTTGTTTTTCTTCGATTTGATCTCACCACACGTTTCAGTGATCGCCGATCACGATCATTCAGGATTTTTTTCCGGCCACATTTCTTCCTTGAAGATGATGGGTCCCCACTATCCTTCCAGTTTTTAATAATGCGTTGGACAGTTCTTAACCCAATTTTAGTAGTTTCTGCAATCTTTTTAGATGTTTTCTCTGCTTGATGCATGCCAATGATTTGACCCTTCTCAAACAGACTAACGTCTTTTCCACGACCACGGGATGTGTCTTTCGACTTGGTTGTTTAGGAAATGAGAAGCAAGTCATTGCACCAGTTGGGGTTAAATAACTTGTTGCAAGCTGAAAGATAATCGCCCATGCAGTAATTATCCAATAGGAGGCTCGTACCTATTTGCTTAGTTGAATCCAGGTGGCCACTTTTTTTGGCCAGGCAGAGTATAAAGTAGGGATGGGACGATTTATGAAAACCGTCAAAATCGTTCGGTTCGACTGTCTCGGTTCGGTTCGACTGTGTTTCGTTCGGTTCATGCGCTGCTCCTTTTTCTCATAGAGGAAGCGATTACACTCCAGCAGAAGGTGGCGGTATTGCGACCAAAGCCAACCACCAGTAGTAAACAAGAAGAAGAAGAAGCGAAGCAGCTTAGCCGGGTGTAGCAGGGAAAAAAATCAGTTGTTGTGGAGAATTGTGTCGGACTAGCGAGTGGGAAAGAACTGGAGTTGGAAGACGCGCCAGCAGCACTTTATAGGTCTGCTGTATGGGAGCGCTTTGCATTTAGAGTGACCTACGACGACAGCGGAAAGTTGTGGATAAAAGTGCAACAGTGTGCAAGCATTGGGCAACACGTTTTGTTTATGCTAACAGCAACATGTCATGCTAACCCCAAAATCCCTCATACTCCGTCAGCAACCCCCGCTCCGCCCCGCTGCGCTCCAGACCGGCTGCTCAAAGCAAAGCCTACAGCCCCCACTGTGGCTTCGTCTGCTCCCCTCTGAGTTCCTTGGAGATGGTAGAGAGCATGTAACCTGACAACAGCCAGATGCAGAGCGAGACATGCATCTGGCTGTTGTCAGGTTAGAGAGCATGCGCCAGATGATTAAATTCAAAGCAGCAAAACATACTGAAATGATCCAGGGTTTCCACGGATCATTTAAAATAATTACAATCCATTATTTTTGGGGGGATTTTTTCATTAATTTCATAATTTTTTATGGAATTTCGGTGTAACAATCAACATGTATCGAATCGAAACCGAAAACCGTGACCAGAAACCGTGAATCGAACCGAACCGTGGATTTTGTGAACCGTTCCACCCCTAGTATAAAGAGAGCTTTTAACAAGGTGTTTCTGGATTCAATTTCTAGTCCACATGCATCCATCTTTCACACCTTCCGTTCACACAGTGTATAAAATTAGACCTCGACGTCTTACGTGAGATCCCTCTGGGCTTTAAACTTTTTACCTATAAACTTCAGCGAGCCGCTTTTCTGCTAAGGAAGCGCGTCCGTCAACAACTGTGTCTGTCAAGGAAGTGTGTCCGTCAAAAAATGTGTCCGTCACGGAAGTGTGTCCGTCAAGGAAATGCGTCTGTCATTGAAAAGGAAAAAGAAGAAAAAGAGAAGCAAAATATAAAGACAGGAGAAAAAAGAGATTATCAATAAAAAGATGAAGAGAAAAAGAAGGAAAGATATATATAGTACCGCCTAGTTCACTCCACCAACTTTTAGGATTAGACAAACAAGTTACCTAATCCGGGCATCAGTCTCTTCTAGTTTTATGAGGAATATAATTTTATCGTCTCTCTCTTTTCCTTTTATAAGAGAAGAGAAGGAAAGAGAAAAACACCTCAAAGGTCCGTTTCAACCCGATCCGCTCGCTTATTTCCAGTCTCGGTTTTTCGTAAATGTCCTTATGGGAGGTATACTGGCAAACTCTAGCCGGCTATGTGACTGGTTTCTGTCTGTGCGTCTGTTTTCAGAAGTGCATCTTTCGTGTCTGCAGGCAGACCGGGAATAAAATCACCGTCCCTTTCTGCATGCAGAAACCGTTGGGCTCTCCAACCAACTTATCCTAGTGAGCAGTATAGTTCTTGAAGACGTTTGCGCAGTCGCCTTCAGTCGGACTTTCAACCGCTACCCACTTTAGAACGCACGACTTTCTCTCTCTCTTTTTTTTTTTTTTTTTTTTTTTTTTTTTTTTTTTTTTTTTTTTTTATGTGTACACGTTCGCAATGTAAAAAAACAACAACAAATACAACAAAACCAAAACCGCAAAAACAAAAAACTAAAATCACTCTGAGCAATTTCTCTGTCCTCTTTTGCATAAAAAGCTTCAGCTCACTTCAGAAAATCACAACACAGCCAAAGTGTTTTAACAGTAAAAACACTGGAGATATTTTGTAATAAGGAATCTCCTCACCTTATCAGTTGTTAGCGGCCGCAGGCTGTGGAGCTTTTTCCGTCGGTGGCTCTGTTGTCCTGCTTCCAGGTCACGGGCGGAAACACCAATTTGTTAAAGGGGTTGGAGATTCAAAATGTCAGTCAGTAAATCCTGATTTTTGGTAATAAAAAGAGATATTTATATAGGAGAAATAAAATTGGATGATCAGCCTATAAAAAGAGTATCAGCGTTCAAATATTTAGGAACATGGCTAAATAGTTCATTTGCAAGGAAATTACATATTAAGCAGTTTGAAACAAAATGCAAGAAAGTATTAAACCTCAGGAAAACTGTGGCTGGGAATGATTGGAGGGCTGATAAGAATTCACTACTGAAAATTAAAATGAGACATTCTGAGACTTATCTGAGAGGGACATGTTTTACTTCTGTGGTCACCCTAAAAGTAAAATGTTGTCTTTTTCCCCCGTATTTTGAGCCATTCCTCTGAAGTTGCTTGTTTACAATGCTGCGGGCTACAGCGTTGTAGATGAAGTGCCTTAGGCAGGCCTACCCTGCGCAATGAAGAAGGGAGAAACGCTAATCATACACAGTAGAGGTCATGATGTCGATTTATTTTTCCTAAATTATAAAATCATTAAATTATCACGCTGCAGGCATTTGCACAGGAAAATCTTGGCTTGTTGATCTAATGTTCAATTCAAGACATGGTGCCGCCCTTTTAAACATACTGGTTAGCTGATTGGCCTATGTTGGTGATAGACGGACCAAATAAACCAATCAGATCAATGAAGCATATGACGTACTAACAGACCGACGACGAAAACACAACCACAAGCCAGGCTACTCTTTTCGAAACCAGTCAGGAGAAGAGCAAAAACATCTTTTCCTCTGAGAAAAGCCTCCAGAGCAGTGTTTTGCTCTTCTTTCAGTGAAGAAATACTCTGTAATTCCGATAAAACTTGCTCGATAGCCACGCTAACGCTAGTTTCATCGGCTGAAGCCGCCATGTTCTTTAGACTGAACTGTCGCACTTCTCGTTGCGTCACACCTCAACCCGCCTCAAAGCCAATGCTGATTGGACCCTCGTTTGGTGAACGGCTCCAAATTTTCTTTAACGGAAAGTCTCCAGACTGAACTGTGAGTGAAACCTTGAAAGCTCGCGAGATCAGGATGGTCTCACGAGGCTATGATTATGTGACTTATTATTAAGAAATTTTCTAGGGGCGCTCCAAAAATAATAAAAAAAGTTGTAGGGAAGTCGTATTTAAATTTTAAATCATTCTGGCTTAAACATGTATATAAATGTACTCTTTATCAGACCATATTGTCCCAAAAATTTGAAAATGTATATATTTTTTCCCTGTCTTAAAATCTTTTTTTTCTTCTGTTATCTTATGCAGGCCAGTTAGTTATACGTCAGTTTGTACACCTAAATTCGGCAAATCATATATCAACGGTCATCTGTCAATCAAATTTTTACGGTCATAGCATCTTGATTCATATGTCGCAGCTAATATACGCAACGGTTGAAATAGGAATAATTTCCTTTCCCATTGAGTTCCGTCCCAGTGTTCACAGGGATGGACGTCTGTGTCTTCAGCAGGCGTAGAGCTAACAGAACTGGCAGCGTTGCGAGGCAAGGGCTCAAACATGTACGGCTGGAAGCCTTCTACACCAAACCAAGCTTCTGCCGCCCTGGCGTCCTCTTCCACTACATCTTCGTCCCCGCTTTCCTCCTCTAAATAAAAAGTGTATGATGGAGGAGACTCATCCACGACCTCCGACACTAAACTCTCCTCCTCTTGCATGTTTCCTCTGTCCATAGAGTTCCTTGAAAGTGTCATTTCTAAGTCACCAATTTAGTGCTACTTGGTCCCAATGGAATTTCCCATTGGGAACCTACTAGCACTAAGTTGCTAACTGGTTAGCAAGATGCTTGTGGACCTTCCAACACAACAATCCCGCCCCTTTGATAAACAACCAATCACATTCCCTTTATTCACTTGTGTAAAGTGTTAAAGATAGTCTCTGTGTCTGCACCCTGATGCTCTATCTTTCCAGTTCTTTTCCTGAAAAGAGATCACTCAGGACAAAATCTTTGAATAACACTTCATAACTTACATGTATTAAATAACCAGGAGACATGACAACAGATTCTGATAGAAATTGTAATCTTACTCAGATCAGAGTAATTGCATAGAATATACAGAAGGCAGCTGTGCACCTCTAGGCTCACCTCTCAGGAAGTGGCCCAGATTAACAGGTAAAAAGGCATTTTATACATCTGCTGTCTGCCTCATCATCACATTTTACATCATACACATTACCAGATGATTAGACATCCATGGCTCCGGCCTTATCAGAATATTACACTTTGTTCTTAGCTGAAGGACACCGTTGTCAATCCATTCCAAATCTGAGGAACTGTCTTAATTAAAACATTAGTTCTGACGCGCAACAGGCAGCCAATACAAAGGTGTAATAAACTCACACATCTTCAATGATAATCATCCTAACACTCTCTAATCATGAATGTGTTTAACTCCTTTTTTTCCATCTTGGGGAAAATCTATCGGAAGCAGAGCCTGTTTGGTTTAGGAAAAGTTCCTGTTTTTACATTATTCTTATTTACAATAATTTCATGAACTCTCTGGTGTTTCCAGGTAACTATCAGCTGATTGTTCCATCTGAACCAATCCTAGCGGCTCCTGGAGATGATGTCATCCTTCCATGTCGGGTGGATCCTGACTGGAACGCCATGGAGAAGACGGTGGAGTGGTTCAGACCGGATCTGAAGGCCTCAGGCCCACAGAAGCGTGTGGAGTACGTTTACGTGCACCGGTTCAGGAAGATGGACAGGGACATGATGATGGAGACGTACATCCAGAGGACGTCTCTGTCAGAAGGACTGAGACATGGAGACGTATCTCTGAGGATCCACAATGTGAGCTTGGAGGATAGCGGGAGGTTCAGGTGTTTCATCCCAAACCTGAGCATAGAAGCAGAGGTTCTGCTGGTTGTTGGTGAGGAAACTGCTCCAAACTGCAGGTTCTGGTTGGTTTATTTGATTCTGGAGAATCTAATGGATCCTGTTGATGTTTCAGACCCAGACTTTGTTAAAATGACAACAGCAGGCACATTTACTCAGAGAACCAGTCCAGCCCCAGAGGAAGAGACCATCAGAACCGGTGAGTCTGCAGGTTGATCCAAAGACCTTTCAGCATCTAATAACCAAATTCTGCTTTATTATTGACTTCTTTTATTCTTCATTTTCAGGTGGTCGATCCAGGATTATGCTTTTCTTTCCTATTACTGTTTTTTTCTTCATCATTTCTCTGAGTTCAGTTTTCGTATGCAAATTTAAAAAGAACAAGAAGTAAGTAAGAAAGAATAAAACCCATCAACTCTTCTTCCTCCATCACTTAATTGGTTAAGTAATTAACAAAAATTGTTTCTTTTGCTTTTTAAAGGATTCAGAAGAGTCCGCTGTTTCAAGGCCAGACCTGCATTGATATAGATGGAAGCTCCATGAAGTCTTCTCTCCTGCAGCTTCCTCAGGATTCAGATTCTACCCGGCAGCAGAATCCTGCAGATGGACACAGTCCTCATGATCAGTCAGAGTCATATCGGTGAAACCAGGTGAGTCTGACTCAGCAGCTGGAGGGGGTCATAGGATGATGTCATCAGCTGATAGAGTGCAGTGTTGAATTTCACCTCACATAGATGAGAGACTCTTTGTTTGACTCTGGACTTTTTCTTTTCTCCTGAAGGTTCTACATGTTGGCTGTCAGACTCTGCAGGAATCCTCCAAAACTTCAGATGTTCTGATGTTTTTATCAAGTGTAGAAATATTTTTTTAATTTCTACACTTTAAATGCTGTTGTGCTGCCTTACTGCGGCTGCAGGTGGTTCAGAGAAACACCTCTTTGTTTCTCTCCAATAATTTGCAAAGCAAGGGAGATATGAACATCACCTTTTAACATGGAGAAAAATTTGAGAAAAAAAAGAAGGGGCTAGACTGGGAAAGAGGCCAAAAACAACGATGATGTGGCTGTTAATAGAAGAAAAAGAAGACTTTATAGGAAAGTGAACAGTTAAAAAAAAAGATCTGTAGATCAGAATCTGATGAGAAGCTTAAGTACAAAGTACTTTAATTATATTTCCTGACTTTTTAAGTAAATAGGCTGGTTACTATAAGTACATTAATTTATGAATGTAGGTGACAGGTCACTTGCTAATGAACTGTTTTATAAGGAGATGCTGCTGAAAACTGACGTTTTTCTATTTGAAAACCTCAAGCACTTTAACCGACACTGAATGATTTAAAGTATTTGAACAGACGGATCAGAACATGTCTGATAATGGAACTTATTTTTTTTTTTAATTAAAAAGTAAAGATGTGAACTTTAAAATGTTTAAATTATCTTTTGTCTAGTGCTGCTCAATCAGCTCCTTGTGTCTATTACTGTAGTTTATTTTAAAGTGTAAATCACCCAAATATCAAGTTTTTTACAGATAAACTTGAAATTGCTAAGGGAGCGTTTTTAAGGCAACCTATTGCTGTTCTATTATAGTCATACTGTTACTATTGCACTACATTTTTATATTGGTTCATATGATATGTGCCTATGTCATGATAATCTCATGTTCAGGTAACAAACTTTCCTAATCTGTCTAGACCAGGCATGTCCAACCATAGGTCAGTCTGCATGCTTTAGGTTTATCACATCTGATGCAGATGTATTTCCCAAAGGAACAGCTTTGTGCTCCACTGATCGTCTCATTTCTAGAGCTGGTGTATTCAAAAAACAGGACCTGAAAACTGCATGCATAGGCTTTCACACAAAGTTTTTGATTTATTACGAACAATGTTGGAGAGAAAATGTGCCGCCTATTACTCCAATTGAACATCTGCATATATTTTGGAGAGAGAGGGAAATTGGTGAGACACAGATAGTGACTGAGGGCAACTGAAGCCAGATTACACCAGTTACTCTCAGGCATTTAATATCCATTTCTGTATAAAGAGGCACCATTTGGAAATGGAAGAATTAGAGGGGAACGCATTTTCAGGGATTATCAGTGTTTTTCTTACCAGTTATCAGCTGATCAGACTCCATAGAGACCCACAGCATCCCTGCTTACCACAGAAGGTTAGTGTGCAATAATTCATGGTTCTAAAGAAACATAAATGTATATAAACAAGCTGTGGAAATGTAAAATATCTCAATAAATTATAAATGTAAATAATTTAAATGTATGATATATTCTTTCCACCTCTGGATTATGGTCCCATTAGTGCTCACTGGAACATTCAGAAATTTAGAAATCCTTCTGTAACCAAATGCCATCATTACACGCTGAGCAAAAACTGGTTGAAAAGACATAGAAAAGGTGACACGTCCAAACAAGGTCTGAATTTGGTTGAAAAGTGAGAGGTGAAAAGCCGTTATCTTCAGATAGTTGGAAAAAAGAGGACCGACCAATAACAGCCCAATTGTCAACAAATATTTCTGCATTAAATCAGCACTATGGCGGAGCGACCACATTTAGCCTAAAAACCAACAACTAAAGGACGTCTGGTGTTTTGGGGGTAAGGTTGCAAAGGTCTTAATAAACCTCTTTAGTTTTATCCATTATGATATTTCATGTGTGATACCAGAGCCACCTTTTTATAGGCCATCATTTGGTCCTTGCTTGAGGCGTATGAGGTGTGTATAAGCAAGCCGTTGTTGACTGAAATCTAGAGTAGCAGCCATTCAATGTGGCCCTTCCTAGTCAGATGGCAGCTGAATGGCAGCCCACTTTCCTGCAACACCCAGCAGAATCCACTTCAACTTCCAGCCACTGGATTGACCCCCTCCTTCCCCTGGGTGTGCATTTTTTTTTTTTTTTTGTCTGACTCCACCCTCTCACTGAATTGCAGGGTCTGACCAGGAGATAACGCTCCTCTTTAAAGGGTAATGTCTAAAAAACATGACAGAATATTTTAGTACAAAGATTGATGTTTAGAAAGGAATTGTAGGGGACCAGCCAAGGTCCGATCAAAGAAAGTGGGGCAATTTTGAATCACTACCACTGTGAACAATCTAGTGTTTTTAGTACCTGTGGTGTTTCATATTCCAGGTGAATTTACATCAGCCGAAACTAAAATGAAGGCAAACCTTTTGCCTGCAGGAAGGAACAGATGCCACCTGCTAACTAACAAAGCCTCTCATTGGTGTCTGCTCTCCTTTTTCTTCTTGTTTTTTAATGCTTTAAATTAGAAATGAGGCAGTGTCCCTGCTTTCAGCCCAACATAAGACTCTGTTATCACACTTTGGTGTTATGGGTACAGGCATCACTTGATGGTAAAATTTCAAAAAACAAATGAATACATTGCCAGGGTTCTTCAAATGGGAAATTCCATCAAGGGGAGATTCTTTTTAATCATTACAGAAATAAAAACAAATCATAATCATCTTCATGTGGTCTGGTCTACCAGACTGACATGGCAAAGTCAGACTGGCTGGCCAGGCTAGAATATCAGAGTATGTCTGATAACTGCAAGTAATATGGAATTTTTTCAAATAAAATCAATAAATTAACCATAAAGGAGCTTTTTAATGTAATTAATGTTGCCCTATTATGGTTAAACTGTGGCCATTGCAGTACATTTAATTTTGGTTCAAATTGTATCTGCTTTCTCATTGTAATCCTGTGTTCAGGTATAAAACTTTGTCCTACTCTTTCTAGGAAACGCATGTCCAACTCCAACCAGGGGTCGGTGTCCTGCAGGCTTTAGGTTTGACCCTGTTCCATCACATCTAATGCAGATGAATAGCCCTTAGGACCAACTTCGTATTCCCCTTGTTTGCTCATCCTTACAGTTGAACAAAGTATTTCAAAGGGCCTCTGGTTGCATCTGTTATTTGGCCAACAAGGCAAACCTTAAATGGATATCTAATTACTCTGTTCATCTGCAGTCTGTTCATCTGCAGTCTGTTCATCTGCAGTAAACATCTTTGTGGAGTTTAGAATAAACAATTCTGTAATGGACAAGTCTCCTAACTTGAGCTGTGGACATTTATAGCTTCTCTAAAGATTGACTGTTCACCTCTTTTGGTTTTAACTTTAACTGACAGTTAGGGGAATCACCTGAAACTACCCACCTGCACAATAACATTGCCTCTCTGAAATATCTTAAGCTATGAAGTTATCTGATATTTCTCAAGAAAAGTTAAAAATTTCTCTAAAATGACACTGATTTAAGCCATCCCTATAGATTAATCGATAATACTAAGCTGCTTCATCACTATTATGTTCACATCATTATGGTATTTCCATGTATACCTTCTGAGGTGTGATCCAAATCTCTTGTTTTGTTTTTTTTTTGTTTTGTTTTTTTGTGGAAAAACAAACAATTTGATGAACAAGTAATAGTTTTATTTTCTCTGCTGTAGTTTTTCTTTCTTTTAAAATGAACCTGCAAATGAACTACATTGAGACTTTCAGATGTGAACCTATAACAAACAGGCATTTGTAATTAATAAAAATAGAGCTTATGTATTCTACCTCTTTTTTCAGCTGTTTTGTTTCTAAATGATTCTTGAGAAAAAAATGCATTGTTTCATTTTTTTGGCCCTGTCAATTGTGACGATCCCCTACTGTCCAGTAGGTGTCACCATTTCATTGTTTGATTTTTGTTCTTTTCAGAAAGCAGGTACATGTAGAGGGGCGGCTAATTGAAAGCACCTGATAGCTGTTAAATACTAGTCAGTCATTGGCCCTGCTTGCTTTGTCCTCCAGACCAGACAGCATTGATCTACACTTCTCTCTGACTGGCTGAGCAGCTCTTCAATGGCATAATTGGGAGAAAATAAATTATTGTTTGTTTGAATCCGCTCCTCTGTCTCCCATTTTTGTTGGTTCCTATGAGTGGGACGTTACACAATCTACATGTTTAGATGTTAGATTACAGAAGCTGCCCCATCCTACTTATATAATTTCCCTATAGTCTCATGTCCATCTACCTTACAATTCCTTTAGCTCTGCCCTTAGCTGTCATGGTTACCCTATCCACTTTCCATTTTACAGATAAACAGATTTTTTTGTCAAATCGGCAGTAAATAAAATCCTTTTTTTTGTGTGTGTGTTCTTACAGTGTCCTGTCTGGCAATAAGAATAATTGTCTTGATGCCAAAAAGAGCCCAACAGATTTTACTTTCACAAGTGGAGCAGTATGGCAATTGCCATACTGCTCCACTTGTTTCTTGCATATAAATTGCTTTATTATAATTCTGCAGGGAGTTTTACAGTTTATATGGACACTGCAATGTAAGTAGAGCAGAAAAACAGAAGAAGAAAAAGGAAAAAAGAGAGAAAAAAAGAGAAAAGATGAAAGAAAGAGGAGATAGAAAGGAGACAATGACAAAACATTTTCAGTCTGCTTCATCATCTGTAACATGAAAAAAGAACAGCACAACCAAAAGACATGGTACGAGATATACAATAAAGCAACACCTTGAAACTATCGCTAAAATAATATTATGAAGTAAATAAAATCCTGAAAGTCCAGACTTAAAGACGCCTCTGATTGGATCTATCAACATCTTTACTCTAAGTAACTGTGGCAAAATAGGTCACCAGGTGAGTCCAATCTGCAGAGTGAATGAACCTGTCCAGACAAATACATGACATAGAGGTGGCTTGTTGTTATTTATCTATTTATTCTGGTGGCACACTAACAGTGCAGTTTACAGTTATTAATTTAACTGAGACTTAAAGACTGGTGTTTGAGTTTTGTTGGAATTCTTTTTATACATAGGCTATATGTGTCTGCTATGTTTTAGAAAAAAAGTTTAAGTAACTGTATCAGGGATTACTCTGATTTAGGACAAGTTTGCCTCTGTAAATAATTGATTTAGCAAGGTGTCATTATCTGGGAGTCAGATAGAATTAAACAGGAAGAAAGAAAAAAATGTCTTGGGTTTGTTTATGTCACTATGCACGTGGCTATGACTCATAACAGGCGGGGCTATGTCCTTTTAGAGACATGCTCCAATCCTTACAGCAGTTCGGGGTCTACACGTACAGACGACAGAGAGGAATGACGCTCTACCTGCAAAAATGGGAGAGCTGCAGGTTTCCTGTGATCGTTCAGAATTTTCTATTTTTACCTTCTGCCTGCTTTTTATCTGGACACCAGTTAAAGGTAAGAATAGGTTCTACTAAATGTGACTGATGGGAAACTGTTCCAGAAAAACTTTTAGTTTTAAAAGAATAACATTAACAGTTGTGAACTAACGTTATAATAATGTTTAAAGGAACTATTTCAGACTTTGATTTCAGTAATATTTAGTTTTAAAATACAATGCTATTTTTACTCCATTTCATTAACTTTCAGGCATAATTTTCGGAAGGACTGCTATGGTTAGTGAGGACATTCCCCTGATCTCAGAGGGACGTCCTCACTAACTTGGGACAGGCCCCAACCATAATAGACAAATTGATTTTATTTTATCTTTCCGCTAATTTACTAAGAACAGGTGCAGCTTTCAGTTTCAATCAGCACTTTTTTTTTTTTATCTCCCGCTGCTCCTAAGCTCCACCTACCACTGTGACCTCATTGGATCTGTCACTTTGAGATGTAGTGTGATTGGATAGTCACTGCGCCTCCAGCTGTACATGATTGGAGCTGCTTTGTGTTTTAAAGGAATAGTACAACCAAAACATGATTAGCCTTCATTTTCTACTCACCCCCATGCTGAACAACACTCTGGAGTACTTTTTTGATATCTCAAATGCATCTGGAGATCTGGGAGGCTTCTTGCTGTCTGCTGACATTCAAATAATGGAGGTCTACGGTGCCCGAGGCAGAAAGGTCCATAAAAGTCCACAAAAAACGTGTCAATATTCCTCCACACTGCTCGTCCAATGTATTCCAAGTGTCCTGAGTGGGTAGCATCCAGAATTTACTCGAAACAAAGTCATTTAGAATGTTTTTAGAGCATAAACAGTAGTGTATAGGATTTCCTGAAAGCGCGCACATGCGCGATCACGAGTCTACGGAAACCGCGGCAGACCAAACCAGATGAAAGTGCGCATTCAGCGTCTGCTCTGCCAATAATGCAAGCGTAGAAGAAGAAATATGCCGTTTACCTGTGCAAAGAAAGAAACAACGAAAGAAAAATGTCTGAGGACTTCAGTGTTGAGGAAGAGCATGAGTTCTTTGCCGAGCTGAATGCGCTGGTTTGGTCTGCCGGCTTCCGTAGCGTCGTGAACGCGCGTGTGCGCGCTTTCAGGAAATCCTATACACTACTGTTTATGCTCTAAAAACATTCTAAATGACTTCGTTTCGAGTAAATTCTGGATGCTACCCACTCAGGAAACTTGGAATACATTGGACGAGCAGTATGGAGGAATATTGACACGTTTTTTGTGGACTTTTATGGACCTTTCTGTCTCAGGCACCATAGACCTCCATTATTTGAATGTCAGCAGACAGCAAGAAGCCTCCCAGATCTCCAGATGCATTTGAGATATCAAAAAAGTACTCCAGAGTGTTGTTCAGCATGGGGGTGAGTAGAAAATGAAGGCTAATCATGTTTTGGGTGTACTATTCCTTTAAGTTGAGCTGGGTTCACTGTATAAAAAGTGAGATTTTCATCCCAGTAAACTCCCGCAGATCTCCCTGATTTTCGTCAGTTTCCGACAATTTGCAACCCGGGCTTGTCTCCGTTTGTCAGTGCCACAAATTGTCGGAAACGGACTCTGACGTATGTAGAGAGCGATCAGATGTACTAATGGCCCTAATTAGCATATGAATGCAGCGAACCCGCGCGGCTGGCCAGGTCTGGCTTGAATAACCTACTCAGTATTGGCTGAAACCACTATTCTCAAACAAGTAAAATCGCTCGTGATTGGCAGCAAAACCACACGTGGCCACGCCAGGCTTTAATTTTCTTACTGAGTATTGGACGGAACCACTTCTTTTTAAACAAGTAAAATCGCTCGTGATTGGTTGGCATATATATATATATATATATATATATATATATATATATATATATATATATATATATATATATATATTTATTTATTTATTCATATATTTATTTATTCATATGCTGTGTATTTATGTTATCCTACACTACTACACAATTATTAGGCTACCATCAAGGACATGAATGAATTTATACAGGAAATGAACATTTGCCAGGAAGCTGTTTATGCAAAGAAAGAGCTTTATTAAAACAAAAACAACTATATACAACGCGAGGATCTGCCCACACATACGTATCCAAAAATTACAACTCCGTGAACTGTCCGTTTGCCTCCTCGGGGTTGGAGGTAACTGGCAGCATTCCCTCCGAGGCAGGTCCGATGTGCAGACGCCTACTGTGCGTGGCCCTGTACTTCGGCATCGCTTCTAACCGGGACTGCAGCTTAACACAGGGTTCAGTGAGATCCGGCCTACGAAATGGCGGCGACCGTACAATCCAACCAGAGACACCGCCAACGACGCCATCTTCTTCGTCAGACATGAGGTCGACGGTGGCGGACTTCATGAGTTCCACTTCCTCGTGAGCTAGCACACTCTGCCTCGATTCCAGCAGCTGTAAAAAACAAAACAATGAATCAGCACTATGCGATGGGATGCACTGCGTATGGACACAACACATCTATCAATGCACCTGAAAAATAGCCACCAAATAAAGTCTTACTCTCTTTCTTTTCTGAATGCTTGGCAGCTTCCGCGCGCAGCGTGTTCTCAGGCTGCGTATATCTGAAGCTCCTGCGTACCGTCTCATAATACGTCTTACAGGCAGCTGGAAAACAATTAAATGAGAGTGGTATGAATAATAGGAGGTCACCACCTCATTATGAGGCGAGATTAGTCTGTGAAAACAAAATGTACAGTTATGATCGGTATCCGTCCGTATCTATTTCCTTTTATCACAGAATGAAAGCATATTCTTTAACTCTTACCCTTGCTCCGGTTCATAGCGCCTGCAATTAGTCTCCGAGTTGTGAAGACGGCGTACTGCTTCCTGTGAATCACAAAAAATACACTTTAATAAAGCTTGTTCTTGCAAGGCTACTATTAGCCGTAGCTTTAGGCTAGGCTGCTATTAGCTGTAGCTTTAGGCTAGGCTGCTATTAGCCGTAGCTTTAGGCTAGGCTGCTTTTAGCTTAGCAGGCAGTATTCAAACATATATTTACCGCTAGCTTCTCTTCTTTGAGTTCGTCTCTCCTGCACAGTTGTTCGACTGCAGAGTCGCCATCGTGTCCAATAGGAGCTGAAGGCGAGTTGAACGCGAGACGTCCAGCCATTGATCACGTACCAGCAAAATCCAAACAAAGGAACTGGAGATAAAGTTCTTCTGAGTATAGCTCCTCCAATCACATACGAGGTCATTGTTATACGGAAGGACTCGCGAGAACAGCTACCTCTATAATGTTTTTTTGTGTGTGATTTTTTGCTTTATTGGCAATTCCCTGTAACAATACAGAGTAATTCAAACATCAAATAAAGATACACAGCAGTTGGTGACATTATAACTTTAAAAAAATGAGACATAGAATATAAAAAAATTATGAAAATAAAATAAGGGAAACAAACATATAAATAAATAAACAAATAAATAAAATAAACATAAAATAATAATAGCTAGGGGTTTACATTGAGTTTATGGTCATTTAACTTTTTGTAGCTTCCTGTCCTAAACAGTCTTTAAGGAAACATATTAGAAGATGCAATATTGTATATGTGAGAGAGGAGTTGCTGTAAAACAATGGTTTACCACAGATTTAAAACTAGTAATAGCATAAAGAAATATGAAAATTCTAAAACAGTCTTTAGACTTTTTATCAGCAATTACTGTGGGTAGCACAACTTGTGTTACAGAAAATAGCAGGCTTTGGAGATATGTTCTGGAGAATCTTGATTTATACCATACTACAGAACATTTCAAAAGGCTGCTGACTTTTTCTATGTTTATAGGTGAAAATAATAAAAACTACAAAAGAGCAAGTTTGCTGTTCTCCATAAATGTTGGGAAAATTGTTTAAAAGTTTGTTGCATAAGGGCGTGCTTTGGTTGCCCAGTGTTTAGCGCACAAAACCCATGTACAGAAAGATTCCTTAGTCCTCGACATGGATGACCCGGGTTCGAATCCTTGGCCGCATGTCTCTCCCTCTCTCATACCCCCTTTCCTGCAAGCCTACTGCCAAAAAAACGAGACACTAGTGCCGTAAAAACTCCAAAATGTGCTGTAAAAACTCCCAAAAAAAAGGGTGTTGCATAAAAGCTTCTACAACACAATGCTGTTGATGGTAGATTGTTTTGAAGGGTCAGACAGGAAAGCTTGGTAAACAAATCTAACATATCTGAGATGCTAATACCATTTACTGTGAAAGAAAGGACAATGGAGAGAAAATGTAGAGAATAATGTAGGAGTGCTGCTAGAATTCCAGTTCCCAGATCTGTGTTTTCTATTACTTCTACAACCATTAAAACTTATGTTATAAATGTACGTTATTGGCAAGTGAAACCCTGTCAGAGCTCTCCTTAGATATCAGCCCAGTTACAGTTTGCCCTGCAAAAATAATCTGCTCTCTTGAAAATCTCAAACTCTTGCCACATTTCAGGCATCGAACATAAACATTTTTTAGTGAAGAATCAACAACTAGTTTTACCCAATCATGAAGTGTAATTAAAAATATTGGATATTTTTTAACTTTTTTAACAAATAAAAAACTGAAGAGTGACGTGTGCAAAATGAATCGGCCCCTTTTACTTTCAGTGCAGCAAACTCTCCCCAGAAGTTCAGTGAGGATCTCTGAATGATCCAATCTCGACCTAAATGATACTAAATAGAATCCACCTGTGTGTAATCAAGTCTCCCGATAAATGCACCCGCTCTGTGATCGCCTCAGAGGTCTGTTTAAAGTGCAGAGAGCATCATGAAGAACAAGGAACACATCAGACAGGTCTGAGACGCTGTTGTGGAGAAGTTTAAAGCTGGATTTGGAAACAAAAAGATTTCCCAAGCTTTAAAAATCCCAAAGAGCGCTGTGCAAGGAATGCACATTTTACCTTGCTGATTCTGATTAAAACTAATTTTTGAAATAAATTATTTTGTGTATTTTTTTACATAACATTTGCCATTGCTAATGGCATACACAGTAATCTAGCGTACTTTAATTAAATAAATCAATTTAAGCTAAAATGTAAGTTTCTATAATTAGGTCATACTGAGCCTGATCTATTTGTACCATCTATTTGGGGGATATTTATTGCCACACTTTGGGCCACTTAATACCAATTTAGCATCAAATAAATGAGGAAGCCTACCTCAGCATTGTTGCTGACCTTATGTCCTCATGACCACAGTGTACCAATCTTCTGATGGCTACTTCCAACAGGATAATGCGCCATGTTATAAAGTGAATCATCTCAGACTCATTTCTTGAAACTTTTCCACTTAAGTAATTGTGAATTGAGCATATTGACAGACAACATTTAATTTTTTATCTTAAATGCACATTTTTTTAAAATAATTACTGCTCTAAATGTATTGCTCTGTCAGCTAAAGATCTGTTTTGGTCTCTATACTTTAATTAAATAAATCAATTCAAGCTAAAATGTAAGAGGCTATACTGAGCCTGATCTCTTTGTATCAGAGATTTTCTTACCTTTTAGAAAAATGTCACTTGGAGTAAAACCCCCCCTGCAACCCTGGTTTGCATTTGTATAGCTCACAGCATGTTCATTTACATGTTAAAGCCTCCCCTAGAATTCCATGGGGGGGAGGCATGGGGGGAACACTGCCTAAGAAATTCCACGTCAATTTCTGACAATTTATGGGAGTTTTCTGCGATGCCTGCAAATTACCGTAACCTGCCGTTAACCTGAACTTCAATGACAATCTACAGTGCCGCATATTGACGAAAATCTCACTTTTCATGCAGTGTAAGGCGCCGTCAATGCACTTAAACATCTCCAAAAGGATCAGCAGCTAAATCATAATAATAGATTTGCATTTTGTTAGTTCTGTGTCTGTTTATCACATGTTTTATTAACCTTTATAGATGTATCTGCCTTGGCCCAGTTTCAGCTTCTAATCTCTGATGAAAGTGAAAACAGAAGGAGTTTTGGTGAAACTTTGTTTTAATGTGTTACTTAGATTGGAAAAACCCCTGATGTTATTTTCCCTCCTAAATCTTCAAAGCAGCATTGATTATTTAATTTATAGTTGTCATTCACGTTGTACCTGAATAACAGCAATGAAACATTACATTCAGTTCACAGCAAGAAAAGCTTTGTTAAAACAAATTCAGAGCAAATTCTACTTCTCCAATCATTATTTTCACCACACAGAATAGGATTTATGACAATCAGATTTTGTTTTCTGTCTGTTATGAGGTAGAGCAGAGATCTGATATAACAGGACAGCAGTTCTGAGCTCCTACTGATCCAGGATCTGCAGATGTGTGTCTATAGCTCTTCTATGTGCTGCGGCTCTTGATGATGCTAAAAAAATAAGATTGGAATCAGTTTTAAATAAAGGAAAGATATCTTTTAGTATAATTTATAAAGGGGTTTTAGTGTTATTTTGCTGCACATTATTTTCACAAACTACATTAGCTTTATTTTTTTTTAATTTGTTTTCTACAATGGAGTATTAGGGCCAGGCTAGAGATTTTTTTCTTCTATTTCTTCCCTAAAATGAGGAACGTCGAGCGTCATATGAAGTTATACTTTGGCTCTGGTTTGACAAATAAGGAAATCTTTTAGCACCAGCATCAAACTGGGCAGCATGTCAAAGTGGACTCTGGCTGCTGATTGGTGGAGCTGGTCGGCCATCATCTGCTGGTTGGAGCTCGAAGCTTTCTTTGTGAAACGGGTTGTTGAATGATGACTTCATTCTCATAATATTGTGACTTTGTTCTCGTAATGTTACAACTTTATTCTCAAAATAAAAAAATAAAAAAATAATCTAGCCTGGCCCTAATACGCCGTCGTAGTTTTGATCTTATTTATTTATTTATTTTATTATTCTACTTACTGGAAATGTATTATAACTAGGTTTTTCTCTTCGAAATTTGTGTGGATTCCTTATCCTTTCAGAAATCATACGCTTTATGTCTTTGATAGTTAAACATTAAAAATAAAACAGCATTTGTTAAAATTTATAATATAAATAGCTTCAACATGTGATCAGTTTATAAAATTTTAATAATGTTTTTATCAAAGTTGTTTTCTCAGCTCAAGATCAAGCTCATTTTGAAGCTGCAGGGGCAGGTTAGTTGAAAAAGTATTTGTTTAAAAAAATAAAATCAGATAGGGTCAGTTTTGGTCTCCATTCTATAGATCAGGTCTAATAACCAGCAGCATAGAGAGGTCTGGGTTTCTGTGCATAGATGATGATCAGCTGTATGATGATCTAGAAGTAGGAGGATGACTTCACCTGATGCTTCATCATCTGCTGAACTGTTTATACAAACAGTCTGAATACTGGTTCTCTGCTCGTGCCTGAAACTATCAACCCTCATGTTAGCGTAGTAAGAAAAACAAAACCCTGAGGAGCGCTACCGTTTTCAGCCTGTTGTGTAAATATTTAGTCTCTAAAGCTCTTGTATCTCGTTGATAAATGACATCATTACATAAACAGGAAACATTATTAAAGGAATATTTAACTCAACATGACAAGTTTATTGTTTCTCCTATCAGAAAAATCTTAACAATTTGCTGTCATGTATGAATAAAACCCTTTAAAGGTTTTCCTCAACATTTAATTTACTTTGGTTAAAAACAATGAAGGGTAACAGGAAAAAAACTGTCAAAATGCAGATGTGGAAATCCAGAGTTTATAATTAGGTTGTGTTTTTGTCTTATATGAAAAACATCTCTAAGTTTCAATGTGTTCCTTCTTTTGACTTTTATCTCATTTCCTTTTAAAGATGTCTGGTACAGAGGACAAGAGGAGGATGGGATGAGATGAGGACAGAGGTCAAGAGGAGGATGGGATGAGATGAGGACAGAGGACAAAAGGAGGACACAAAAGAATAATGTTACTTTAAAATAAACTGAGGTTGAAGCTTCAGATTGTTCTACATTTATTACTGAGTCAAATATTAGCCTCAAGGAACGCATTGGCTGCAGAGTCCAAACTGCTGATGTCACCAACCTGAAGAAGAGTTTCCACATCGAAGCTATTTTTAATTCTCACGTGTGTCTGTGGTTTTCCTTTGTTCTACATAATTATAAAAAAAATAAAATCCAGAAGTGGTTTCACGTGACATGTCATCACTGGTGAATCAGGTGTTTCCATAACGGCTAATCCACCAGTTTAAATGACATATGATGTTTTTATAATGATAGTTTCTTTTATTCTATTTCTACATGTAATCCCCATAAAATCCTAGATGTTGTTTTAAAGAGAGAGCTGTTTAATAAAGAGTTTACAAACATGAGAAAATTAACATTTAACTAAATTAAATAAGCAAATAAAATATCAAACTAAATCACTATAAAAATTAAATGATATATATATATATAATTATTAACCAATAAGCTTTGATGATCTAGAACAATGGATCTGTTATAATAAAATACTCTAAGTCCTAAAATCATTGGTCTTTGGATTCTTTAACCATCAAAGCAGGTTTATTTCTAGAGAACATTTTAATTACAAGTGTTTTATATATATATTAAAAAAATTAAATAAAGTGCAGTTCTTTGCAGTAGATTAACATAAAATTGTTTTTTTTCCTCCCAGGTGAAGAAGGACCTGCTCAGCAGACTCAGCCTGGGTTTATCTGGGGTCGGTCTATCAGTATGAACTGCTAAGTTCTATTGTTACGATTCCCATGGGAACATTTTACTGTCAGGTTTAGGAAATTTTTAGCGGGAGTACATCATATTAATCATTCCATATGTAGCCCCTGTTCAGTAAAAAATAACCATTTAGTTGCATTACAAAGATTTTAATATTAAAAATATCAAAGTTAGTTTGAAAATTCTGTATTTACACAACAAACCTCTCTATAGGATACTAATGGCCCGATCGTCATAGATTAGATTAGATGATTAGATTCAACTTTATTGTCATTACACTTCATAATAAGGCTTGTGCATTTTTTTTGTATGTGCAAAGATTGCATATTGTTCAGACGTATAAATAGGTTCGACCATTTTAATGAACAGATTATGGGCCGGATCTATCAAAGGTTTGCGTGTATAAAAACGTGAGCTATTTCACTGCGCACGCTAAAAAATGTACAAACTGATCTATCAACAACGTGCTAAAAGGATTTGGTCTTTAAAATGTGCTAAATAGCGCCTCTTATCCATTTAGTACTTTTTCTGCAATGAATATGCAATATGGGGCGTTTACACGCAAAAGTGCGTCTTGTGGGAGGAGAACATGTAAATATATTAATTTAGCACTCGCAAAGTGATTTATTAAACCTGAAAGCAATTTTGCTAACGGTATCTGACTCTATATTTAACACGTTTCAAAAGAAGGTGCAAATGGTCTGTATGCGTAATTGCGCACACATGGCAGCGGTTATTGCCGCAAGAAGGAGACATGGAAATGAAGCAAGGAGACGCAGAGAACGCATTTTTTCACTCCGTGTGAATATTTTTGGAATGAACGAGGAAACGATCATCAAAACATTTCGTTTATCCAGCATTGCCATTTTGGAGCTGCAATTCCAGTGATTTGCTCCTCACAGAGCGTCAGCTGTACTTGTTCCTCAATGCTGGTCAGAGGCATCTCATCTACTGTGCCCCCTCCTCTTTTGTTCGCAGATGTTTTGTTATATGCCAGTTTTTCTTTGGTTCGCCTTCTAATATCCTGGTATCTTCTTTTTACTTCATCCACTGTTCGCAAGGTTTCACCAACAGCGTTTACTTTATTAGAGATTTGTTCACATATAGCGTTCCTCTGTGTGACAGTCACACTTCTTTGCTGTAGCTCACTTAAATGTTTGTTGGCTTCATCCACCAACACCTCCATTTCCATGGGGTCGAATTTCCTTTTGCGCTTTCTGCTGTCCAAACTCGCCATGCCGCAAACCACCAAACGCGCAAAACCATCATTTAAATAGGGCGTCTCCAACAGTTTGGCACCTGCCACCAGTTACGCAATCACTCTTGTTAAATCACCCGCAAACCATGGTCCAGCCCCTCGCGCAAAATTCCAGTTTGCGAGCGCAAATTACTGCACGCAAAACTGGATCTTGATAAATCCGGCCCAATGTGTCCTACAGGCAGTTGAGAGTTGTAGAAAAGGAAAAGATGAGGTTCTTAGCCATGTAGTTGGAGGTAATAATGATAACTATTATTTAATAATGAATAATTACAAAAATCAATATTTATGAAACACTTTACATATGTAGCCTTTCTTTAATTACAACAGAGTAAAAAACAATAATAAAAAAATAATAATAATAAATAACATATATACATGAAATTTGAAGATTCCCCCCAACCGAGGGTTAGCATTTTTTTTATCTGTACTTTGATAAAATGCATTGAGGGAGAAAAAAAAAATCACTGCTGTGAGAAAACAATGCACAATTTCCGAAATGTCTGATTTTCCTCTTCCTGGAGATAAATCCACAGCATCTGATTGTGTTTTGATGTGAAGTTTGTTGGGTTCCTGCAGAGACTGACTGCAAACAGGAAAACAGGAAAAACCTTCAAAAGAACAAGAAAAGGTCCAGTGAGAAACAAATACTCTGTTAGTGAGTGATTGAGAGTAAAAGTCCTCCAGTTTTTGTTGATAAACAAGAGGAATAAACTTTGATTTCAAATCAGTTAATTTTATACAGAGAAGACAGAATAAAAATGGAAAGAAAGTAGCGATAATTTACCTTTAAACATTGAAAAGACTCCTGGTTTCATCAACAGCTTCTAAGGTATCATTAAGACTCCTTCTATCTCCAGGGTCTCCTGCAATTTATTGAACAGTTGGAGACCTCAGAAAGATGAAGGAGAGAAGACTTTGCTCTGATCTCAGCTACATTAACACAAGTTTGCCCTTATGCAAGGTTTCCATTCTGTAATGTAGATGGTTGACCTAGAAGGACTCTTCCTAGAGCTGAAAAAGGCAAACAAAACAAGTTTACTATTATAAAATGCATCATGTGATCAAAATGGGATTTCGTTTTTTCTGACTTCTTATTTTTAGAAATGAAGAGTAAAACCAAACACGGAGAAATGATGAAGAAAATAAAAGGAAATAAAAGGAAGAGCCTGGACCGACCTCCTGAAAAAAGGAGTAAAAAATTTAATATTAGACACAAAAAGAATGACATTAAAAAAATACTGAAACATCTTTGGTTTCAACCTGCAGACTGACCGTTACTGATGGTTTTATCCTGTAGAGTCGGAGTGATGAGGTTTCTCTCAGGAACCGTCTCTGTTTCCATTTTTACACCCAATAAAAAAAAAGAATCTACTGTCATTGTGTAAAAAAAATAAAACATTTTGTTTGGAAACATCTCTTGAGAAGCAATAATGCAAAAGTAAGTTCTGTTTCCAAAAGTTCAGAAAAGAAATACACAACAACACTAATTAATACATTTTAAGAGGAAACTAAAATTAAAACCAACTCAGTTTCATTTGTGTCTGAGCTTTGTAAAGATCCATCCCTGGTTTTATCTCCCATATTATGGTTGATCCTAAACTCTGATAACAAACGGATGTAGCAGCGTTTCAAAGTGGGTTGTATAGAGGGGACTGGAGGTTGGACACATTTTATAGTTTATATTAAAATGTTCAAGAAGAGGTTATTCAGGAAGCAATAAATTTGACTTTAACTACAGCTGATAAAGTATTAGTTGGAGTCAGTCATAAAAAAAGAAGAATAGAATGATACAGGAGAGAAAAAAAAGAGTATAGTGTTGAATCTTTACCCTTCCTATATAATAAACATCTTGGTTCTACTGGGACCGGAACTCACCAGTGATTGTAACGTTGCAGTCTGCAGAACCTTCCCCATAGTCAGTCCTGATGTTACACACATACAGTCCAGAGTCTTCAGTCCTCAGTCTGGACAGATGGAATCTGATCCGTCCTTCTCTGAGGACGTCTTTGTCCATCTGGACTCGTCCTTTAAAGTGTTCATCTGTAAACTCTGTCTCTTCAACATCTTCATAGACTGAATAGAGGACTATTTCTCTGGGAAGAGTCAACACGCAACAGTAGATGATCCAGGTTCTGTTGGGTCTTGTGGTGAAGGTCCACTCCAGAGTGATGTTGTGGTTCTCCTCTGCCTGATAGGAGCTCTGTGTCACATTCACTACAAATGTTGCTGCTGAGGAGACAGAGAGGGAAAGAGAGGAGCAGTGAGACACACTGAGAACTGGAACATGGGAGTCTTTAAACTCCATCTCTAGAGGTTTCTGTCTCATGATGGTCTCTGTGCTGTCAGAGCTCTGCTTGATTCTCTTCTAGTCAAACTGCTTGATCAAGTGCAGCTGGAGGATTGAAGTGTTACCTTCACTGACCTTTGACCCTCATGTGTTCACATTGACAATTAGATGTCGCCATTGGGCTCTTGATACTCTGTAAACCATCAGTTTTACTGCTAACTAGAGCTAATTTAACATCAATAATTTAACATCTAATTTAACATCAATAAACAGACACAGTGACCCTGAAACCTAACAACTGGGTTTAGGACAAAAAGAAAATGGAGAGGGACCACAGAGACATGAGTTGATGATGATAATGAGCAGCAGGATCCAGCAGATCATTTCCTCTCTGTGAGAAGAAGACGAGTCAATAAATCATCACCTCCAAGATCACAAAGAAACGACAAGGAACATCTACAGTCTGCAGATCTTCTCTGTGTGAATATATGACTACAGCGCAGACAGAACTTTGGCGGAGAGCGGAAAAAAGAGAGGAGGGGGTCTGGCGGTGTTTGTGAATGAGAGATGGTGCAGCGCGGCTCATGCTCACGTGAAGCAGCAGATATGCAGCTCAGATGTGGAATGACTCGCAGTGAGTTTAAGACCTTATCATCTGCCGCAGGAGTTTGGTCACGTGATCGTGCTGTGCGTTTACGTCCCTCCCTCTGCTGATGCCGCTGCTGCTTGTGAGCGGATCCACAGCGTGGTAAACAAACTACAGACCGAACACCCCGCGCTCTCCTGCTGATCACAGGAGATTTCAACCATGCCCCCCTCCGCTCCACTCTCCCCACGCTAACACAATACGTCACATGCGCAACCATGAACAATAAAACACTGGACCTTTTTTATGCAAATGTCAAGGATGCATACACCTCTGCCCCCCTCCCCCCGCTGGGTCGTACAGATCCCAACCTTGTCTACCTGCCCCCCCCCCCCTTACATTCCACTGGTGAGAAGGACAATAGTACAGAAGAAGTCATTGAAAGTTTGGTCAGATGACACCACTGAAGAGCTGAGGGATTGTTTCAGCACCACAGACTGGAGCATGTGCCAAAGCTCTCATGGTGAGGACATCAACAGCCTGACTGAATGCATCAATGACTACATGACCTTCTGTGTGGAGAGCATTGTGCCTACACGACGGATACAATGTTTTCCAAACAACCCTCCCTGGCTGACCACTGAGCTGAAAGTCCTCCTAAATCAGAAGAAACAGGCTTTCCACTCAGGCGATAGAGAGGAGCAGCGTAGAGCTTAGCGGGAGCTCCAGTGGAGGATCAGGGCGGCAAAGAAGGACTATGGGAAGAAGATGGAGGAGCAGCTGGCGCAGAACAACGCCAGAGATGTGTGGAGAGGTCTGAAGAACATCTCCGGCTTTGAGCAGAGGACCAGCAGGGCTGCAGACGGTAACACCAAGTTTGCGGATGAGTTAAACAGCTTCTTCAAGCGGTTTGACTCCCCTCACACTGGTCCCATCCCTGCCCTCAATTCTCCACACACCTCCAACCACCAGCTTCCTAGAGACCTTTCCCCCCCACCGCCGCCACTCCCACCAACCCCTGACCCATCCACACCTTCAGTCGTGCCTTCCTCCCCCCTCACAGTAACACCAATGCAGGTGAGAGGGCAGCTGAGGAGGCTGAAACAGAAGAAGGCCTCAGGACCAGACGGCCTCCCCCTCAGGCTGCTGAGGACCTGTGCAGATGAGCTCTGTCAGATCCTCAGCTACATGTACAACCTGAGCCTCAGCCTGGGGGTGGTCCCCACCCTGTGGAAGACCTCCTGTGTTTCAAATACCTGGGTGTTCACGTCAATAATAAACTGGACTGGACTCACAACACTGACACTCTGTATAAAAAGGGCCAGAGCCGCCTCCACCTCCTGAGGAGGCTGAGGGCCTTTGGAGTCAGCAGGCCCCTCCTTAAAACCTTCTATGACTCTGTGGTGGCCTCAGCCCTCCCCTACCCTGTCGTCTGCAGGGCACCTGGCAGCTCAGAGCGGGACAGAAAGAGACTGAATAAGCTGGTGAGGAAGGCCACTTCTGTCCTGGGCTGCCCTCTGGACTCGGTGGAGGAAGTGGCTGAGAGGAGGATGCTGTCCAAACTCACATCCATCATGGACATCACACCTCTCACCGCCTGCACCAGACTGTAGAGGACCAGAGCAGCTCCTTTAGTCAGAAACTTAGACACCCTGTCTGTAAGAAGGAGCGCTACCGCAGGTCACTCTATAATAATGCACTATAACAACAATAACACATAAAACCAATGTGCAGCTACATTATGGTTTTTTTTTTTTTAACTTCTATGCCAGTATGAGATAAGTGAATTTCTCCACTGTGAGATCAATAAAGCTCATCTAATCTAATCTAATCTAATCTAATCTAAGCTCTTTGCATCAAGCAGCGTTTGAACTGAAAGTTCTGGATGGGTGAGGTCGTGTTGTTAAACTGCATATATGAGATTCTGTTGATGACAGAAAAGTGAACCAACAGGTTTGGCAAGTTTCTTTTTTAACTCATTACCGGCAGTCAGCTCTGCAGCTTGTGCTGCTGCTGTAACTTTGGATGGATGGAAGAAAAATAAAGTATTTATTCCCATACAGATTAATTTTGTTATATTGCACAAAAAATTGTCCTGTGATCAGTCAGTTCATTTATTCACTGTTTTCACTCTTTTCACCTTGGCCTTTTATAATCAACAAGTCCTTTACAACTATATTTTTTGTTAATTGTGACTCATGTGCTTTTATCTTTGTTTCAGGTTAAAAATTAATTTCATCGAGGTCGACATGCTGATTATCTGAAATCAATGATCAAATATGTGCATGAAAAAATGGACTAACGATCTGTCAGGAATATGGCTGCCCTGCATCACAAATGTGTGACTTTAGTTAATATGCTGGGCCATAAGGCATATTTTATAAAATGCTTAGTGGTGCATTTCTGCAGGTTACTTTTGGTTTGTTTTTTAACTAGTAAAAAAGTTCACATTTAAACACAATAGGTTTGACTGGTTTGTCAAACTTATTGTGATATTTATATCTACCCATAGATATAAATATCAGTGTATTTTGGTTCTTTTGTGTTCTCAACAATAGGAAAGCATTCAATAAAAAAATGTTTGAGCTCAGTTTTGGAAAATGCAAACCTTATTGAAAGCGTTTGTGTCGAGTAACTGTAGGTCCATCAGCCCCCACCCTTAGAGAGTCCCTACCCACTTTCATAACAAAGTTACACCCTTGCTTTCAACATTATCATAACATTAGTTCACAACTGTTAAAGTAATTATTTTTAACAGTTTTTAGGAACACTTTCCCATCAGTCACATTTAGTGGAACCTATTCTTACCTTTAACAGGCGTCCAGATAAAAAGCAGGCAGAAGGTAAAAATAGAAAATGTTGAATGATCACAGGAAACCTGCAGCTCTCCCATCTCAGCCTGTAGCGCGTCGTTCTTGACTGTTGATTGTACGTGTAGCATCACTGAACTGCTGTAAGAAGGAGTGGAGCATGTCTCTAAAAGGAGGACATGCAATAGCCCCGCCTGTTATGAGTCATAGCCACGTGCATAGTGACATAAACAAACCCAAGACATTTTTTTCTTTCTTCCTGCTCAATTCTATCTGACTCCCAGATAATGAAACCTTGCTAAATAAATTATTCACAGAACCAAACTTGTAATAAGTTAGACTAATCCCTGATACAGTTAATTAAACTTTATTTCTAAAACACATAAAATCTTTTTTTATAGACATATAGCCATTGTATAAAGACATTTCCAACGTATAAAAATATTAAAGTGCAAAACTCAAACACCAGTCTTTAAGTCTCAGTTAAATTAATATCTATATACTGCACTGTTTAGTGGGCCACCAGAATAAATAGATAAATAAATAAAAAATCAGATTCTGCTGACAGTCATCACTGATCCCATAGCAGAGATGGGGGATCTGGAGTCAACAAGCCACCTCTATGTCATCTATTTGTCTGGACAGGTTCATTCACTGCAGATTTGACTCACCTGGTTCAGTGGCTGGAAAGAAAAACACATGACATAGAGATGACTTGTTGCTCCAGATCCCCCATGTCTGTCCCATACTGTAGGTCCACAATGTCTGGTTCTGCTTATCATGCAGACTCAAAGTCTTCAGAAAGTTGCTGCAGACTCCAAACATGCTGCAGTTCCTCTCAGTGTCTCCTCCAACTTATTCTGTAATAAAAATAATTTAGGGGAAGTGAATCCCCCATAAGGCTTATAGAGAACAACATGCAAAGGACAACATGTGCGATTTCCTTATGCTGACATTGCACAATATTTCTGTGATTTTATTCTTTTATTGAACTCTTTAATCCATTTGCTATTACTACCAACAGAACTTCTAAAAATATGAACGTATGTTATTTAATTTGTCATTTTTCAAAACAACAAAAATACATATTTATCTTATGTGTAAGTTAAAATAAACAAAATAAAATAAAATAAACAAATAAACAAGAACAGCTTTATAATGAAACATTCACAGAAACCTGAGATAACATTCATTGATTATAACTCAGAGAAAGAATGTAGTTTCTAGCCAATCAGAAAGAGTGACGTCACACAGGTGATTCCCTGTTGTTAACAGAAGGGAAGTGCTTCTAGCTGTGATTACAGCGACACCTGAAACTGCTGCTTTTTATGCTTCAAGGTAAGTTCTGAGAAATTTAGTTTGACGTTAACTTCTCTATGAAGCTTTGCTAAAGAAGACCGTTTTAGGAGATGTTTTATTCAGTTAAAATGTGATTATTTCATTACAGCTTAGCTCTGTTTATTTTAGCATTAGGATTATAACAGTCTGAAATTCCACTTTCTGTTTCCTGGTCAGGGGTTTATGTTCCAGTGTATTTAAAGACTAAAATATAATTGATTATTCTATTAAAACACCAATAAAATCAGATAGTAGAGGAAACCCAGGGTTATAATGGGACAGCTAGATGATTCTCTGCTGACAGAGAGAGCGGGTTTTAGGAGGAGCAGCAATGGGACTGCTGATCAGAATAAGATCCCAAAAAATAAAAAAAATGCTGGAAAGAAACCCTAAAGTAACAGGAAACTGATTAAAATATTGTAGAAAGAGAAATACCTGATAGATGAGACCAGTGGTGTAGTAGTCACCTCCAAGATCACAGTACATTATTGTAGTGGGTATACTGTGCTTTAAGCACGCCAGTAAGTGCAATGTAATTGACATTTTTTTTTTTTTAAACATATTTAACATTGCTTAATTTCTCTGTTGCTTACATTTGAATCAATGAACAACAAACTGTACTACTGTTGGCTTTGTATTGAAAATACGTAGTATCTATAAAACAGTACAACAAAACATGCTTAAATATCAAGTACAACATGTAAGTACAGAAGTACTATGCAGGTTAAAACTGTGTCTATAAAATGTTCCAGACATGTTTGTTTTGAGTCTCCTTATGTTTCACTTGTCTTCTTGTTTCTATTGCAGAGCGGTGGTTTCGTCCATCATGTTGTCACAAACTTCCTAGGTTCAAGAAGATTAAAAGGAGGCCCATTTATACTGATCATCATGAGATGGCTTATATTTGACAACAACAGAGAAGATCTTTTATCTGTACAGATATTGTTCATTAAGCTGAACCCTCTTTCACACTCAGCTGTGCTACCTTATTTTCACGACCATAAGGCGCAGTCTCAGTTATGTGTGCCATTACTGTTTTTAAGACACACATAAGGTGCACCGGACTATAGGGCGCAGGTTTTATATACCGATACATATCCTCTACTACGTGTAAATACCTCTACTGCGTATTTAAAAATAGAGCGGGAGCAAAACTGAGTATGACTGTGCTTTATTCATGTATTTATTACAAAGTATTAATCTAACCCATCAAAGTCATCATCCTCTGTTTCTGAATTAAACAGCTACCCTAAATCAGACATGTCAGTTTCCCCTTCTTCGCTGTCAGAGTCACTTTCCGTGCGGGGCGGCTCCTCAGAAATAATGCCGGCTTTTGCGAAAGCTCGAACAACAGTGCCAGCAGAGACGTTAGCCCAAGCATCAACAATCCATCCGCAAACGGTGGCGTAACTTGCCCGGCGCTGCCTTCCACTTTTCCTGAAACTGTGTTCTCCGTCGGTCATCAATCGCTCCCACGCCACTCGCAGCCTTACTTGGAACAGCCGCTTCAGACTGATGTCGAGTGTTTGAAGTTCCTTTGTCAGACCCCCGGGATAACAGCGAGCACAGCGTTCATTAGTTTCACCTTGTTTTTCACATCAGCTGTAAGATGGGCACGCATGGAGTCACAGATTAACAGCGATGGTTATTAGTGGAAAAAACCACCTGGTCTCCTCACATACACCTGCCTCAGCCACGCTTTCATCATCTCCTCATCCATCCAGCCCTTTTCATTTGCCTTAATAACGACTCCAGCTGGAAAAGTCTTTCTCTTAAAAATCCCCACAGGCAGCAGTTTCTGTCCATTTGCGTGGCAGCCAATCCACTCCCACACTTCCCCCTTTAACGTTCTCATGGTGGTCTCAACAACGTCCGCAGTAACAACACACATAGGGAGCACCGCACATTTTGAGGGAAAAAAAGACGTTTATATGCGCCTTATAGTCGCGAAAATACGGCGCATGGAATGGTTTCCATGCAAGTGATCAGTGGTTTAAGGTTTTCAGGCTCCCTGCTTTGGTCCTCGACCATGTCTCTCATGCCATTGACAGCTTGATTTTCACAAATATTAAATCTCTTAAAAAAATCTCTTTACCTCTTTCTCACCATATCTTATGGTAGGATTAGATGTCCAGTTGCTTGAATCAAGTATGCTTAAATCACGTAACATTTCCCCTTCGAATGAGAAACGCTTCTCAATGTTATTGATCAAACTTTGCAGTAACTGATTTGGATTTATTGACATTAGTTTGGGATTTCATTCTAGGGAAACAGTTCCAAAATGTCCTGCAGCCTGTGCTTCAATGGCTTCCACTGATTTTTCTCCTGGAGAATCTTTGAAGGACCTCAGCACACGGATTGTATATTTTAGGAGCTGTTTTGCTTTTAAAAGTGTGACAGACTGTGCTTGGAGCTGTTGGGACAGGTTTGATAGTTCAGAAAGTGCATCATACATTAATCCTAGGTCAGAAAGAAATTCTTTGCTTTGCAAACGACGTGCAAGTCCTCTGTAAGTTTCCCTCTCTTTTGTACTCGTTTTGTCTCCTTCAGCATTTGCAGGATCTCCACACTGCTTTTACAGCACGGAAGCTGCTTGCCACCCATCGTGTGTTCAAAACTGCCAATTTGTTGAACATTTTAGCCTACCTCTTGTGCAGCTTCCAAAAGGTCTCTGGAATTTTTTGCTGGACTGGCTGTACAGATTATGAATCTTTTCCATGAATGTTTTAAAATGGTTTACAGATGCATCCTCATCTACAGCATCTGCTACAGCAAGCTCTAGACGATGGTTCATACAGTGCCAGGTGAAAAGGTTAGGATACTTTGCAGTCAGCCTGGTTGCCACACCTAATTTTCTGCCTAACATAACACTAGCTCCATCAGAAACAAAAGCAATCCAGTTTTTTTTTAGCCACTCGTCACTGAAGCCTGCAGTGTCCAAACAGTTTAACAAAGCTTTCTCTACACTTTCTGCTGTTTGGCTCTCTAACTCAACTAGCTCCAGAAACAAAAATTCAGGAGTAGCTCCATCAATAGAGGCTTTAAGACTGACTATTACAGCAGTTTTGTGACTGGCAGATGTAGCCTTCTCAATGAGGACAGACAGCTTGCTTGAAGAATATGGAAGTAAATCTGTGTCGCTAGGATTTGAATTAAAAATGGCACTGAAATTTAAATGTTGTATGTTTGTACTGTTTCAGTGTTAAAATATATTCAGAACACATTTTTGGCCTAAAAAAATTCATTGTCATTATTTCTACACAGTTGAAATTTCATTTGTTATTTTCTCTTCAAGCTAAAAATTTACATTACTATTACAAAGTGAATACATTTTCAATACTCATTTTTTAGTTTAGTTTTTCAGTATTAAAAAATCTGCATTTAAAAAAAAATCCTTTCAAAATTCAAACTTATAATTTTCAGCCTCCAGAGATTCAACTGGCTCTATTTCACTGTCTTAAATTCGGCGTCTAAATTCAGTGTAAAAAGGGAAGGGTTACTTCAGGTCACAGACATTAGCAATGGATTGTGGCGTCCAACACCCAGCCAATCCCGTTACATTTTCTTAGTCACGTCACGTGACGCTTGTGGTGCCTTCATACGGAAGGAAAACCAGCATCACGAGCCCTTTCATGAGCCCTGGACATCTCATGCCATGCAAGCTAACGCTAACTCAACTACAGAAAAATGAAAGTAATAAACTCACCATTGAGTGGATCAATACATCCACAATAACATTCATAATTAACTGCTTACACTTTTGCACTATGACTATAGTATGCTGTTCTAAAAACAGCATCTGGCTCAGCCAGAACAGTGTCTGATAGAGATCTCGCCATATGTCCAACCAAATCTTGACCACATTTTTGTTTGAGCTCCTGGGCTATTTCATGAGCCCTGGACATCTCATGCCGCCAAATCTTGTTCTGAAGGGAAGACAGCGCTGCTTCTCTGTTCTCAATAGAGCCAGATGACTGGATCTTGAAGGAGATCCATTCCTCAGATATGTAAACCCTCTTCTCTGGCAGGACACCAGTTGACTTTATGGTAATGCAAACAGTACATCCTGCAAGTAAATAAAGGTTATCATACTCATATCACTTTAAAATTTTCTTAAGACCTGTATTACTAATAGCATCTACTGGTGGATCAATACATTCACAATAACATTCATAATTAACTGCTTACACTTTTGCACTATGACTAACTAAAACTTGACAATTAAACTATCAGACTTTAATATGTATTATACTAATAAACTTTTTAATTGATGTTTAATGTAAAATGTTTACCAAGCATATAATTTGCTAAACTTTTCTTAGGGTGACCAAACGTCCGTATTTCCCGGGACATATCCGTATTTCACGTCCTGTCCCGGGCGTCCCGGGTTTTTTTTAGAAGGTGAGGAAATGTCCTGATTTCACTGCGCACGACGCTGCGTGTGACGTAATCCCTGAGCCGCATCAGTGCGGGCAGCCCTGTTCTTAATCAGAGGCTCTGTTCAAAAACCTGGGCTGCATCCTCCAAGGACGCGGTCTACCTAGACTGGATCCTTCGAAGTCCTTGAAAATAAGGAGGCCGGAAGAGTTCTGTCTGTAAATTCGAACAGGTCCTCCCTTCGGCGGGTTTTATCGCCGTATGCTCTGTTGCTTAGCAACCGTGAAAGTTGACACACAAAGCAGGAAAAGAATGAATACCGAGGTTTTCAAAACTGTTTGTTTATTTATTTATTTGTTTAAAAGTTAAAGTGAACAAAGACTACATTAACAAGAATCCAGAGTGGAATAAAGGTTCCAACCACCGGGAGCAGGAACAAATCAAATCAAATGTAATGATAGAAACCTTAGTCAGTTAAATAACCTGCTGCTGTCATTCTGCACATCTCTGATGTTGCTGCTATTTTCAAATATCCATTATTGTAAAAATGTCCATAGCTGCATATTGGTTGTTTATTCTACAGTTTTATATTGTTATCAGAATCAGAATCAGAAATACTTTAATAATCCCAGAGGGAAATTACTTGTTAAAACACTTTACAGTATTTTATTTTTTATATTTCAACTCTTCCCTATTATGTTATTCTTATACATTTCTCTAAGGTCCTCATCTGTGTGACCATTTTCAATAATCTTTCTGCTGCTGTAAATTTGCCCATTGTGGGACAATAAAGGGATTTTCTATTCTATAAAAGGGTTAGAAATATATAAGTAAATCTAAACAATGTATCTACAAAATATATCTGCAAAATCTCTAATATTCAACAACAAAAAATACTTAGTTAAGCATATTGTGCAAAACAACAATAAAAAAATTAAAATCCTATCAGATTTATAGTTCCCACTCTGCAGATCTATTAGAATCTGTCCTTAAATTCCAGCCAAACCCATTTACACAGTAACAGATTAAAACCTTTAGGTAAACCAAACATTACCGCCACATATCTGACTCAATAACCATTAAAACAACTATTTTCATTCATTTCAGACGGAACTATTCACAGAGTTGTATTATTATATTAAACTGAACTTAAAATTTTCACAACTGTTCTGCGGCAAGTAACATTTCCTGTGATCCCGGAGCAAATCCCAATGATGAGACATTTGTTCTTTCAATATCACCCCCCGACCCCCCCCCCCCCCCCCCCCCCCCCCCCCCCCCCGCTCCAAGGTAAATAAATAAATTGATGAACTAATCTTTATAACTGCTCCAGTGTTTATCTGGTATTTACCTAACTTTTTCTCCCTCCATTCTAACCAAGGATGTCTGTTTTTAAATTCCCTAGCCTGGCTCTCACTCCAAACTGCAGGGAAGGAGGAGCTCACATCCAGAAAAGGAAACAAGGATTTTTACAACTGTACAAAAAAGCATTGCACTTTGTTGATTGTTTAAAGGAGAAGTTTCTTTTTTTTTCAACTTGGACGTACGTACACTAATTCCCCAGTATCAATGGGCTTTATGCACAGCTCCAGTACTTCCTGAACTTAATACTGCACCTTTATTTCCTGTATTTCAAGATTGGATGAACTGATTACTGTAATACAGGTGTGTCTGACTATTTGCTGAGATCAGAAACACCTGGATTAATCAGTTCAATGGTACTGGCTCGTTTGTTCATTCATTAGTAAGTATTGATGAAATTAAACGAGTTTTTCGGCAGATAATACCTTATATAGAGGCCCGCTCTAGCTGCCCCTCTTCCTCCCATTGTATAAACATAGGCGCTGATTGCGAAAAAATCTAAATATCTCATGTAGGAGTCAGAGTGATACAGAATTGTTACCTTGGAATTAATGTACGTATAAACTCCTAGTAATAAGGTCCAAAATGTATTTGAGTCCACACTGACTCAAATACATTTTTTTCATTGATTTAATGTTAGTCCTGCAAACTCGCACTCAATAAAATACTGTCCTATTACTGCAAATAGCGGGACTGCCCAATGACGCAGTTGCTTCTTAAGCTAGATTCGGCTAACTTTTAAACAACTTATTTTCACTTACCAGGGGTAACGCTGTCATGCACCCTACTGTCGATGATTTCGCTTGTCAAACTAGCAGGTTCCTCTGAAGCTGCCTCTGTGACTTTGTTGGCAGCTGATTTATAAAAACATTTGAAAAGTGCTGCTTGTTTTCGCTTCATATATGTAACATAACTGCTGCTGCGTCTCTCGACTAGTGGTGTGTCTGCCTCATACATCCCGCATACATCCCCAGCTAATCGTAAAGAAGCAGCTGAATAAGAAACTAATCACAGAGCAGAGAGATGTGGGTAAAGGGAAGTGAATGTCATCAGGTAATGGCATCGGAGAGGAGCAATGATGAGTTTATAAGCGAATTTAGTGGCGAACTGATGGCGCAGCACATAGACACGATGTCACGTATTATTGGGCACTTTTCATTTCAAAAAGTTTATTTCAAACCTGCACACATTTTACAATACATATAATGACAAACAATACATATGCATGGCTTGAAAAGGGGATGGAAGAAGCAAAAGCTTATACATGTCCAACCCCTTCTTGCTCATCCCAAGGACACTCCCAAGACCTGCAAACAACAAGACAAAGAAGGGGACAAACAACCCATCCACACTCATGCATACAAGACAAAACACTGGCCCAATGCTCTCCGTCCCTGCAACCCCCTCCCTACACCACACCACCCTCATAGAACATCACTCACTCTCTTCCAGGTATTTTCTCAGGACATTCCTCTTAAATTTTTTTAAACGGTTTATGTTTTCACAACACTTTTAAATGGTTATACGGAAATTCACAAGCTTTTCTAGTGGGTATACGGCGTATACCCACGTATCACATAGACTACACCACTGGATGAGACCATAACTTTTCTGCTTTTTCCATTTGGATTATTAAAGCTAAGCCAGTAAAATCAGAGAGATGATCATTGGAGCCTTTATTATTTGTTTTTACTTTCCTCAGATTCAGGCATTTCTATTTACAAAAATCCAGAAGTGGTCTCAGATGAACCAAAGCAAAAATTAAAACATCATGTTTTCAGGGTTTCAGCATCTTCTCAGTCTTCTGGGAGTTTGATCCAGATAACTGATGCAACTGAATGCTGCTTCTGCGTTCTTAATTCTGGAGATGGAGATTTATAGACTTAAAGAAATATTTTCTATTTTCTCTCTGAGTTTCATAGAGTCAGTTTGTTGTACGTAGTGAAGTATGTAACTTCTAGATTTTAAGGCCAATCTCTCTTCTGTTGTTTGACTTTTCACTCTAATCTGATTCTTAAGGGATTACTAGCTCTGATTAGGAATCATTTACTGCCATCTAATTTAACAGTTTAAAATAAACTTTAAAATAAACCCGACTGAGACCGCAACTCCCGCACACCCCCTCTCACACCGCCCTTTTGACTACGGTGCGGTGCGGCTCTGCGGTTCCGGCAACAGGTCCGGAGATTTAACAGAAGTTCACTTGAGTTCACGTAACTTCACGCGATAACACGGCCCAAATAAGGATATTTGTGAGAGCTTGTTGCGGAGGGCTCCGGCACGCCGCAAGGATAGCTTTCTTGCGGAATTTTCTGCAGCGCCGGAGTGTCTCGGTAACCGCAGCCGGACAGCTCAGCAGCCGGTGAGAGAGGTTTACGTCTTTTTAATGACTTGGAATCACTGCGGCGCCGCACCCACCGCACCGCAACGGTAAGACCGGAGTCTGTGTGAGCCTGGGGTTAGGATACAGCGACAGGTAGTGCTTTGGCTCCCTCTATTGTTAATAAGTTGTAACAGAACAGAATAACCGAAAATGGCTCGAACAAGGTGCCTATAAATCATAATGAAAAGTTAATAACTGTTTATTTGTGTTATCATATGTATAGAACACTTTGAAAATGTTCTCTGTCTAAGGCCCCTTCCACACGAAGCCGAACCCTGGCCTAAACGCACAAATTTTTCACCAAACCAGCCTCTCATCCATACGAAGCCGGCGTTTCGGGGGTCTGTAAACGATCTTTTTTTTATTCAGCCTTCAGAGTGGGAAGATTCTGAAACGCCGTTTTCGCGTTTCCATCTTTAAGCTCTAACCGCTTTTTTTTTTTTTACACGCATGCGTGATAGCGTCGCCTCTAAACACGCATGCGCGACACAGTATCACAACAACAATGGTGCCGTACTGTGTTGAATAGTTGCTGCTAATGCTACTCACCCTGCTGTCGGGCTTACAACAGAATCTTCTTCTTCTGGAATATCTCCAGGAAGAACAGAGCAATATCGACGACATACTGTAGTTCAGCACCTGAATTTGACTGAACCACGAAAATGGACCCGCAGGGCAACCATGTATAAATATTAGTGCGCATGCCCAACATTTCATCACCTATTTTTGCTTTGGCACCACAGCGCCACTTACAGGCCTGGCATACATTTTGCAGCATTCGTTTTCATGCATTCGTGTGGACGATCACATTTATTTTACGTCTCCGTCTTTACGACAAACGTTCTGGAAAATATTAGCGTTTTGTGTTCGTTTTGACTTCGTGTGGACGGGGCCTAAATGTCCTAAGAAAAGTATAGCCTTCTATGACAGGCTGTGTATGTTTTTGCTGTTACTGTCCTGGAACCTGGTGGCCTGGATGCTGTGCAGTTGGGATAATGAGAAGCAAAAATGGGAGATTTAATTCAGAAAAACAGTTATTCTATTTAAGATGTTCAGTTTTCCTGAAAGCCCCCCTCCCCTCTGCAAGTTTGTGTATTCACTCTGCCTTGCTAACTGTCCCTATTGTAATGCAAATAACCTGTGATGTGACCAGCCCTTCTACATGAGACTGGATAAAGGCTGAAACAAACTGGCATCAAGACCATGTTCCAAGCACTTTTCAGTACCTGGCCCTGCAACATCATACCTTTTTGCAGGAATATATTTATAAGGATGGGAATTGAATATAAAATGATCTCAACAGCACATGGCAGGGGTCTAGGTGGATCAGGTTGTGATCAGACCTTCCAAGTGGGGGAGAGGAGCTGTATGCATCTTTAACATTAGCATACAGCAGATCGAGGGTTCTCTCCTCTGTGGTGCAACAGTTAACATACTGGGAGAATGTAGGGAGTGTTGTGTCCATGGTGATATGATTGACGTCACCTGAGATAGCAATGAAGGCATTCAGGTTTTGAGTCTGTATCCAGGCTATGGCTGAGTGGATGGAGTCATTCGTCAAACTGAAAGTTCTGTAAGGGAAAGGAAATGAGCTGCTGTAACAGAAAGAACCAAACCAACCGGCTCTGTCAGTTTTCTTTCTGAACTCAAACATGCCAGTCAGCTCTGGCATGTGCCCTGCAGGAGTGGACTAGTCACACTTTGCAGCATGAAAAGCTGAGGATCTCGGGGCGAGCTGAGCTTTATGGTAATAAATGTTCTGGAATAAAAACAAACTGTTTCTTTTCTCAGTATAAGAGAACAAGATGTTCATGGAGAGGATGTGATGTTTGTTAGATTAACAGAGCAGCCAAACCCATCAAACACCAAAGAAATACAGCATAGAAATTAACCTTTGTATTCGACAATATCTGGCTGTTAGTTTGTAGAAGGTACCACTACATGTAGAAAACAGGAAAACAACATAATCAGCTGCTAATAAACTTGCAGCCATCTAATGAGGAGATTATAAATCTTATTTTCTAAATTTTGTCTGAAATTCAACTGGTTTTCATTGACATAAACTTTTAACCAATCTGACCATATTGTCTCTGCTAAGTGCGTTTAAATGGCATGTATTGCCAAGTGGCTCTATATAAATAAACTGAAATGAATTAATTAAAAATGAATCATGCTGGTATTCTAGCTCATACTTGTTTAGAGAAGTTTCTTTTTAAACTGGCTTCACAGGCAGCTTGTGTCATTTTAAGCCTGATAGATAAATAGAAGCTTTTGTTTCTTGTTACAAATAGTTTTATTCTGTTGTTATATTGCACAAATATGACCTCTGATCAGTCAAATACAACTTGTCACCTGTTTTCTTCATTTATTCACTGTAGTCTGTTTTCACCTTGGTCTCATATATAATCACCAAGACTGTTCCTACAACTATATTTCTGTTATATTTCTTTGTATTTCTTCTATTTAAAAATTAGAGTTAATGAGGCAAAAATGCTGACTGCTTTGTTTTATTTATTAAGCTTTTGTAAAACAACCAAAGCTGACCAAAGTGCTGTACAGTGCTAAATGAAATTAATTATTAATATAAAAAGGACAAAGCAATGAACAGTGTGTTATAAAACCACTTAAATATAAAACCACCTAAAATAAAACTACATTTATCATTAATAAAACATCTTTTCAAAGCTAATGCTGTAAAATGTATCCACAATGGTAAGCAGCATTGTGGATACTGTTGATTGTGTTTACTGAGACCTTATTTTATTCTTTTGTATTGTTTTTGCCCTGTTTGTGTGAGAGGGTGTAGTTTCTACTGTGTGGGGTTGTTATTTAACTTATTTTATTCTGTCTTATTATATTTTATTTTGCCCTATGATATTTACAGTCCTATTTTTCTCTCTTCTGTAAACGGGTACACTGTAAGAAAATAATTTACTGCAAGGGATTAATAAAGTAATTCTGATTCTGATTACTGCAATTCTTTAAACATTTAACCTGATTTACGACTAAACCTTAAATTTACCCAAGCATAATTGTTGTCAACAGGCAGTAAATTCCAGTCAAAATGCATAATGGTCTATTTAGTAGCATGGAAGACGGCATAAAGTGGGTTTTACATACAATAACAGAAGTATAAACATTAGAATGAAGTCAGTTAAGAAACAAAAATGACTATATATTTCTTTATAATTAAAACTGAAATATTAACCATTTGAAAACAGCTAACTGATGGGCTGCTATTTAAATAGAAACCCAGCAATTTTTAAAAATTTTTATATGTTGATTTTTCTGGAATAGTTTAATGTCGTGCAGACATAATTAAGCACCTGAGCTTACATTTAACAGAACAAAAACATCCAGAAGAAAAAAAATACAAGGTACGATCAAAGGAACCTCCGAGGCTCCCATTGCCACATATAGAGTATAGTCCTATGTAGCGTGTTGTTTCTCTCTGTTTACTGTCAGTGTAACATCACTGAACAGAAGGATTGGAGCATAGCTATAAAAGGGAGGACACATCCCCACCTTGTTAGTCAATGCCATGTGCAGTCAGCGGTGTGAACAGTATCTATTAGAGAATTACTATAACTATATAATATATAACATGGTTCATAACTATAGCCATGTGAAAAGTAACTAGTAAAGTCAAAGTAAACTATCTAAGAAAATAGGAAAATAAAGGTAAACAGGAAATATTTTTCTTTTGTTTTATAAATCTTTGAACTTCTGTAGCATAATTCTATCTGACTCCCAAATAATGACACCTTAGTCAATTATTTACCAAACCTCAAAATCAAAATACACCACGGAAAAAAATCTTAGCATAAGATTCATAAATCTGAATGAATAAGACATTAAAAAGACTTGAAAACCCAGTTTCCAACGTATTTTTTCAACTATCTGAAGTCAACAGCTTTTCACTTTTCAACCAAAATTAGACATCGTTTGGACTTAAATCATATCGTCTTTTCGACCAGTTTTTGCTCAGTGTGTAATGATGGCATTGGTTACAAAAGGATTTCCAAACTTCTGAATGTTCCAGAGAGCACTGATGGGACCATAATCCAGAAGTGGAAAGAATATTATACATGGAAATTCTTTACATTTATAATTCATTAATATATTTTACATTTCCACAGTTTGTTTATATTTATTTGTGTTTCTTTAGAAACGTGCCCCCACCTACCCTTTGGATTAATGCGCACTGACCTCCTGTTATAAACAGGGATGCTGTGGGTCTCTATGGAGTCTGATCAGCTGATAACTGGTCATCATCTCCGGTAAGAAAACGCTGATAATCCCTGAAAGTTCACTTTATTTTAATAAATAGTCAATAGTAAATAAAACTTGAAATACAAAAAAAAAGCTTATTTTTAGGTTTTATTATCTTTTTATTAATACTTTATAGAAAACATCAACAAGATTATTTACAAAGAATCCATGAATCTTAAATGAACCAGCATTTGATTTAGAGAAACATCTTTACTTTTTAATAAAAAAAAAATAAGATCCATTATCAGACATGTTCTGATCTGTCTGTTCAAATACTTTAAATCATTCAGTGTCAGTTAAAGTGCTTAAAGTTTTCAAATAGAAAAACTTCAGTTTTCAGCAGCATCTCCTTATAAAACAGTTCATTAGCAAGTGACCTGTCACCTACATTCATAAACTAATGTATTTAAAGTAACCAGCCTATTTACATAAAAAAAAAAATCAGGAAATATAATCAAAGTCCTTTATATTTAAGCTTCTCATCGGATTCTGATCTACAGATCGTTTTTTAAAAATGTTTACACTTCCCTATAATATGCAACAACTGTATGAGGGCAGGTTCTTTTTCTTTTCTTTTATCAACACCCACATTATCAATGTTTTTGGCCTCTTTTCCAGTCTAGTCCACTTTCTTTTTTTTTCTCCACCTTTTCTCCATGTTAGAGGTGATGTTCATGTCTCCCGTACTTTGCAAACTATCAGATTGAAACATAGAGATGTTGCATCTGATCCACCTCCAGCCGCAGTAAGGCAGTACAACAGCATTTAAAGTGTAGAAATAAAAACATTGATGGTTCAGCTTTACCGACTGACTGTTTGGAAACCCTCCCTAACCTGCTCGCTTCAGCCCTGCCTTCAAAGCTGGCTCTCATTCTGCTGGTGAGGTGTCAATGCATGTGTTCACCTGCCTGCAGGTCCTCAGTGTGTAAGTTAAATGGTCGATATGCTAATAAATAATGAGAGTAGTGTCCTGACTTTCATCATTATGGGAAAATATGCAAGTGAGAATCCTGAACAGGCTAAAAAATGACATGAAATGCATTAAAAGTGAAAGATGACTGAAACCAGATCATTCAGTCACGTGGTTTCCCACACGACTGTTATGCTGACAACACCCAGCTCTATCTGTCATTTCCAGCTGATGACCACACGGTCTCAGCACGCATCTCATGGTGTCTCTCTGACATATCAAAACAGATGAAAGCCCATCACCTCCAACTGAAATCTCTCAAAAACTCAAATGCTTGTTTTCCAAGCCAATGCAGCCACACACCAAAATATTCACATCAAGTGTGGATCCCTGTCTCTGACTCATCTCATAATTGATGACCAGCTGACCTTCAAAGATCCTGTTACCTCCGTCTCTCGATATTGACCCTTCAACCTACTAAACATAAGAAAGATCTCGCCATAACCTAACCCACCATCCCACCCAGCTCCTGGTGCAGTCTATGGTTATCTCCTGCCTTGCCTATTGTAACCCACTCCTGACTGGTCTCCCAGTCTGTATAATAAAACGAAGCGGCGCGTCTGGTGTTCATTCAGCCCAAAAAGTCTCACGTCACCACTCACTGGCAGCTGCACTGGTTACTCCTGTCTACATCAACCAAAGGCTTATGTTTCAACTCTGTCACTCCAGTCATCAATGGACTGTCGTCTAGCAGGGCCTACCGCACACTTAAGACAATCCAGACCATTCATGTGATGTTCCAAGATGGTGGAATAACCTACCAAGCACTACAAAAACAGCAGCATCCCTGTTTATCTTCAGGAAACTCCTAAAACCCACCTCTTCAAAGAGCATCTCCTATCCTAACTCTTAGCCTTAGCTCTGTACCCCTCTACTAACACTGCATGAAAAGTGGGATTTTCGTCAATATGCGGCACTGTAGATTGTCGTGGAAGTTCGGGTTAACGGCAGTTTACGGTAATTTGCAGGCATCGCAGAAAACTCCCGTAAATTGTCAGAAATTGACGTGGACTTTCTTAGGCAGTGTTCCCCCCATGCCTCCCCCCCATGGAATTCTAGGGGAGGCTTTAACATGTAAATGAACATGCTGTGAGCTATACAAATGCAAATCAGGGTTGCAGGGGGAGTTTTACTCCAAGTGACATTTTTCTAAAAGGTAAGAAAATCTCTGATACAAAGAGATCAGGCTCAGTATAGCCTCTTACATTTTAGCTTGAATTGATTGATTTAATTAAAGTATAGAGACCAAAACAGATCTTTAGCTGACAGAGCAATACATTTAGAGCAGTAATTATTTTAAAAAAATGTGCATTTAAGATAAAAAATTAAATGTTGTCTGTCAATATGCTCAATTCACAATTACTTAAGTGGAAAAGTTTCAAGAAATGAGTCTGAGATGATTCAGTTTATAACATGGCGCATTATCCTGCTGGAAGTAGCCATCAGAAGATTGGTACACTGTGGTCATGAGGACATAAGGTCAGCAACAATGCTGAGGTAGGCTGCCTCATTTATTTGATGCTAAATTGGTATTAAGTGGCCCAAAGTGTGGCAATAAATATCCCCCAAATAGATGGTACAAATAGATCAGGCTCAGTATGACCTAATTATAGAAACTTACATTTTAGCTTGAATTGATTTATTTAATTAAAGTACGCTAGATTACTGTGTATGCCATTAGCAATGGCAAATGTTATATAAAAAAAATACACAATAATTTATTTCAAAAATTAGTTTTAATCAGAATCAGTTGGTAAAATGTGAATCAGAATCAGCAAGGTAAAATGTGCATTCCTTGCACAGTGCTCCTTGGGATTTTTAAAGCTTGGGAAATCTTTTTGTTTCCAAATCCAGCTTTAAACTTCTCCACAACAGTGTCTCGGACCTGTCTGATGTGTTCCTTGTTCTTCATGATGCTCTCTGCACTTTAAACAGACCTCTGAGGCGATCACAGAGCAGGTGCATTTATCGGGAGACTTGATTACACACAGGTGGATTCTATTTAGTATCATTTAGGTCGACATTGGATCATTCAGAGATCCTCACTGAACTTCTGGGGAGAGTTTGCTGCACTGAAAGTAAACAGGGCCGATTCATTTTGCACACCCCACTCTTCAGTTTTTTATTTGTTAAAAAAGTTTAAAAAATATCCAATATACTTAATTACACTTCATGATTGGGTAAAACTAGTTGTTGATTCTTCACTAAAAAATGTTTATGTTCGATGCCTGAAATGTGGCAAGAGTTTGAGATTTTCAAGAGAGCAGATTATTTTTGCAGGGCAAACTGTAACTGGGCTGATATCTAAGGAGAGCTCTGACAGGGTTTCACTTGCCAATAACGTACATTTATAACATAAGTTTTAATGGTTGTAGAAGTAATAGAAAACACAGATCTGGGAACTTGAATTCTAGCAGCACTCCTACATTATTCTCTACATTTTCTCTCCATTGTCCTTTCTTTCACAGTAAATGGTATCGGCATCTCAGATATGTTAGATTTGTTTACAAAGCTTTCCTGTCTGACCCTTCAAAACAATCTACCATCAACAGCATTGTGTTGTAGAAGCTTTTAATTCAATTCAATTTTCAATTCAGTTTATTTATATAGCGCCAAATTCACAACACATGTCATCTCAAGGCACTTTACAGTTCAACCAGATCATACAGTCAAATTGATACAAAGTTTTCTATCTAAGGAAAACCAGTTGATTGCATTGAATCATTGACTCAAATACAATCCCTCACACTAAGCATGCTTGTAGCGACAGTGGAGAGGAAAAACTCCCTTTTAACAGGAAGAACACACCGAAGCAACACTAATTTTAGTGACCTCCGATCGGCATAACCGGGTGTCATTACCACCAGCATGAATAACAATCTTATTGTATTTAACCTTATCCTTAGCCAGTAGTTTCAGGTAGGATTTGATGTCGCCCGTTCTGGGCCCCGGCAAACATTTGACTATGGTCCCTGGTGTCTCTAATGCCACGTTTCTGACTATGGAGCTGCCAATCACCAGAGTGGGCTTCTCAGTGGGTGTGTCACTGAGTGGGGAAAACCGGTTAGAAACGTGAACGGGTTGGTGGTGACCAGTGGGCAGAGATCCACGACTACGCTTTCTGCGTACAGTTACCCAATCGCCTGGCTGCTCAGGCACTTTTGGAGGACAGCTACGTGGGGGGCCTACTTTAACTCCTGGATGTTCAACAGCCTGAAGCCTGGATTCTAACTCTGAGACCCTTGCCTCCAAAGCTAAAAAAATACTACACTTATTACACATCCCATTAACACTAAAGGAGGCAGAGGAATAACTGAACATCTGACACAGAGAGCAGGAGAGAGGAGAGGAAGAAGGAAGAGTTGGAAAAGAGTCAAAGGAGGGAGAGAGAGAAGCCATAGCAATGCTAAGCTAGCGCTAGCCTAGGCTAGCTACTCCTTGCTATCAGAAATAAAACCATGCTTAGTAGAAAAGTGCAGGAGAAGGTGCTATGTTTTAAAGTAGTCAGTTAGAGTTACTTAGATACAGAGATATCACAGAGAAAATAACTTAACTTCAGATGGAGTTCCTCTGGACAGCTGCAAGAGCCTTTTTTTGGGAGTTTTTACAGCACATTTTGGAGTTTTTACGGCACTAGTGTCTCGTTTTTTTGGCAGTAGGCTGGCAGGAAAGGGGGTATGAGAGAGGGAGAGACATGCGGCCAAGGATTCGAACCCGGGTCATCCATGTCGAGGACTAAGGAATCTTTCTGTACATGGGTTTTGTGCGCTAAACACTGGGCAACCAAAGCACACCCTTATGCAACAAACTTTTAAACAATTTTCCCAACATTTATGGAGAACAGCAAACTTGCTCTTTTGTAGTTTTTATTATTTTCACCTATAAACATAGAAAAAGTCAGCAGCCTTTTGAAATGTTCTGTAGTATGGTATAAATCAAGATTCTCCAGAACATATCTCCAAAGCCTGCTATTTTCTGTAACACAAGTTGTGCTACCCATAGTAATTGCTGATAAAAAGTCTAAAGACTGTTTTAGAATTTTCATATTTCTTTATGCTATTACTAGTTTTAAATCTGTGGTAAACCATTGTTTTACAGCAACTCCTCTCTCACATATACAATATTGCATCTTCTAATATGTTTCCTTAAAGCCTGTTTAGCACAGGAAGTTACAAAAAGTTAAATGACCATAAACTCAATGTAAACCCTAGCTATTATTATTTTATGTTTATTTTATTTATTTGTTTATTTATTTATATGTTTGTTTCCCTTATTTTATTTTCATTTATTTTTTATATTCTATGTCTCATTTTTTTTTTAAGTTATAATGTCACCAACTGCTGTGTATCATTGTTTGATGTTTGAATTACTCTGTATTGTTACAGGGAAATGCCAATAAAGCAAAAAAAAACACAAAAAAAAACCATGATGACGCAGCTGTTCTCGCGAGTCCTTCCGTATAACAATGACCTCGTATGTGATGATTGGAGGAGCTATACTCAGAAGAACTTTATCTCCAGTTCCTTTGTTTGGATTTTGCTGGTACGTGATCAATGGCTGGACGTCTCGCGTTCAACTCGCCTTCAACTCCTCTTGGACTCGATGGCGACTCTGCAGTCGAACAACTGTGCAGGAGAGACGAACTCAAAGAAGAGAAGCTAGCGGTAAATATATGTTCGATTACTCCCTGCTAAGCTAAAAGCTAAAGCTAAGGCTAATAGTAGCCTTGCAAGAACAAGCTTTATTAAAGTGTATTTTTTGTGATTCACAGGAAGCAGTACGCCGTCTTCACAACTCGGAGACAAATTGCAGGCGCTATGAACCGGAGCAAGGGTAAGAGTTAAAGAATATGCTTTCATTCTGTGATAAAAGGAAATAGATACGGATGGATATCGATCATAACTGTACATTTTGTTTTCACAGACTAATCTCGCCTCATAATGAGGTGGTGACCTCCTATTATTCATACCACTCTCATTTAATTGTTTTCCAGCTGCCTGTAAGACGTATTATGAGACGGTACGCAGGAGCTTCAGATATACGCAGCCAGAGAAGACGTTGCGCGCGGAAGCTGCCAAGCATTCAGAAAAGAAAAAGAGTAAGACTTTATTTGGTGACTATTTTTCAGGTGCATTGATAGATGTGTTGTGTCCATACGCAGTGCATCCCATCCTATAGTGCAATTGTTTTTTTGTTTTTTGTTTTTTTTACAGCTGCTGGAATCGAGGCAGAGTGTGCTAGCTGATGAGGAAGTGGAACTCTGAAATGGCCGCCGCCATTTCATAGGCCGGATCTCTCTGAACTCTGTATTAAGCTGCAGTCCCGGTTAGAAGCGATGCCGAAGTACAGGGCCACGCACAGTAGGCGTCTGCACATCGGACCTGCCTCGGAGGGAATGCTGCCAGTTACCTCCAACCCTGAGGAGGCAAACGGACAGTTCACGAAGTTGTAATTTTTGGATACGCATGTGTGGGCAGATCCTCTCGTTGTATATAGTTGTGTGTGTTTTAATAAAGCTCTTTCTTTGCATAAACAGCTTCCTGGCAAATGTTCATTTCCTGTATAAATTCATTCATGTCCTTGATGGTAGCCTAATAATTGTGTAGTAGTGTAGGATAACATAAATACACAGCATATGAATGAAAAAATATATGAATGAATAAATATATGAATGAATAAATATATGAATGAATAAATATATATTCATAAATATATATATATATATATATATATATATATATATATATATATATATATATATATATATATATATATATATATATATATATATATATATATATATATGTAAATTTATATGTAAATATATATATATGCCAACCAATCACGAGCGACTTTACTTGTTTAAAAAGAAGTGGTTCCATCCAATACTCAGTAAGAAAATTAAAGCCTGGCGTGGCCACGTTTGGTTTTGCTGCCAATCACGAGCGATTTTACTTGTTTGAGAATAGTGGTTTCAGCCAATACTGAGTAGGTTATTCAAGCCAGACCTGGCCAGCCGCGCGGGTTTGCTGTATTCATATGCTAATTAGGGCCATTAGTACAGCTGTTGGCTCTCCACATACGTCAGAGTCCGTTTCCGACAATTTGTGGCACGACAAACGCGGACAAGCGTGGGTTGCAAATTGTCGGAAACTGACGAAAATCAGGCAGATCTGCGGGAGTTTACAGGGGATTACGGGGACGAAAATCTCACTTTTCATGCAGTGTGTTGTTGTAGTAGGAGCAGCAGTTGTTGTGGTGGGAGCAGCTGTTGTTGTGGTAGGAGCAGCTGTTGTTGTGGTAGGAGCAGCCGTTGTTGTAGTGGGAGCAGCAGTTGTTGTGGTGGGAGCAGCAGTTGTTGTGGTAGGAGCAACTGTTGTAGTAGGAGCAGTTGTTGTAGTGGGAGCAACTGTTGTAGTGGGAGCAGCTGTTGTTGTGGGAGCAGCAGTTGTTGTGGTAGGAGCAGCAGTTGTTGTGGTGGGAGCAGCTGTTGTTGTGGTAGGAGCAGCTGTTGTTGTGGTAGGAGCAGCTGTTGTTGTGGTGGGAGCAGCAGTTGTTGTGGTGGGAGCAGCTGTTGTGGTAGGAGCAGCTGTTGTTGTGGTAGGAGCAGCAGTTGTTGTGGTAGGAGCAGCTGTTGTGGTGGGAGCAGCTGTTGTTGTGGTAGGAGCAGCTGTTGTTGTGGTGGGAGCAGCTGTTGTTGTGGTAGGAGCAGCAGTTGTTGTGGTAGGAGCAGCTGTTGTTGTGGTAGGAGCAGCTGTTGTTGTGGTAGGAGCAGCTGTTGTGGTGGGAGCAGCTGTTGTTGTGGTGGGAGCAGCTGTTGTTGTGGTAGGAGCAGCTGTTGTGGTGGGAGCAGCTGTTGTTGTGGTAGGAGCAGCTGTTGTTGTGGTGGGAGCAGCTGTTGTTGTGGTGGGAGCAGCTGTTGTTGTGGTGGGAGCAGCAGTTGTTGTGGTAGGAGCAGCTGTTGTTGTGGTAGGAGCAGCAGTTGTTGTAGTAGGAGCAGCAGTTGTTGTGGTGGGAGCAGCTGTTGTTGTAGCAGGAGCAGCAGTTGTGGTGGGAGCAGCTGTTGTTGTAGTAGGAGCAGCAGTTGTTGTGGTGGGAGCAGCTGTTGTTGTGGTAGGAGCCGCTGTTGTTGTGGTAGGAGCAGCTGTTGTTGTAGTGGGAACAGCAGTTGTTGTGGTGGGAGCAGCAGTTGTTGTGGTAGGAGCAGCAGTTGTTGTGGTGGGAGCAGCTGTTGTTGTAGGAGGAGCTGTTGTGGTAGGAGCAGCTGTTGTTGTGGTGGGAGCAGCAGTTGTTGTGGTAGGAGCAGCTGTTGTCGTAGTGGGAGCAGCAGTTGTTGTGGTGGGAGCAGCTGTTGTTGTGGTAGGAGCAGCAGTTGTTGTGGTAGGAGCAGCTGTTGTTGTGGTGGGAGCAGCAGTTGTTGTGGTGGGAGCAGCAGTTGTTGTGGTGGGAGCAGCAGTTGTTGTGGTGGGAGCAGCTGTTGTTGTGGTGGGAGCAGCTGTTGTTGTGGTAGGAGCAGCAGTTGTTGTGGTAGGAGCAGCTGTTGTTGTGGTGGGAGCAGCTGTTGTTGTGGTAGGAGCAGCTGTTGTTGTGGTAGGAGCAGCAGTTGTTGTGGTGGGAGCAGCTGTTGTGGTAGGAGCAGCTGTTGTGGTAGGAGCACTTGTTGTTGTGGTGGGAGCAGCTGTTGTTGTGGTAGGAGCAGCTGTTGTTGTGGTAGGAGCAGCAGTTGTTGTGGTGGGAGCAGCAGTTGTTGTGGTACGAAGAGCAGTTGTTGTGGTAGGAGCAGCAGTTGTAGTTGTTGGAACAGAAGTTGAGGTGGTTAGAGCAGCAGTTGTGGTCGGAACTGCAGTTGTGGTGGTTGGAGCAGAAGTTGTGGTTGTTGGAGCCGTAGTTGTGGTGGTTGGTGCCACAGTTGTAGTAGTTTGAGCAGCAGTTGTGGAGGTTGCAGCATCAGTTGTTGTGGTTGGAGCAGCAGTTGTGGTAGTTGGACCCTCAGTAGTTGTTGCCGGAGAAGCAGTACGGGTTGTTGGAACAGCAGTAGTGGTTGATTGACCCATAGTTGTTGTGGTAGGAGCAAGGCTTGTGGTGGTTGGAGCAATAGTGGTGGTGGTAGGAGCAGCAGTTGTGGTGATTGGTGTCACAGTTGTAGTAGTCTGAAAAGCAGTTCTTGTGGTTGTTGAAGCAGCAGTGGTGGTGGTTGGAGCAGCAATGGTGGTTGTAGCCGCAGTGTTGGTGGTTGGGGCAGCAGTTGTGGTAGTTGAAGCCTCAGGAGTGGTGTTTGGAGGATGAGTTGTGGTGGTTGGAGCCACTAGTAGTAGTGGGAGCAGCAGTTGTGGTTGTTGGAGCCATAGTTGTTGTGGTTGGTGCCACAGTTGTAGTAGTTGGAACAGAATTTGAGATGGTTGGAGCAGCAGTTGTGGTTGGAACTCTAGTTGTGGTTGTTGGAGCCATAGTTGTGGTGGTTGGTGCCACAGTTGTTGTGGTTGGAGCAGCAGTTGTGGTAGTTGGAGCCTCAGTAGTTGTCGGAGAAGCAGTAGGCGTTGTTGGAACAGCTGTAGTGGTAGTTTTAGAGGTGGTTGTTGTTGGAGCAGTTGTGGTTGGAATTGCAGTTGTGGTTGATTGACCCATAGTTGTTGTGGTAGGAGCAATGCTTGTGGTGGTTGGAGCAGTAGTGGTGGTGGTAGGAGCAGCAGTTGTGGTGATTGGTTTCACAGTTGTAGTAGTCTGAGAAGCAATTGTTGTGGTTGTTGGGCCAACAGTGGTGTTGGTTGGAGCATCAGTTGTTGTGGTTGGAGCAGCAGTTGTAGTTGGAACTGTAGTTGTGGTTGTTTGAGCAGCAGTTGTGGTTGTTGGAGACGTAGTTGTGGTGGCTGGTGCCACAGTTGTAGTAGTTGGAGCAGCAGTTGTGGAAGTTGCAGCATCAGTTGTTGTGTTTGGAGGAGCAGTTGTGGTAGTTGGAGCCTCAGTAGTGGTTGTTGAAGCAGCAGTTGTGGTGGTTAGGGCTGCAGTTGTAGTAGTTGGCACCACATTTGTAGTAGTGGGAGCAGCAGTTGTGGTAGTTGAACCCTCAGTAGTTGTTGTCGGAGAAGCAGTAGGGGCTGTTGGAACAGCAGTAGTGGTTCGAATTGCAGTTGTGGTTGATGGACCCATAGTTGTTGTGGTAGGAGAAAGGCTTATGGTAGATGGAGCAGTAGTGGTGGTGGTACGAGCAGCAGTTGTGGTGATTGGTTTCACAGTTGTAGTAGTCTGAAATGCAGTTGTGGTTTTTGGAGCAGCAGTTGTGGTCGGAACTGCAGTTGTGGTTGATGGAGCAGCAGCTGTGGTTGTTGGAACCGTAGTGGTGGTGGTTGGTGCCACAATTGTAGTAGTTGGAGCAGCAGTTGTGGAGGTTGCAGCTTCAGTTGTGGTGGTTGGGGCTGCAGTTGTAGTAGTTGGCACCACACTTGTAGTAGTGGGAGCAGCAGTTGTGGATGTTGGAGCCATAGTTGTGGTTGTCAGAACAGCAGTAGTGGTGGTTGGAGCCGCAGTTGTGGTAGTTGGAGCCTCAGTAGTGGTTGTCGGAGCAGCAGTAGTGGTGGTTGGAACAGCAGTAGTGGTGGTTGGAGAGGCAGTTGTTGGAGCAGCAGTTGTGGTTGGAACTGCAGTTGTGGTTGATGGACCCATAGTTGTTGTGGTAGGAGCAAGGCTTGTGGTGGTTGGAGCAGTAGTGGTGGTGGTAGGAGCAGCAGTTGTTGTGATTGGTGTCACAGTTGTAGTAGTCTGAAAAGCAGTTGTTGTGGTTGTTGGAGCAGCAGTAGTGGTGGTTGGAGCAGCAGTTGTGGTGGTTGGAGCCACAGTGGTGGTGGATGGGGCAGCAGTTGTGGTTGTTGGAGCCATAGTTGTTGTGGTTGGTGCCACAGTTGTAGTAGTTGGAACAGAAGTTGAGGTGGTTGGAGCAGCAGTTGTGGTTGGAACTCTAGTTGTGGTTGTTGGAGCAGCAGATGTGGTTGTTGGAGCCGTAGTTGTGGTTGGTGCCACAGTTGTAGTAGTTGGAGCAGCAGTTTTGGAGGATGCAGCATCAGTTTTTGTAGTTGGAGCAGTAGTTGTGGTAGTTGAAACCTCAGTAGTTGTTGTCGGAGAAGCAGTAGGGGTTGGTGGAACAGCAGTAGTGGTTGGAATGGCAGTTGTGGTTGATTGACCCATAGTTGTTGTGGTAGGAGCAAGGCTTGTGGTGGTTGGAGCAGTAGGGGTGGTGGTAGGAGCAGCAGTTGTGGTGATTGGTGTCACAGTGGTAGTAGTCTGAAAAGCAGTTCTTGTGGTATTTAAAGCAGCAGTGGTGGTGGTTGGAGCAGCGATGGTAGTTGTAGCCGCAGTGTTGGTGGTTGGGGCAGCAGTTGTGGTAGTTGGAGCCTCAGGAGTGGTGGTTGGAGGATGAGTTGTGGTGGTTAAAGCAGACGTTGTGGTGGTTGGGGCTGCATTTGTAGTAGTTGGAAGTACACTAGTCGTAGTGGGAGCAGCAGTTGTGGATGTTGGAGCAATAGTTGTGGTAGTTACACCATCATTAGTGGTTGTCAGAGCAGCAGTAGCAGTGGTTGGAGAGGCATTTGTTGGAGCAACAGTTGTGGTTTGACCTGCAGTTGTGGTTGATGGATCCATAATTGTTGTGGTAGGAGCAAGGCTTGTGGTGGTTAGAGCAGTAGCAGTGGTGATTTGTGTCACAACTGTAGTAGTCTGAAAAACAGTTGTTGTGGTTGCTGGAGCAGCAGTTGTGGTGGTTGGGGCATCAGTTGTTGTGGGTGGAGAAGCAGTTGTTGACATCACAGTTGTAGTAGTTGGAGCACCAGTTGTGGTTGTTGAATTATTACTTGTTGTGGTTGGTGCCACAGTTGTAGTAGTTGGAACAGAATTTGTGGTGGTTTGAGCAGCAGTTGTGGTGGTTGGAGCTGCGGTGGTTGTGGTTGGGGCAGCAGTTGTGGTTGATGGAGTAGTAGTTGTGGTTGAAAGTGTAGTTGTGGTCGTTGGAGAAGCAGTCATGGTAGTTGGAGCATCAGTGTTTGTGGTTGAAGTGGCGGTTGTGTGCTCCACCGTTGTAGTAGTAGTAGTGGCAGCAGTTGTGGTTGTTGGTGCAACAGTTGCAGTAGTTAGCGCAGTAGTTTTGGAGGTTGAAGCATCAGTTGTTGTTGTTGGAGCAGCAGTTGAGGTAGTTGGAGAATTAGTAGTTGTTGTTAGAGCAGCAGTTGTGGTGGTTTGGAATGCAGCTGTAGTAGTTGGCGACACACTAGTAGTAGTGGGAACAGCAGTTTTTGATGTCTGAGCCATGGTTGTGGTTGTCAGAGCAGAAGTAGTGGTGGTTGGAGGAGCAGTTGTGGTAGTTTGAGCCTCAGTAGTGGTTGTTGGAGCAGCAGTTGTGGTGGTTGGAGCAGAAGTTGTGGTGGTTGGTGCCACAGTTGTAGTAGTTGGCAACACACTTGTAGTAGTGGGAGCAGCAGTAGTGGATGTTGGAGCCATAGTTGTGGTAGTTAGACCCTCAGTAGTGGTTGTCAGAGCAGCAGTGGTGGTGGTTGGGGCATCAGTTGTTGTGGGTGGAGCAGCAGTTGTTGATGCCACAGATGTAGAAGCTGGAGCAGCAGTTGTGGTTGTTGGAGCATCAGTTGTTGTGGTTGGTGCCACAGTTGTAGTAGTTGGAACCGAATTTGTGGTGGTTTTACTAGCAATTGTGGTGGTTGGAGCCGAGGTGGTTGTGTTTGGGGCAGCAGTTGTGGTTGTTGGAGCAGTAGTTGTGGTTGAAAGTGTATTTGTTGTTGTTGGAGAACCAGTGGTGGTAGTTGGAACAATAGTGTTTGTGGTTGAAGTGGCAGATGTTTGCTCCACCGCTGTAGTAGTCGGGGCAGCAGTAGTTGTGGTTGGAGCTGCAGTTGTGGTGGTTGGAGCCGCAGTGGTGGTGGTTGGGGCAGCAGTTGTGGTAGTTGGAGCCTCGGTAGTGGTTGTCAGAGCAGCAGTTGTGGAGGTTGTGGCTGCAGTTGTAGTAGTTGGGAACATACTTGTAATAGTGGGAGCAGCAGTTTGGGATGTTGGAGCCATAGTTATGGTTGTCAGAGCCGCAGTAGTGGTTGTCAGAGCAGCAATAGTGGTGGTTGGAACAGCTGTAGTGTTGGTTGGAGAGGCAGTTGTTGTTAGAGCAGCAGTTGTGGTTTCCATTGCAGTTGTAGTTGATGGAGCCATAGTTGTTGTGGTAGGAGCAAGGCTTATGGTGGTTGGAGCAGTAGTGGTGGTGGTTGGGGCAGCAGTTGTGGCAGCAGCATTTGTGTTTGGAACTGTAGTTGTGGTTGTCGGAGCAGCAGTGGTGGTAGTTGGAGCTGTAGTTGTGGTGGTTGGTGCCACAGTTGTAGTAGTTGGAGCAGTAGTTTTTGTGGTTGCAGCATAAGTTGTTGTGGTTGGCGCAGCAGTTGTGGTAGTTGGGGCATTAGTAGTGGTGGTTAGAGCCACAGTAGTAGTGGTTGGAGCCATAGATGTTGAGGTATGAGCAGCAGTTGTGGTGGTTGGGGCTGCAGTGGTGGTGGTGGTGGTAGGAGCAGAAGTCATAGTGGTTGTTGGAGCCTTAGTTGTTGTGATAGGAGAAAGTGTTGTGGTGGTTTGAGCAGCAGTTGTGGGCTCCACAGTTGTAGTAGTTGGAACAGTTGTTGTTGTTGTTGGAGGAGCAATTGTAGTAGTTGGAGAAGTAGTTGTGGTTGTTGGAGCCACGGTTGTGGTGTTTGGTGCCACAGTTGTAGTAGTTGGTATAGCAGTTGTGGTGGCTGGAGCAGAAGCTGTGGTGGTTGGTATCACAGTTGTAGTAGTTGGAGCAGAAGATGTGGTGGTTGCAGTGGCAGTAGTGATGGTGGTAGTAGGAGCAGCACTTGTAGTTGTTGACGGAATAAGCGTTGTTGTTGATGCAGAAGTTGATGTAGCAGAGGTCAGATCAATGCGATTCAAATGATTACAGTTATTACTATCACAGCAAGCTGGTCCCCTTGTAATTGATCCTAAATTTTCCATGAATGGTAAGGTTTTTAGATCCTCGCTTGCTGCGCAAGTATTTGGGGACACACAGCCCTGTCCTGGGTAGGTTTTAGAGTCTTCAGTAACTATGGATAGTAGAGACATATTAAAGTTAACTTAATTTTGGCAACATGTCACAGACAGTTCAAAAGTTTCAATTTTAAACGTTTTGCGCATTCCCTCACGCATTATGTTTACTACTGAGCATTTGATAATTGGAACTTATATGAAAGGTTCACAAATTAGTTCTCTAGTTCTCAAACATTAACCTGGTTTATATTTATGTAAATAGGTTTTATATTTTGTGTATTTACATTTAAATTCATAGATAAGATTTCTTAAGTTCTTAGATCTTAAAACTTACAATACGCTGCAAAGCAGTTTGTCTCCACCCCCACACATTGTATCGAATTGTCTTGCTTAGATGTTTCACTATCAGAAACAAAACATCGTAGTCCATTTCTTGTTCCAGAATTTGGCTCTAAAACAAGTAGAAATATATGTTTTCACTTTGCATAAGATCATAAAACTATGGCAAATTTTAATCTCTCAATATATATTGGGACTTACCATTCAGTGTTTGTGTATTGCAGTTGTCAGTGTTGCAGCACTGAGCAGATGCAATTACACTTTGAAAACCCAAGTTTGCTGAATAAGTCTGAATGCCTAAGCTCTGACACAGCGACGATGCAACACAGTCCTTGTAGATTAGTTTTGCTTGGTTTCCTGTAGAAGTAGCTGCATAGTCCAAGTAAAGTTTTTTTAGTAGACACAAACTATTTTTTATTTTAAAAAATCATAATAAAGTGAAACTTATTAAAAGGAAAATACCTTTGATAGAAGCTGTTATACACATTGTCTCTGAGGAACAGTTCTTAGCCACTGGACTTGAACAAAGTTCATCTTGGCAAAAGAGACACTGTAAGGCTCTTGCTACAGTAGGAGAAAGAAATATTTTGTTAAATAAAAAACAGGCCGATAAGCTCACACAGTTTTCATTTTTCAATTGTTTTATAATTGAAAAACTAAAACTTCTAGCAACAGCAGAACAGTCTAACATATTTTTCTTTTAAAGGCTTTTTATCAGAAAATTTGGGTTCAGTTTTAAAGAAACAGTAAAAAATATACTACACAATTCTACCTTTTCCGATGAGGATACAGATGAGAGGAAGAAAAAACACAGTGTTCATTGTTATTTTGTTGGTGAGTCATGCAGATCAGTTGTCCTACTTGTCTGTACTAAGACCTGAGAACTCCTTAGCACTTTTTATACTCTTCAGGGGAAATTACTCCTGAACCTTAGCCAAAAATCAAACGTGTCATTTCAAAGTCTCCTCCCATTTATCAATCCATCATTTTGACAAGTCACTTCTCTACAGAATTCCTTTTTTGTTTGTTGAAACCAACACAACTTGCATTCGTGACTGCAGCCAATTGCTATAAAAACTTGAATAGTTTTAGACTAGTATAGATGTGGAATAAGTTTTTCTGATTGTCTTAGTTATCCAATCATAATTTTCTATTTTTATTTTATTAGCGAAGAAATTGTTGCACCAAACACTTAATCCCCCCATCCTACCTTAGAAAAGCTTAACTATAAAAATAAAGCAAATTTAGTCTTCTCCATTGACTAGATTTTTAGCTTTGCTCCCCTTCGGGACTTTGTCCAAAATAACCAAAACAAAACCTGATTGAAATGTTTGGTGTTGTTTGAAATCTTAAGGGTCAAATGTGAAATAAAAGTTTGTTTTAAAAAAAACTATTTCAAAGGAAGGGCTTTTAGTTTCTCTCATTAGTTCTGTATTTACTCACATTCTGTTCTTGTTTGTCTAGAATGTCCAACTTTAATTACTTAAAGGCATCTATTGAAGAAGGTGTGGCAACTGTTTTAAAGGGGTTAAGGACTTGAATTTCAACAGAATAGAAGTATATATTTAAGTCAATTCTCTTGGTAATTGAAAACTAATAGAGAATTTTAGGATTTAGGTCCACCTATTGATGTAGATTCTCCTCACTACAAAAAAAAAACAAAACAATATTGTATACAAATTTAGCAGTTCAAGTTAACTGTCTGGTTATTGGAAAATAGTTTATTTATACTGTCAAAGGAGGATCTGCTATCTTGTTCGATGTGCACAGATAACTCACTCAGGAATATCTGCTTGCCCAGAGAAGCAGTTAGCTGTAGAGATGCTAATTGTAAAAATTCTGAGCACATTAGATCCATTTGTTCTGTGTATAATGAAATAGTTAATGTTTTGATTGCATCAACTAAACACTTTCATAAAGAAAAATAAGATCAGGCCAGGTTGGAATGCCCACGTGGTTGAATTTTTTAATAGAGCTAGAGAGGCTTCTAAGGAATGGGTTGAGGCAGGTAGACCAAGATCAGGGCCTGTCTTTGAACATAAAAGCTATACCAATGTCCAATATAAGTATGCTGTGCATTATATTGGTAAAAATGAAAGAGCAATGAGGTCTGACTCAGTGGCCACAAAACTCTTCTGTAACAATACCCAAGGCTTCTGGAAAGAAGTTAGAGGTATGACATCCTACAAAACATCCCTCCCATGTTCGGGTGATGGTATATCAGGCACTGCTAACATTGTGGAGCTGTGGCTCCAACATTACAGCAGATTATTTAATTGTATCCATAGTGAACCATGCACTGTAAATAATATTGACCATATAGATGAAATCCTGCCTTATGAGGTGCATAAAGCTATTTCTAAATTATCTAACAATAAAGCCACTGGGCTGGACGGAGTCTCAGCTGAACATTTAAAGTATGTAAATGCAAGGCTAGCTCCTCTACTTTCCATTTGTTTCACATCGTTTCTTATTCATGGTCTTTTACCTGACTCTATTTTAAGTGTCCTGTTAGTACCCGTCAATAAAGATAAAACTGGAAACATTGGCAATTCTGATAATTACCGTCCGATAGCGCTGGCCAGCATAGTTTCAAAAATTATTGAATCATTCCTGCTGGACATGATTTTAGAGGTTATCAATTCTACAGATAACTAGTTTGGTTATAAGGCTAGGCTGGGCACAGATATGTGTATATATGCTCTAAAAGAGATAACTTATAAATATAATAAGCAGAACTCTTCAGTGTTTATGTGTTGCCTGGATGCATCAAAAGCATTTGATAGGGTAAACCACAGAAAACTATTCACAAAACTGACACAAAAAGGAGTACCAGAGTATATTGTTTGTATTTTGAAGGTGTGTGTGCAGTGTTGGCTGGTATACTCAGCCAACACTGCAGATTAAATGGGGGGAATGTGTCTCGGCTCCATTCAAAGTTAGTAATGGGGTGAGGCAGGGCGGGATTTTGTCCCCAGTTCTCTTTAACTTGTATCTGGACGAACTGTCACACAAGTTGAGAGCTTGTCACACTGGTTGTGTGGCTGATGACTCGGTGCTTAATCACCTTATGTATGCAGATGATTTAGTAATATTTAGCACTAGTACTGCTGGGTTACAGCAACTACTTAGCATCTGCTCTGAGTATGGTCTGGAACACGACATAAAGTACAATCCATCTAAAAGTTCGATCATGATCTGTAGGAGTAAGGAAGATAAATCTACTGAGTTTCCAGATTTTCTGCTGTCAAATACTGTGCTGGGTGTTACAAACAAAACCAAGTATCTTGGGCACATCATCACAAAAAATCTGTCAGACGATGATGATATTTGCAGACAAAGTAGATTGTTGTATGCTCAAGCTAATACTCTTGCTCGTAAATTCGGTTCATGTACTGATAAAGTCAAAGTGGAACTATTTAATGCATATTGTACCTCTCTGTACACTGCTCACCTGTGGACTACATATAGAAAAGTCAACCTGCAAAGGCTGCAGGTGGCCTATAATGATGCTATGCGGTTACTTTTGAAACGTCCAAGATGGTCCAGTACAAGTGAGATGTTTGTCACAGCAAGAGTTAATACCCTACAAGCTGTTCTACGAAAGTTAATGTATAAGTTTATTTGTAGGTTAAATGCATCTGAAAACGATATTATTTTGTCACTTACTGATACCACACGTAGTGCAATCCGATATCAGTCTAAGCTGTGGAGACACTTGTATTCCTGTCTTCTTAAAGATCCTATTTAATCGATAATGGAACTTGTATTGTGTTTTTATCATTAACTATTTTTATTTTATTTTTATGTATGTATTTATTGGACCATGAGTCCTGAATAAAGTTAGGCAGGCAGGCAGGCAGGCAGGCAGGCAGGCAGGCAGGCAGGCAGGCAGGCAGGCGTTTTATTTGTAACCAAATCTTTCATCTCAGAGCCCTAATCAATTCTCACACTAAAAGTAGAGGAAGCCATAGCTTAAAGGAGACATTATGTAAGGTTTCACTGTAAAATATCTTTAAATTAGCATTTTTATTTGACCATTTATGACTAAAACGTTGTTTGCAATGTCGTCAGCAATGATCCATCTATAAGCCTGTAGTCTATGGATGATAAACACAGCAGCAGTGTTGCTGTTTTATTTAGGAAACTGCAATGCAACAAAGTATATATATATATATATATATATATATATATATATATATATATATATATATATATATATATATATATATATATATATATATATATATATATATATATATATATATATATATATATATATATATATATATATATATATATATACTACTTTTAACCTCTTTTCACAGGTTTCTGTTCAGTTTAGCTTTTTCCGTTGTGGAACCTTTCTAGCCATCAACAGGTCTCCAAAGAAGAGTGTCTGCATTCCCTTTGCTGATTTCACCTACCTTAATTATACTAATTTTGATGTTGACCACCTGCACCCCGTATTAGAAACAACACAACTAAACAGAAATCTATTTATCACTTTGGTTTAGTTGTAGGCCGTTATTGCCGTGAATGTGCTGCGTTATCTCCAGACTCTTATCAGGCTATAAACAAAATATTGCCATTAACCTATTCTAAAAGTTCCGTTGAGAGCTGGGTCTTTATTGATGATGCATTTCACAAATTGTAGTGTGTTTGGAAGCAATTAAGTAATTCACATTAAAACTAAGACCCAATGTTGGAGCAATTTATTTATTTTTACATTATAAATAACAGGTAAATGCTTGTTCCTTTATATTCAACCAATTAAAAGTTCTTCCAGCGGTACCGTTGTTAACACTTACAACTGCAACCATCAGAACATAATGTTAGCTTAGTATGAACAGACTATCAACATAAACAACCCTCTTTAACACATAAATAGGGTAGAATGATGATGTTTTCCCCCATCTTGATATTACCAAGCAGCCCTTGCAGCTACTCCAATCTCACAGGACATTACTTTTACTTATTTTTTAGGTAGGATACACATATCATGCTTATCTTATTTTATTCTTACCCACATCATATTTTATTTGTATCCCTATCTTATTTTATTCTTATATCTTATTTGTACTTACAATCTTATTTCTCTCTTCTGTAAACGGTTGCAATGCAAGACACATATCCTGCAACAGATTAATAAAGTCTGATTCTGATTCAAGAAGCCATTTGGCAGAATTCAAATGAACAATTTTAATTAAAATTAAGAGCCTGTATGGGGGCCCAAGCAAAATTCAATTGAAAAGGTTTTGCCCCTTGAGGCCTATTCCAATACAGTGTAATTCTACTTTTCTGCTGTGACAGTCACTGAACTTAAGTGAGCGCTCACCAATCTTCCCTCCTTTTCAGAACTTTTCATGACTGGGCATACACAGAAGCCCCCTCAGCACACTTAAGACCACTGTGAGCAACATCAGTTATGCAGATTGAGGCCCACCTTCAATTTTTCACTCTTTGTTTCATTGCAGCCATTTGCTAAAATCAAAGAAGTTCATTTTATTTTTCATTAATGTACACTTAGCACCCCATCTTGAAAGAAAAAAACATAAATGTAGAATTTTTTTGCACATCTATAAAAAAGAAACACTGAAATATGAAATGGTCATTAGTGTTCAGACCCTTTACTGTGACACTCATATTTAACTCACGTGCTGTCCATTTCTCCTGATCCTCCTTGAGTCCAGCTTTGTTTAATTAAACTGATTGGACTTGATTAGGAAAGGCACACACCTGTCTATATAAGACCTTAGGATTCACAGTGCATGTCAGAGCAAACGAGAATTATGAGGTTGAAGGTACAGTAACACTTGGAGTGTCAGTCTAGCTGATTTGCAAGTCATCAGGTCAACACAGGACATACATATAGATAAAACAGGAACTTGGGCAACTTGGGAGCTGACTGTAGGATGTCACTGATATGCAAAAAACAGAAACTTAAAATAGAAATTAATCTGTTAGACGACAGTAACTATTGTTTCTCTGTAAGTCAGGAATGTTCTGTAAGGACCTCAATTAAACATTTGTGCGTCATGAGGTGTGGCAAATTACTCTAACAGCCCCAGGCTTAAAGGGAAGCTATGCATTTGAGACAGAAAAACTTGGTAGGAATGTTGTTTTTCTGTCATGTTTTCCCTCTGAGAATAGATGTCCCAGAGCTAAATGATAGCCCAACAGCTTTGCTTTCACAAGTTGGCAAATTATGATTGTTTCCATAAGGTTCCGCCTGGCACTTGTTCATAAAACTTTACTGACAATTATTTAGGAAGTAAAATAATATACAACTGCATGGAGATTGAAATCGAGACACGGAAGAAAGAGGGAATAAGAACTGAGGGGAGACAGAAATAGATAGACAGGAAAGGGTGCATCAAATGATAGAAAACAAAACAAAAAAGCTAAAACTCCTAGAAGTCTGCTTCCTCACCTGTATGAGTTGAACCCTGACCCCTTAGTGGCCAAACCCCAAAGGGGCCCAGTCCCTGATGGTCCTGACCCCATAGGCCACAATGAACAGCGCCCACAGGACCACAGCAGCAAACCCATAGGCTCAGCCAGCGCCCAGTCATGCCCAAGGTAAATCTAGATGAGAACCCCAGGGTCCGAGGTCCTGTACTGCACAACTATCTCCTGGGGACCACACAGGGCCACGACCCCCAGGTTTGGCCTGAAAACCACCAACAATAAGACCGCTCACTGAAGTACCCAACCCCACATCTAGAGAACCGTCAGCGTGCCAGCAGGGACCTGTCACTGGCCAAGGTAATAAAAAGGGGAAGATGCCAGCCCCCATTCTGATCAGATATAGTGTTCTTGCCTGTTGGATTACTTGGCATTTAAAATCGTGGGAAGGTAAGTGTGATGCAGTAGGTGGTGGCCTAGTGGTTAGAGCAGTACGCTTGTTCTCTGGGAAGGCTGCAAGTATCTGCTTCAATCCCCACATCCTTCACTCTGGGTCTCTGAGCAAGACACTTAAACCAACTCTGCTCCCCAGGCGCCCCAAAATGGCAGCCCACTGCTCCCCAAGGGGATAGGTTAAATGCAGAGAGCGAAATTAATTGCTATGTACTTCTTACAGCGTAATGACAATAAAGTTGAATTCTATTCTATTCAAATGTCATGATCTGGCCTGCTTGCTCTCCCTTAATTGTTATTTCTTTCACTTGTCGTTTTCCCTCCCGGCCTCAATTATCATTTATTCCTCTCACCTGTTTCCTTGGGTTTTTATTCTGTTCAGCCTGATAATTATTTGTTTTTCTGTTAGCCTGTCTGTTATGTTGATTCCAAGGTTCTTGTCCTGAACCCTGGCGGCCAGTGGAAGGAGGGTTTTGTGTCTGTCTCATCTCCTGCTCGTCCACTGTTCCTCCCCTGATGAGTCATCTGGGTTTTTAGCTCTGTAGTGTGGCGAGGTTCAGTTTTTATTTCAGTAAGCCATTACTGTCCAGGAAACACAGCCAGGCAGACAGCTCTGAGCCAGCTCCCATGTCAGAGGATGAAGAGAGCACATCCAGCCAGTCACAGTCAGAGAAACAGGACTACACTGGAAAAACAAGCCGATCTCCAACATCTATAAACAAGGGTGTTGGTGGCAGCAGTACAGCTGCTATTTCTCTCCAGGATGGTGTAACATCCAACAGGAACCTACTATGAGAAAAAACGGAGAGTATAATGTTAGATATTGAACTAACAGATTCTGCAGTGGGAGAATCGAGATAGAATGAAGCAGAATGATGAAATAGGGGTCCCTTTGTCCTCCAGAAGTCTAAGCCTATAGCAGCATAACTATAGAGATAACTCAGGATAACCTGAGCCACTCTAACTATGAGCTTTATCAAAAAGGAAAGTTTTAAGCCTACCCTTAAAAGTAGTCAAGGTGTCTGCCTCACAGACATAAACTGGTAGTTGGTTCCACAGGACAGGAGCCTTATAACAAAAAGACCTGCCTCCCATTCTACTTTTAGAAATTTTAGGAACCACTATTAAACCTGCAGATTAAGAACGAAGTGCTCTGTTAGGGACATAAGGAACAACCAGATCTCTGATATAAGATGGAGCTTGGCCATTTAAGGCTTTATATGTGAGAAGCATAATTTTGAAATTGTATTCTTGATTTAACAGGAAGCCAATGTAGAGAAGCTAGCATCGGAGTGCAGTCTCCAGATCTCAACCCCATAGAGAATCTTTGGAGGGAGTTGAAAGTCTGTGTTGCCCGGCGACAGCCCCAGAACATCACTGCTCTAGAGGAGATCTGCATAGAGGAATGGGCCAAAATACCAGCAACAGTGTGTGAAAACCTTGTGAAGACTTACAGAAAACGTTTGATCTCTGTCTGGCCAACAAAGGGTATATAACAAAGTATTGAGATGAACTTTTGTTATTGACCAAATACTTATTTTCTACCATATTTTGCAAATAAATTTTTTAAAAATCAGACAATGTGATTTTCTGGATTTTTCTTTTCTCATTTTGTCTCTCATAGTTGAGGTATATCTATGATGAAAATTACCGGCCTCTCTCATCTTTTTGAGTGGGAGAACTTGCACTATTGGTAGCTGACTAAATACTTTTTTGCCCCACTGTATACATATATATAAATATATATATATATATATTAATATATATCTATATATATATATATATATATATATATATAAATATTTAAAAAACTGTTTTCTCACCCCTCGTGGGGTGGTATGTGTCATCCTCAAGCTCGGGTCCTCTACCAGAGGCCTGGGAGTTTGAGGGTTCTGCACAGTATCTTAGCTGTTCCTAGGACTGCGCTCTTCTGGACAGAGACCTCTGATATTTTACCTGGAATCTGCTCCCAGATTGGGGGTCACAGCCCCCAGTGCTCCAATTACTACTGGCACCACTGCTGCTCTTACTTTCCACATCTTTTCCAGCTCCTCCTTCAGCCCTTGGTATTTCTCAACCTTCTCGTGTTCTTTCTTCTTGATGTTGCTCTCGCTTGGGATTGCCACATCTATAACTACTGCCTTCTTCTGCTGTTTGTCGATTAACACTATGTCTGGTTGGTTAGCCATCACCTGTTTGTCAGTCTGGATCTTGAAGTCCCATAGGATCTTAGCTCGGTCATTCTCAACTACCTTAGGAGGTGTCTTCCATTTTGACCTTGGGACTTCCAGCCCATACTCATGGCAGATGTTCCTGTATACTATGACAGCTACCTGATTGTGGCATTCCACGTATGCACTTCCTGTCTGAATTTTACACCCTGCTGTTATGTGCTGTATTGTTTCAGAGGCATCTTTGCACAGTCTGCACCGGAGGTCCTGCCTGGTGTGGTAGACCCCGGCCTCTATTGATCTTGTATTGAGTGCCTGTTCTTGTGCTGCCATGATTAGTGCATCTGTGCTGTCTTTCAGTCCAGCCTTTTCCAGCCAATGGTAGGATTTTTTGATATCAGCCACTTCTTCTATTTGTCTGTGGTACATGCCGTGCAGTGGCTTGTCCCTCCATGATGGTTCTCCATCATCTTTCTTGTCCTCAATTTCGGTTTTCTCCTGCCTGAGGTATTCACCAAGCCATTTGTCTATGGGGGCCATCTTCCTGATGTACTCCTGGATCTTAGTTGTTTCATCCTGGACAGTGGTCTTGACACTCACTAGCCCTCGGCCTCCCTCGCTACGCTTGGTATACAGTCTCAGGGTGCTGGATTTTGGGTGAAATCCTCCATGCATTGTGAGGAGCTTTCTTGTCTTGATGTCAGTAACTTCTATCTCCTCTTTTGGCCAGTTTATTATACCAGCGGGGTATCTGATGACTGGCAGGGCATATGTGTTGATGGCTTGGATCTTGTTTTTCTTACTCTTTGTAGGTATTTAGCTGTGGCAGTCTTTCTTGCTGTCTGCTCGTGGTTTCCGTTAGCCTGTGGTACCCCAGGGTATTTGTAGCTGTCCTGAACATCTGTAATGTGGCCTTCTGGTAGTTCAACCCCCTCAGTTCTGATCATCTTCCCTCTCTTTGAGACCATGCGACCGCACTTGTCCACTCCGAATGAGATTCCAATGTCGTTGCTGTAGATCCTGGTAGTGTGGATCAGTGAGTCGATGTCTCGCTCACTCCTGGCATACAGCTTGATGTCATCCATGTAGAGGAGGTGACTGATGATTTTTCCGCTTCGGAATTGGTATCCGTAGCCAGTCTTTGTGATGATCTGGCTAAGAGGGTTTAGACCTATGCAGAACAGCAGCGGAGATAGTGCATCACCCTGGTATATGCCACACTTGATGGTGACTTGTGCAATTGGCTTTGCATTGGCGTCCAGACTTGTTTTCCACAGCTTCATTGAGTTCTTGATGAAGGCTATTAGAATCCTGTTGATCTTGTACATTTCCAAGCATTCCAGTATCCACGTATGTGGCATTGAGTCGTAGGCTTTCTTATAGTCAATCCAGACAGTGTACAGATTTGCCTGCCTGGTCTTACAGTCACGAGTGACTGCTCTATCCACTACTAGCTGATGCATGGCTCCTCTGGTGTTACTGCCTATTCCCTTCTGGGAAGGGTGCATGTATTGAGCCATGTGCCTACTCATCTTAGCCGCTATGATGCCTGACAGGAGCTTCCATGTAGTACATAGGCAAGTTATTGGCCGGTAGTTGGATGGGTTTGTTCCCTTCTGGGGATCCTTCATGATCAGGATTGTCCGTCTTTAACCATTCTGGGTGGGTCCCAGCACACATGAGCCATCAGCAGTTGGTTCATTTGTGCTGCAAGGCGTGCATGAAGTGCGGTTAGTTTTTTCAGCCAGTAGGTGTGGATCATATATATATATATATATATTCAAGTTCAGTTAACCAGAAGCTCAGCAGAATCCAGGAATAAATCCAGACTAACAAAACTGACAGAGCAGACAAGGGCAAGGCAAAACTTGGGTATCCAAATGCAGAGACAGGTCAGAATCTAAATTACAGAACAAATACTCAGATCGCTAGAGTTATTCTCACCAAATAGCTCTAATAATCTGGTGCCAATGGTAGGCAAACAGGCAGCATAAGTAGCACCAGGAACCAGGTGGAAAAGATTATAAAGGTAACAGGAGTAAATGAAAATGGTTGACCATGTAGGCTGGGCCCCCATTAATGCACCAGGTGAGTGGAGGTGACCTAGAGCTGGGCACAAACCTGAAGGTTACAACGGGTTTAACCACGAACACATGGAACGTGTGGTAAATTCTCAATGGTTTCTCCACCTTGGAAATGGAAAATGGCCCAATAAAACGGAGAGCCAGCTTTTTACTGTCCACCTTAATTAAGGGGCAAATCCTTTGTGAAAGCCAAACTCTTTGATCCACCCGGTAAGTGGGCGCTGGAACCCTCCAGCTGTTGGCAGTAGAAGTGGGCAGATCGATCCTAGGATAGATACTATCCATTCCAACGCTGGTATTGATGCTGAACAATATTCGTTTAACAAGATCGATACTGTTTATCCTCTCCCACATGCACCTGCATCTGCTGCAGATTCGTCAGTCTGCCCATCTATGTAATTACAGCGCATTCTCAGCTTTCACTCCACTCCCCACACAAACAAACCTGCTGCTCAGACGCCGGAGAGAGAGAGAGAGAGAGAGAGACCAACAAAGCAGAAAATATCATCAATGAAAACAACTGCAAGCTGTAGGTTTGTAAAAAGCCGGTTAAATGCAGTTTAAAAAGCACATGAAAAAGCATGAGCAAGAAAATGTTGAGCTACGGAAACAGAGAGAGGAGACCCTCAGTCAGATAGGATTGACAGAGGCATTTCAGTCCTCCAGAAAATATCCAGGTAGGTAAGACTGATCACCTTCAGCAGCACTATAAATTAAAGGTCAGACTCACCACCGGTATTATTACCATTTATTTTGATGATCCACCTGGAAAAAGAACATTTTCCACTATACCACTATACCTCTAACTATACCTCTAACTTTCAAAATAGATATAAGTCATATATTACTGGAGCCCACTCAGAAATGTAATTAAGACCTTGAAAGAACCCTGTACATTTATCCCATTAAGATGTGTTATATGAGTGTGCTAACATTAGCTAATCCTTTATTTATCCCACAATGTGGAACTTATGGAATTAAAGTAACAGGCAAGTGCACACAATACAAACAAAATCACATAAGGTTTGAAAGTTATAATAAAAGTGGCAGATTATAAACACTACATTACGTTATTAATGCTATTATTCAATTGTAATAATAAATAAAAATCACTGAAACACTGAAAGATTGACAGATCCATGATACCTCAAGCTTAAATGTTAAAATGTATCGGTATTGTGTCAATATCGGTGATACTGAGCCTGTATTTACTTGGTATTGTATTGATTGAAAATTCCCAGTATCATTGGTCACGCTAAATTTGGCAGCTTTAGCGTCACCAACCACAGCCTTTGAGATGGCCCTTCGGGCTCTTCTCCAGTGTAGCTGGCACCTGAGAGCAGTAAGACGGGCAGAGGGAACCTTGCATTCCTTCTCCTGAATGGTGAACACACCGATGGTGAAAACCAAACACAACAGAAAATGGAGAGAGCCCAGTGGTGCTAGAGGGAGCAGAGTTTACATCTTGCTCGAGTTGGCTGGCCCACTTGGTGGGATCAGCCTCACAGAGGACACGGATCTTGGTCTCGATCACTTGGTTGGCCCTCTCTGTCTGATCATCTGTTTGGGGGTGAAAACCTAACTACTTACTGACAGAGACCCCTAACAAAGAGCAAAGCTCCCTCCAGAACCTGGATACCCATTTGGGGCCACTGTTGCAAATTATGTCAGTGGGGAGACCATGGAGCCTAAAAACCTTGTGGATGAGAACCTCCCCTATCACTTTAGCAGAGGGGAGTTTTGGCAGAGGAACTAAATGTATCATTTTGGAAAACTTGCCAATGATTGTGAGAATAACGGTGAGACGGGATGGGCAGCGGCTGGAGAAAGCCAGAAGGATGTCTTTTGGATGTCTTAGACTGGTTGCAAAGGGAGCAGGCTGCCATAAACTCCCGCTCATCTGCAGACAGAGAAGGCCACGGAAACCTAGTCTAAACAATGCTTATGGTCCTAGTATCACCAGGATGTCAAAATAGACGAGAATCATGACAGAACTCTAAGACCTTCCCTCTCAGAACATCTGGAACAAACAAATAATCATTGGGACAGGCACTTGGAGAAGGTTGGTCGAGGAGGGCCTGTCTGACTTCCTCCTCAATGTCAACCATAGTGATCACATGCCTAAAAGACTCAGGCAAAACCTATTCCTCAGCACCACTGGAAAGCTCCTCGTCCACCTGGACAAAGCATCAAGTTTGACATTCTTGGACCTGGGTCTGTAAGACAGAAAAACATTAAACGACCAAAAAACTGTTAAAAACGCTCTTAAAAAAACAAAAACAAAGGGGGCATAACAGAGATGCTCACAGTACTCTATGTTTGTGGGGTCATTTTATTTTTTGAAAAGATAATTAAGTGAGGTAAATATTTATCAATTAGACAGGGGTGTAAGCATCTCAGAAAATATCATCCCTCAGAATCTTAAAAATGTGAGCATATGCAGGAAACAAGAAGGAACCCAGTACAGGACAGAGAAGGTATTTTTTTATTTGCTATTAGATATTTAAAGCTACAGTGTGTAATTTTCAGCGACATCTAACGTCCAGACTGCAGACGGCAGCAACATGAACATCTCCCCCCCACCGCTTCTCCCCCCCAACAGTACAGCGAGCGTTACGGGACAAAATGTCTTCCACGACGTCCGCATCACCTACCTTCTCAAGTGATGAGGTTTGTTTACATAGATAATTTTACAGATAGTATTTCATTAGTCTGTGTGTTCAGTACCGTCTCAGTTCATCTCTCTCAACTTGCCGTAGTTACTTTCGAGCGTAATGGGCGATCTCGCAATCGCTAGTTTGTTGGCTCTGCGCTGCCGTAGCGCAAAGATGTCTGCCTCCATGGCTGCGAGACCCGCTCCTATGTAATTATAAATAACGAATTCTAAGGCAACGCAGACATTAAGGTTAAGAGGCTGAGCTCGTAGATGATGATAAATAACATAGTTATGTATAATATATTACATTTCTGACTGTATATCCCTGTAATTATTACACACTGTAGCTTTAATAGAAATAATGCAAATTAGTAAGAAATCTCTAAGTACTAACAAAATTAATTCCAATAATTATAAAAATATAATTAATCATGATCATGTAGCAGAGAGAATTAATTTACCCCACTATGAGATCAGATTGAGTAGTGGCACTGAACAAGATCTTTTCTTCTCATTTATCCTCACCCTGCAAGGCTAATAATTTATCAGTCTCGTTTACATGAAAGAAGAAACTGTACATGTTTTACATTCCAAACATAATTCAAACACAATAGTTGTTGCTACACTTATTGAAACACACATTTTTGAGGTGGAAATAGGACGCCTCTCCAACAGTGGCTTACAAAGCTCATAAGGTTTTTAGCATTTAGGAAAGATGAGATGTACATTGGCAGGTTCAACTGCTAAATTTTTCAAAGAATGGCAGCAAATTTTACAATTTTACAATACAGAGAAACATATGAGTACATTGTCAAAACAAAATCACTCCTATATTGTTATAGTTTGCTGGAATGTGAAAATATTTTTTGTATTTTCTTTTATAACTATATATTTTTTTACATGTATGTTTGCTTTTTGAGGGTTTGTATGAATGCTGCAAAGATTCTTTTTCTGGGTCCAAGACCGATACCCGATTCCTGGCTGTGCAGTATTTGCCCATACTGATACATTGCCGATACCATCTGTTTGAAATTGATGTGTGTGTGTATATATGAAGAACTGCGTACTACTTGGATGTAAAATAATTGCCATCATGGCTTTGTCAAGCTGCTGCCTACTTTTATGAAGCAGGAAAAAGACTAATACAAAGTGCAGCCAGTAGAACTTGTATTGCCTACCTGGAATGGGTGACAATAGTTGAATCAACTTTTGGCTCTCAAAATGGTATCGGTGCCCTCTTTTTTTTTTTTTTTGTCGCCGATACAGATACCACCATTATAATGCTGCAGCGGGGCCGGCCCGATACTGGTATCGGTGCAACACAAGTTTGTATAATAAAGTGAATAAACTATTGCTGAGCCATTTTCTAACTGACCCATCATTATCTAAGTCTTTTAAGATCCTAGTTTAGGCTTCAAGTCACACTAAAGTAGAGCTCAGGGGAAGACTTACAAAACTAGCTTTTAAGTTATGACATACTTTTTAGAGAGATGGAATCCAAAGTGTTTTGAAAATTGCTAGATCTATCTTCTCAGACTGACAGGCAGATCATAGATAATTATAGGTGTCTTCCCCATGCGCTAAGAACAAAGACACGACCCTCTCAAGAAAATAATAGAACCAATTTATAAATAGTTCTTAAAACCTCAGTGTCCTAAATAGCAATCTTTCTCAAAGAACAAAGAGTCCGTAAAGTCATTGCTAAACCAACAGGTCAAGATAACATTTATGTAGGCCTAGTGGTTTTAAATTTATCAATAATGAAAGCTTGACAAGTCAAAGAGCTTTACATAAGAACCAGACACAAGATGTGGCAGAAAAGTGTTTTTGTAGATCCAAAATAAGTTTTGGTCAGTGGTCCTTTTCAGTCGAGGGTATAAAATTGTTGAAATTATTACCATTTAAACTCAAGAAAATTATAAAATGTGGTTGTTTTAAGTTTCAAATAAAGAAATGATAGACATTGGAACAAGTCTGTAAAGATTATTTTCAATGGTTTTCTCATTCAAGCTTGAGTGTGGGTGTGTGTACAGTATGCATCTGAGAGTACATGCCGTCACCATCAGTGGAAAGTAACAAGTTACATTTACTTTACTACTGTACTTAACCACTTAAGCCCTGAGGATCTTAGGGGCAAATTCTGCCTGAAATTACATATGTGAATTAAAGCAAATACAGCTACCAAACTATAAATTGGAAATACAATTGTTTGTATTTGTGTGACAGAAGTTGCGATGGACTGGCGACCTGTCCAGGGTGTACCACGCCTCTCGCCCATTGACTGCTGGAGATATGCACCAGCACCCCTCGCGACCCGACTCGGGACAAGCGTGTCAGATAATGGATAGATGGATGTGTGACAGAAAGGCATTGAGTAATATTTTTCAGGTGGAACCACTATTTTAAATGTCACCATGTGTTGTGATTTTATGTTCTTTTCAATTCCCAGCCAGCTGGGAGTTTATATTTCTGATATTTTAAGATGTTTATTGCCCTACCTGGTAGGGGCTGTAAAATATCTAATATTTCGGCTGTTATATACTGTTTATGAACACACGCCCTACCAGCTGTGTGTTAGAACAATGAAAGAGTGATTCGAGCACTAATCATGGTCAAACAGTTAATTCTGCACATACATGGAATAAATTCACCACAACTTCTGTTCAAAACAGTTTATTAACAAAAATCATTCAGCTCCAAGTAAAACATATTTCAGTTTATCACCCTTAACTAAGATTAGTGAATCTAAACTGAACTAAACTAAACTAAACTAAACTACTATGTACAAAGATGAAGGGGAACATGGTTGAAAAAAATATTACAGTTTAAGATGGATTTTGTGTTTGAGGACCAAAGCTTATCTGGAAGTATTTGGGATACAATCAAATTAGCTTCTCAGTAATTTAGAGAAATTGGAATGTTTTCAAACCAATTCAAAATGCAAATCCATCAGGTGAATAACACATTATTTCGCCAAATAATGTTTTATTAACTGATTTGCTTATTTAAGAACCAATAACCTGTGGTTAGTGATTCTTTACCCTCTTTGAAACAGCTGTGAATAGACATCAGGATTCCATTATATGACTCTTGTTCATACTTTGTAATCAAAATGTAAGGCACATACGAGGAACACATGAACACTAATGTTATATCATTGTTTAACCCTTAGTGAATAAAGCTTGTCCAAGCTTCAACAACAGCTCAACACATATTCCTGTAGCATAGCGTAGCACGCAGTCCATTCTGTTAGCGTTGTCTTTACTCATCAGTAAACACATTTTTTTGTTTTAACCTTAATCATGCCAGACCTGTAAACCTTTTTTCCAGGTCCAGTTGAAAAGCTTGAGTTTCATCCAACTGCAGCTCAGCAGTCAGGGCAGCAACCAGGGGTTCTTTGTCTCAGTGGCAAACAGCAGGGTCCTCTTTGTCTCAGTCGTTCATCAAGACAGGGTAGGCCTTGTCTCCAGTCTGGCTCTATAAGTTCTGAAACTCAAGAGAAATGTGTTGCAAAAGGTCTGTCTAGTAGTAGTTTGGAGAACTGTTGCAGAGTTTCCACAGCTGATTCCACATCATCATGTCAAGATGAAATATGGATATGATTCTCAATGTCCAAAAAGTATGATCATGGCATATGGCACGACACCATGTCTGATTTATTGGTGATTGAAAAAAAACAAAAAATTTTTAGCCTCTCCAATTTTTTTTTTTTTTTTTTCAAAATAAACACTGCAAAACCCCATGAAACCCCATTTGAAACCCTGGATGAACCCTCAGACCTTGTAGATCCACATCTTCACTATAACTCAAGCAAATTTGGACTGAATAAGTTTTTTCATTTCATTTCAAAAAGTTTATTTCAAACCTGCACACATTTTACAATACATATAATGACAAACAATACATGCATGGCTTGAAAAGGGGATGGAAGAAGCAAAAGCTTATACATGTCCAATCCCCTCCCGCTCATCCCAAGGACACTCCTGCAAACGAAAAGAAAAAGACAAGACAAACAACTCATCCACACTCATGCATACAAGACAACACACTGGCCCAGCGCTCCCCGTCCCTGCAACCCCCTCCCTACATCACACCACCCTCATAGAACATCACTCACTCTCTTCCAGGTATTTTCTCAGGACATCCCGCTTAAATATTTTTTTGAAACGGTTTATATTTTCACAACACTGGTGTTCCTCCGCTAAATTATTCCAGAGGGTGACACCATGACTTGAGATGCACATTGATTTTAAGGTAGTTCTTACTTTTGGTTGGTATAATCGATTTCCCCCTCTAAGATTATAAGTGTGAAGTGCGTCCCACTCCTGAAAGAGTTTTAACAGATTTTCTAGAAGAGAGCCAGTTGATGCTCTGAACATTATTTGCGCGGTTCTTAAGTTCACAAGATCAAACTATTTTAAATTGCAGGATTGTAAAAACAATACATTTGTGGGATGTAAATAATTTACTTTATGAACAATTCGAATTGCTCTTTTTTGCAGTGTAACCAGGGGCTGAAGATTGGTCTTAAAATTGTTTCCCCAAACTTCGATACAATAATTCAAATACGACATGACAAGTGAGTGATACACAAGGAACAATGCATTTTGGTTGAGGAAGTGACGTGCTCTGTTCATCACTCCCACACATTTAGCAACTTTTGTGCGCAAATAATTAATGTGATCTTTCCAGGACAATGTCTCATCTATAATCACACCCAAAAAAGTATTTTTGTTTAACCCTCTCTATACTTACATTATCAATAATAATTTCGATTGGGACATTAGTTTTCCGTTTACCAAATAACATTAGTTTAGTCTTTTTCAAATTTAATGATAATTTATTGTTGTTGAACCATTTCTTTAACTTGCTCATTTCGATTGTTACTTGCTCCAAGTTGTCTCCAGTGCATACAATGTTAGTGTCATCTGCGAAAAGTACAAACTTCATAACAGAAGACACATTGCAAATATCATTTATGTACATAATAAATAACGTTGGACCCAAAATGGAGCCCTGCGGTACTACACACGTTATGCCCCTGAGCCCAGATTTATGTTGTCCAAACTGTACAATTTGCTTTCTATCCTCCAAATAGCTCTGTAACCACTCGTTAGTTAACCCTCTAATGCCATACCTTTCCATCTTTTTTAATAGTAAACTGTGATCGATGGTGTCGAATGCCTTCTGTAAATCAATAAAAATTCCCAAAACAAAAATACATTTATAAATGCCATCTGTAATGCTTTCAATTAAATCAATTAATGCAAGTGATGTGGATCTATTTTGTCTGAACCCATACTGGCTTTCGGTTAACAATTTGTTTTGTTCTATAAATCTGCGAAGCCGACAATCAAATAATTTTTCTAAGATTTTAGAAAACTGTGGCAAGAGTGAAACCGGACGAAAGTTGGTGAAAGTATTCTTATTTCCAGATTTGAAGAGTGGGATTACTTTAGCATTTTTCATTCTGTTGGGAAATACTCCATTTAGGAAGGATAGATTGCAAATATGTGTAAATGGTTTAATGATTTCTTCTGCCACCCCTCGAACCAATCTCATGTCTATGTCATCTATGTCACGTGACTTTTTGTTTTTACATTTTTTAAATTATACTCAAAACCTCTTTTTCATTTGTAGGGGACAGAAACATTGAATTGAAATTATTATTTATTAAATTACTGCACTGATCAATAATAATAATAATAATGAATTTTATTTATCATGCACTTTACATTTGATTTCAAATCTCAAAGTGCTACAAAACAAGTTTAAAAGACCATAACATTAAAAACAGAGTAAAAAGACAGTCATTAAAATCAATACATTAAAAGGCATACGTAGCCTATTAAAGAAAATCTAAAATCAACCATTGTAGGAATTATCATCTTCAATTGAAATTTTCCTAGCAAGATCTGGTCCTACATTAACAAAAAAATCATTAACCCCATTTGCAATTTCTTCTTTATTTGTTATAACTGTGCTGTTCTCCACAATATATTCCGGGTAATATGGTCCACTAGAACCACGTCCAATGACAGTGTTAATAACGTTCCAGATTCCCTTTATATCATATTTTTTACTATTAAGTAGAATAATATATAATAATATATAATTATTCTTAATAATTATATATAATTATTAAGAATAATAGTGTTTTCTACATTCTCTTATTTATACATGTTAATTTATTCTTATATCTTTTATATTTAACGTCAGCTTCTGTTGATCTTCTTTTGAGAAACTGTTTGTATAAATAGTTTTTCTTTTTACATGCATTTAATAGTCCCTTAGTCATTCATGGTCTTTTTGTGTCACATTTAATCCTAATACTTCTAAAGGGACAGTTTTTATTGTAAAATGAAAGAAATGTATCAAGAAAATAGTCATAAGCTGCATTTACATCCGTCTCCTCATAGATGGATTCCCAGTTGTGACAGGCAAGATCATTTTTTAGAGAAACTATAGATTGCTCCGTTACAGTTCTTTTATAAGAAACATAATCCAGTTCTTTGTTTTTATTGTACTGAGTATCATATACCATAAAGACTGGTAAATGATCGCCGATGTCATTAACTAATATTCCTCCAATTACTTTGGTTCCCAGAATATTACAAAAAATATTGTCGATTAATGTTGCACTGTAAGTTGTAATTCTGGTAGGTTTGGTGATCAGAGGATGCAAGTCCAGAGTAAACATTGTATTAATAAATTCATCTGTCAGGCCATGTTTCGTTGGATTTAAAATATTAATATTGTAGTCACCGCAAAGTATTAGATCTTTTGTGTCTTTATTGCTAAATTATTTATCCATCCACTCCATAAACAATTTTATATCAGATCCAGGGACTATAAATACAGCTTATGATAAGGTTTTTACACATTCAAAAAGTTCCTCAACTGACATTGACATATCTTCTATAATACTACAGTTCATATTTTGTGAATATATAAAGCTACTCCTCCTCGTCTCTTATGCTTTCGGTTCATAGAAAACATTTCATAACCATCTAATTGAAACTCAGACTCTTCATCTCCCCTTAACCAGGTCTCTGAGATGGCAACCATGCTGAATGGTGTTTCAAATTGATTTAAATAAACTTTAATGTTTTCAAAATTTTATTGTAGACTCCTACTATTAAAGTGCACCAAGGACATCTTTTGATTGAGTGTATCCTTAAGAGTATTTTCTGTGTAATATAAACAATTTTCCCCTTCCTTTTGGTAAACGTGCATATCTGGGTCAAGGCTGTTCATATCATTTTGGAACTTGCAATCAATATGATCTGAAAAGTTTTTCTGTGCATTTAAACCATGACAGATCGCACTCAAATCTTCAGAACTTGAGGAGTCATCACTATCATCACTCAGCATGATTCTTATAAGAGACATGAAAATGGAAGGAAGTGTATAGTTTCAGAGACCCTGGGCCACATTCACCTACAGAAACACATAAATCTTCCATGCAAACATAACACCTTTCACTCTTCACACCAGTCCCCATTTTTAAACATCTACACAAGTAGCAGTTCACCCACCCACACTCATACCCAATCATATGCAGAAATACACACACACAAAAGTACACGCACATCTCCCACTCACTCATTGAAGGCAGGCACAACAACCAACAATAACCTAAGATATAGAAAATAAAGAGGATGCCAAAGGCACTGACTAGTACTTTTTACATTTTTTTAAATATATATAATTTTTTATTTGTTTATTTATTTTATATATATATATATATATATATATATATATATATATATATATATATATATATATATATATATATATATATATATATATATATATATATATATATATATATATATATATATATATATTGCTGCATGTGCACTATATTCCACATTCTAAGTGTAAAGGCCGGAAGTGTGTTTTTCTTTTAAGAAAAGAAAAAAAGGTAGGAAAGAAAAGTCAAGAGAGAAAAAAGAGGAGAAAAAAAAAAAGAAAAAAAAAAAAAAAAAAAAGGAGAAAGTAAGAGCAAATGAAAATACACATTTATATATTATGCCCAGTTACTAGTTCAATATCTCTGATCAACCTTGCGACGGTTTTCTGCGGTCGTGTGTATGGCAACAGCCGCTTTACGGCAAACACTTCACTTCCATGCAATGCATGACAGCGAGTCTCAGCAGTTCACATGAGCTGTCATTTTAATATCAAAATCAAAAGAGGCATTACCTACGGCCCCTCTCTGCTGGGATGTCACGGAAGAATGCCTCGGAGTCTTTTGGGCAATGGAAGAGCTTTATTTTCCCCTCCACTGTGACTCTCAACGTGCTGGGATACTGCAGAGAGTATTTCATGTCAGTCGCACAAAGTTTTTTCTTTACTTCGTCAAACTCACAACGCTTTTTGACGAGCCCAGGACTAAAATCCGGGAAAATGTGGAACTTATTGGCGCCGATCTGCAGATTTCCCTTTTCCCTGGCCAGCCGCAGGATCTTCACCTTATCCTGGAAGTTCAGAAACTTCACCAGGATGGGCCTGGGTGTGCCGTTGGATTTGGAGGCTCTGGCGAAGGTCGGTGTGCGGTGCGCCCTCTCCACCGGTGGGACCACGGGGAAATTCTCCTTTCCAAGGACACTCTGGATCGTCTGCCCGATGAAAGCGATCATGTCTGCTCCTTCCATCTTCTCCGGTACGCTGATGAAGCGCAGGTTGGATCTCTGGTTCTCCAAGTCCTCCACCTTTTCTTTAAGGTAAGCATTGTCTTTTTCCAGTGCACACATGCACGCTAGCAGGTTGTCAGCTTGATCCTCATTCGCGCTCACTCTCTGCTGGAGCTCAGTGACTTGCCCCGTGATTGTGGTCAGGCTTTGTTGAATATCCATCAGGCCTGCTTGGACAATACCAATCTTCATGCGCATTTACCTGCGCGGTGACTTGTCCCTTGACTTGTTGGATTGCGTCCCAAATGGATTGGAGAGAGACCTCAGCCATGGCGCACGACAATCAGAGCAAAAACGCACGGAAAAAAACACTCACATTGCGGGGAAAAAGCAGAAAGTGTACTGCTTATATGTCACTTAATATAGGTCTGAAATTTTTTCGACCTTAGCAAGGGTGAAGCAGCAAAAAAAGATGAATTAGTCAGAGCTTTGCAGCAGACGCTCACGCTGCTGCGGCTGCTGCGGCCATCTTGAAAGTTAAAGGCACACTATGCAACATTTTTCAGTTAATTAATGTGTTCCATAACGTTTTGGATGATTAAATGAGTCATTTCAGGTTGAACAAAGGTATTCTCGGCCGCCCTGGTGGTCTGTGGGGGAAATACTGCACTTGCAATTGCAGGAGCACCGACCCGCACCCACAGGCTCAGAAGTCTCGTGAGAGTCAGTCTTGCTTTACGGCCGAGAACTGCTACACCCCCCAGTTAAAAGCATTCTCGTTGCTAGCACAGTGGCGATCCTTGTGCAGTTATGCTACGTTCACGCAGCAAAAGCAGCAAAATCGCGTCTGCTGCTTCATTTTTGCTGCTTGAACCAGTTAGTTCTGACGCGCGGCTGAAGCAGCTTTGCTGCTCTGGCTGTGCGGTGCAAAAGTGTGTCTGACGCGCGTTGGGCGGAGCTTCACTATCCTTTCTCTGCCTTGCAGCTATATTTGCTGTGATCATTTGGAATAAAGTAGTTTTAATATGTGTTTAAATGAGAAAATACACCTGAAAACGTAATCAGTGCCGTCAGTTCATTCAGATTATTATCCTGCCTTCAATATTTTTTCTGTCGGAGCCGCTCAGACCCCCACATACCAGCGGTGCGCCGACAGAAGGAACCCCTTCATCAGCAGCCTCTGGCCAGGTCACCTCCTCGCGGTTCACCGCGGCAGCTGGTAGGTGTTTTTGATCTAAATAATCCAAACTGCATATTCTGCCGGCAGATTTCTGCATTTTAAGTTAATTTAGGCGTCATTAAACTGTTTAAAGGCACACTATGCAACATTTTTCAGTTAATTAATGTGTTCCATAACGTTTTGGATGATTAAATGAGTCATTTCAGGTTGAACAAAGGTATTCTCGGCCGCCCTGGTGGTCTGTGGGGGAAATACTGCACTTGCAATTGCAGGAGCACCGACCTGCACCCACAGGCTCAGAAGTCTCGTGAGAGTCAGTCTTGCTTTACGGCCGAGAACTGCTACACCCCCCAGTTAAAAGCATTCTCGTTGCTAGCACAGTGGCGATCCTTGTGCAGTTATGCTACGTTCACGCAGCAAAAGCAGCAAAATCGTGTCTGCTGCTACATTTTTGCTGCTTGAACCAGTTAGTTCTGACGCGCGGCTGAAGCAGCTTTGCTGCTCTGGCTGTGCGGTGCAAAAGTGTGTCTGACGCACGTTGGGCGGAGCTTCACTATCCTTTCTCTGCCTTGCAGCTATATTTGCTGTGATCATTTGGAATAAAGTAGTTTTAATATGTGTTTAAATGAGAAAATACACCTGAAAACGTAATCAGTGCCGTCAGTTCATTCAGATTATTATCCTGCCTTCAATATTTTTTCTGTCGGAGCCGCTCAGACCCCCACATACCAGCGGTGCGCCGACAGAAGGAACCCCTTCATCAGCAGCCTCTGGCCAGGTCACCTCCTCGCGGTTCACCGCGGCAGCTGGTAGGTTTTTTTGATCTAAATAATCCAAACTGCATATTCTGCCGGCAGATTTCTGCATTTTAAGTTAATTTAGGCGTCAATAAACTGTTTAAGAGGAGAGATCATAGCCTCTGATCATCAGCGCTGTGTCTCTCTCCCTGCTTCAGCTGCTCAGACGCGCTGGGCCTGCTGCTCAAAACGCGCCGCGGGACCTTTTGCTGCGCCTTGACGCGCGTCAACCATTGACTTTGCATGTAAACTCGCTACTTCTGTCGCGCCAGCTGCGGTGTGAACGCAGCATTTGTCATTCGTTGCGTTCGCCTGTCTGCTAAGCTCAAAACAACCGCGCCTGGCTTGACGGAGAAACCAGGAGAACAGCTGTGCATATTTACGACAGTGCACTTTTACTTTCGCCCTCTGGGGGGAGTCTCGCTGGAAAATCAACACCGGTTGCATAGTGTACCTTTAAAACGTGTTTGTTCCACAAAGGTTTTAGTGAGCAGTGTGCTAGGCGGAACTGTGATTTTGGGATAGTGTTGCCAAAAGTGTCCAAATTGTGCCAAATGCATTTTTCCACTCATAAAAGGGAATCTGACTACACAGTATGCTGATTTACATTACTGGAGACCTTATGCGTAAGGCAAAGCCTTTTCTCCTAAGATTTAGCCTTTACTTTATTGAAATTTAGCATTGAACACGCAATAATATGACCTAACCGAATAGATAATAAGGATTACTTTATTGAAAACAACAATTAGAAATCAAAAAACTACAAAAATGTAAAAATAAATTAGAATCAGAAGCTTCTGATTCATCATTGCTGGGGATTTTTCATCATTGTTCGGGACTGCTCATCATTGCTGGGGATTTTAACCAGGCTAACTTTAAGACTGTTCTCCCTCATTTTCACCAACATGTGGAATTTGCAACTTGGGGTGAAAAAAACTTTTGACCTAGTCAACTCTAACATCAAAGATGCAGTCAGAGCAGCCCCCCGCGCCCATCTCGGGTGATCAGATCATCTCTCGGTCATGCTTATCCCTGCATATAAGCCCCAGCTGATCGGGCCTAAACCAACAGTTAAAGAGGTCCGAGTGTGGACTGAGGGCACCATGGAGAAATTCCAAGACTGTTTTGAATGCTCTGACTGGAACATCTTCAAGGCTGCAGAAACCTATAACAACTTATTGAATATTGATGAGTATAGCTTGACTGTGTCAGCCAACATTAACAAATGCATTGAGGACATCAGCACCAAAAAGAACATCACAACCCGGGCAAAACAATGACCCTGGATGAATGGAGGCATTCGGAAATCACTAAAAGCACGGAACTCAGCTTTCAAGTCTGGTGATAAAGAGGCACTGAGAACAGCGCAAGCCAACTTGAACCGTGCCATCAGATTAGCGAAGCAGAACCACATCCAGAAGATCCAGTATCTTTTCCATAATGCCAGCAACAACAGGAGGATGTGGCAAGTCATTCGGATGATCACAGACTACAACACACCCTCCCCCCGGTAGATGCAGCAAACACTGACCTCCTAAATGAATTGAACAAATTCTTTGGATGGTTTGTGGCACTAAACAGCACTCCAGCAGTGAGAGCTGTTCCACACCAGAGGGAGGAAGCACTAAACCTGGACGTAGCTGAAGTGAGGAAAACTCTGAGGAGAGTCAATCCAAGGAAGGCCCCAGGGCCTGATAACATACCTGGGCAGGTGCACAAAGAATGTGCAGATCAGCTTGCTGGTGTCCTCACAGACATTTTTAACACCTCACTGGACCGATCCGTAATGCCAGCATGCTTCAAGTCTGCCATCATCATTCCGGTCCCAAAGAAGCCTCGGGTCACCTTACTAAATGATTACCGGCCTATCGCAGTGACTCCCATCACGATGAAGAGCTTTGAAAGAAGGTTAAAGAACACATCGTCTCCAGTCTGCTGCCAACATTCCACCCATCCCAGTTCGCCTGCCAACGGAACCGCTCCACTGAGGACGCCACCTCCTCTGCTCTTCACCTGAGCCTTGCACACCTGCAGGAGAAGAACACCCACTTGGGGATGATGTTCACCATCATCCCACAGCATCTGATGGGCAAACTAAATCAGCTGGGCTTCAATATACCCCTCTGCAATTGGCTCCTAGACTTCCTCACAGAAAGACCTCGGCCAGTCTGGGTGGACAGAACACCTCTGATATCATCACCCCAAGCACAGGTTCTCCTTGCTGTTAACCCTGATGAAAAACCACCAACCACAATGTGAAGTTTGTAGACAACACCACGGTGGGTTGTCTCATCAGAGATGACCACGACCAGAACTACAGAGAGGAGGTGGAGCAACTGGTGGACTGGTGCAAAGATAACAGCCTGATTTTGAACGTGGAGAAGATGAAGGAGATCATCTTGGACTTCAGGAAGAACCGGCCAAACCATACTCCACTGGTCATCAACAGCTCAGCTGTAGAGGTGGTAAGCAGCACTAAATTCCTGGGGGTGCACATCAAAGACACCCTCAACTGGACTGTAAATACCACCTCACTGATCAGAAGAGCACAAAAGCTTCTTGTGGAGGATGAGGAGAGCCCACCTGTCCCCACCCATCCTCACCACCTTCTACAGAAGCACCATAGAGAGCGTTCTGACCAGCTGTCTCGCTGTGTAGTGTGGAGGCTGCAGCGCCTCAGACTGGAAGAAGGTGAGAAGAGTGGTGAGAACAGCAGAGAAGATCATCGTGGCTCCTCTTCCCTCCATGAAAGACATTTCATCCCAGCGCTGCGTGTCCTGAACCCGTAACGTTATAAATGACCCCTCACACCCCCACCATGGACTGTTCTCCCTGTTGCCCTCTGGAAAGAGACTTCGAAGCATCCGATGCAGGTCCAGCAGATTCCAGAACAGTTTCTTACCTACGACAATTAGACTGCTAAAGATTGTATAAAACAGGGTTATTAAAAAACCTTGAATGTTGGAAATTGTAATTAAGATAGTCGTATGTTTAAATTTATCACTGCTGCTTACCTTTTATCACTGCTGCACTTTAAAAAATGAAAATATCTTGAGAGCTGTACTGAATGAAATTTCTTTTTGTATACACTCTGTGTGTACAAAATTACAATAGTCTGTGAGTCTTCTGTCAAGAAAATTTGCAAAATATTTATTCATGCGGATTATTATGTAAAAAAAATGTGTTAAAATGTTTTAATTCTGAGGGCGGTCCATTTGATTTTCTTTTCGCCAGCTAGTATCCTTTCTGCATTTTCATTTCTGTCCTTTACAATGTTGAGTCTTGATGCTGAACATAGCTGCCTGGAAGGTGGCTGGTACTATTATCTTCTAGCCATTGAGCCCTTTCGATTAGGATCCCAGGTGAAGCCAACAATATGGACAAAGTCCTTTCAAGGACTCCTTAGTTTCCCTGAGCCACCACGGGGTGCGAAGTTGCATATTAAAAAACGATCACCTGGATTTGGTACTGAACTCTTCATGTTGCTGTCGTACAATCTCTTATTCCTCAGGCTCACTTTATTGGCATTTTCTCAAAACATAATAATAACTAAACATTACTAAGCTCACATTGGAGAAATTTACATCGGCATTTAACCCATCCCTTGGGGAGCAGTGGGCTGCCATCGTGGGGAGCCCGGGGAGCAGTATGGGGTTAACGGAACCTAATTGTCATGTTTGGTTTAACGTGTCTAACCCACATGCAGAACACCCAGAGGCAGGAGAAAAGTTCAAAGATTTATTGAGAGGTTTGAACACAATAAATGAACAGGTCCAGAGGGTAACTTGTTTGGTCACGAGTGGGTTCTGAAAAGCACACAGAATAATCAGATCCAGGGACTGGTCACGAGTGCGTTCACTGCAGAGGGAGACAGAGGAGTTAGCGGAGGTTCAGGTATTTTGCAGGATGAAAGTGTGCAGGGCTGTACCTGTTCTGGAGTTGAGCTGAGTGGCTGAGGGGGGGAACCTTGTGGGTCCAGAGGCTGTCGGCAGGCTGAGGGCTTGGCGGAGGCAGAGCTTGATTTGAGTGCTGGCAGATCAGAGATTTGAATTTCCTTCCAGTGACTTCAGAGAGCGGGCAGGCAGATCTTTGACAGGATAAGTTCTCCAGAGTTCTTCTGAGAACGGAAAGGCAGATCACCGGCAGAGAAACTCTTCAGGATTTCAGGTTACAGGTTTCAGGCAGGTTCAATCGTTACTTGCAAACACTCTGGCACTGGAGAGAAGTCCTCTGCCTCCTTAAATACAGGTCTCCTGATGAGCAGATGAGCGACAGGTGGCGCAATCAGCTCCGGCTCCAGGAGATCTCGTATGCCCTCTGTTGAAAAAAGGGAACAGACCTCCAGATCCCAACACTAATGTTTCCACCCTCTATGCCCTAACCCAGGGGTCGGCAAACCAAACTACTGAAAGACCCATATTGGACCAAAAAAAACAAAAAATAAATCTGTCCGAAGCCGCAAAAATGTAAAAGTCTTATATATGCCTCTTATGGCAACAAGGGCTTTAAGTGTATTATCCCACTATAAAAAAAAGGACTATGTGGGCTTAAATATATAATAAGCATTCATGATTAAATGTTTATCCTGGACCAAATGTCACATAGCAGCATAAGGTGAGGGAGGAGCAGTGAACCCTTCCATCGTGCACTGCTTCACGCATTGATGAAATTATAGAAACGCAATAAAGGAATCTTTCTATGGTGGACGTGTTTCTGTTTGGAGGAGTTGATTGAGCCATGAGGAAACAAGCAGGACCTGACATCCATCAGAGCAGAGCTCTCTAACCCTGAAATCCTACATCCTCTGTTACCATCGTTGCTTGGTGTTATTTATATTTTTAGGATTTGGGGAAAAAAATGGAAGAAAGTTCACATACCTGCATCAGAGCGCTACCTGTTTGATCTGTGGACGCTTTTCCCTCCTTGCAACAAAATAGCAGCAGTATAAGAGAAGCAATCCACTTCTTATCTGATCTATCTCTGCTCTCCTCTAATTTATCCAGAAGTATATATATATTTTGCTTGCCTTCCCTGATAATGCCTTTCCAAATTTTTATTTTTATTTTTTGACAACCTCTCATTACAAAGCAAAAATGCAGGCAATCCTTCCGCTTTAATAATGAAAGCAAATGATTTGGTCTATTTGAATCCTCTTTTCTCATCAGCTATCTTCCTTTTTCCCCTTTGAAATCCATGGTCCGAGACACACCTGCAGCTTTTTTTGCCTGGCACCGCGCCATGCTGGTTGCAAGTTGTAACCAATGATCTCTATGGCTATGACACAAGTTATGGTTTAAATTTATTTATTATACAAATATTTACAACATTGAAAAACAAAATTAATTTGAGTTTGACCCCCTGCACACCATATTAAATCAAAGAAAAATCGATTTTCATAAATTTTTGTAAAAGCTCCAGGGAGCCGGTTGGAATCCAAATATCATGACTTAATCGTTTAAGGTCTTTTTTAAGAATATTTGTTTTGGCAAATTTGGCAGTGGGGGCGTAGGCCTAAGCAAAAAGGTTGAAATTATCAATAATTACCAGAATGTACTCATAACCCCCTTGGCATTTTTCAAGATGCAAAGAAAAAAAAAAAATTAAATTTAAAAACTATTCAAAATGGGTGAGTCATGGTGTCAAGTTATTTTTAATCTTATGCAGCTTCCCCACTTGAAAAGGGATGGATAAATTGATGCAGACTTTGTTGAACAGGGTTTTACTCAAAGGACCACACAGTTTTCTTCCTTTTATCCTCCATTTATTTAGTGAGTGTCAGGATATATTTACAATTGTTCCAGAAGCAGGTAAAAACCTTTAAACAAACCCAAAAGTAGAAAAATAAATACTGATTTGTATGTTAGCTTACATAAATTAGTTCCACTTAAACTACAAAGGAAATGATAAACTGTACAACACTAAGCAAACCGCTGTGAATCAAACCCACAAAGTCATCAAAGTTAAATGAACAAGTGGCTAAACTAAGTTCCCTAACTTTCAAATACATTTCAAATAAATATTTACAATTACATTTATTTAAATATACAAATACTACTTTATTTTATAAATAGCTTCATATTGCTGTTCCTCTTAATCTGATACTCAGTTAATTTATAGTTAAACTTAACACCAAAATTTACTATTTAACAAAATTACAATAAGTTCAACCATAAAATCAAACAACTTCAGACTTTAGCACCACAATCCACCTCTTCAGTTCAGGTGTAGCTGTTAATTGGTGTTAATGGCAAACTGAAGGCCAGGCTGGAGGAACATAGGTAACTTTGCAGTCCAATCTCATAAATTACAGCTTTTCTTACCGGCTGCCTCTCCACCCGTCTACAAATTCATCCAGATCTGCACAAGTCCACCAGGATCTCTAATCATAAGAGTCCCAAACTGTTGTCCTCTTTGTCTGGCTTTCTCCTCTGCTCCTTCCTCCATTGTCCGTCCCTCTTATAGGTCTGTGTGAAACAGTGCACTTTTTTTTTTCTCTTTTCTCATTTGACTTCACACCTCCCACTCAATCTTTCCATGAACCATTGGGAAGGTCGCATTTCCACTGTCGTATTTGGTATATCTGGAGTTTTATTCTTCTATAGCTTGACTTTCCGTTTGTTCCTCTACAGGTATTAAGGCGATGAGCCTCCTAACATCCCTGTGAAGAATGGTGGTCCTCATTTTATCTTTCTTTGGTGGATGAACTGATTTTTGCTTGACATGTTTTGTTATAGGAGTGCAATAACTTGGGACAACCCGGACATTTACATCCCTCACAACACCTTTCTTGTCGGGATTAGCACTTACAACTTTGCCCAGTACAAACTGTCCTCTAAGGGCATTTTGGTCACACAACCAGACAATGTCCCCAACAGCAACATTCCTGTGGGAAGTGTGCCACTTGCTCCTCACAAAAAGGTTGGGACCAGCCAGCTGCCTCCAACTTTTCCAGAACTTAGTAACCTCATTTTGCATAGCTCCAAGTCGCTTAAATGAATAGCTGGAAAAATCAAACATTCTCACATCGCCACTCTGAGATGCCCGTCCGAGCAAAAGACTGTTAGGTGTGTTGTACTGAATATAACCCTCTCGACTCTGTATTCTGGCATCAATTGGGCGCTCATTTGCAAGATTTGCAGCATTATAGACAGTTGTGTGAAATTCACTGAATGTTAGTGCAAATTCTTGACCAAGACTCTGGAAAGCTCTTTTCACAATGGCAACAGCAGCTTCAGCAGCTCCATTTCTATGAGGTGAGTCTGCAGGTTGGATTTTCCACACCCACTCAGTCCCGTTCTTTGCTGCAGTTTCTTCCAAACCTGATATATTTTGGGTGCCCAGATACTTATACAGCTCCTCCAAAACTGGTTTTACTCCAACAAAGTTGGTGCCTGCATCAGACCAGATCTTCTGTGGAGGACCTCGGATTGCAGTAAATCTCTGATAAGCCATCAGAAAGCTCTCAGTCGAAAGCGAGCTTGCCAATTCAGTGTGAATAGCTCTACTGGCCATGCAACAAAAGACGACTCCACAGACCTTAATCGTTATCCTTTTCTTGACGTCATCTCTGACATGATAAGGCCCGAAGAGGTCGACTGAAGTGAACTTAAAGGGAGGAGCAGTCTCAGCCCTCTCAGGTGGCAAATCACCCATCAACTGCTGACACTTAAGAGCTCGAGTTTTCCTGCAGACCACACAGTTGTCAACAATCTTTTGGGCTATCCTCCGTCCTTTTACAACCCAGGCTTTTTGCCTCATCCTCAGTAGGGTTCCTGCAATTCCATCATGTGCAGCATTATGAGCTTCTCGGCCCAACAACGTTGACACCCAGGCATCATGGGGTATGATGGGAACTGCAGCTCTGTCTTCTCTAAAGATCTGTTGAGCAGACTGCCTCCCACTTTGGTTTACCTACAGCTTGATTCTTCCTCATGAATCTTTTCGCTGCCCTCCAAACCCAGACAATTGTTTTGACCAGTCGTGTTAAACTGCTAAAGCGGCAAACATCTACCAGGTTCTGTATGGATATAGGTTGCCGCTGCTTCTTTGCCAAGACCTCAGTTTGATTTTGATGTAATTCTTGTTTGAGCTCTGATTCCTTTATCCCAGTTCTTGTGATCACAGCAATGAATGCTTTCTTTTGCAACTTGGTGATGCTTCCTTTTGCATCGATGGCAAGTTGTTTGAAAAATTTAATTGGCAACATTTCAACTGGGGACTTTAGAAATGCTGGGCCTTGTTGCCACTCAGAGTCAATGCCAAGATCTTGAGGGCTGGCTCCTCGGGTAATGATGTCAGCAATGTTTTGATTCCCAGGAATCCACCACCAATCTTGGATTGTTGTGTTGCTCTGAATCTCTCCAATCCTATTTGCAAAGAATGATTGGAAACCGTAGCTTTCTCTTTGAATTGCTCCAAGAATGGTTTGACTATCAACAAAGTGATACCACCTCTGAACTTTGATTTGGCTATGCATCTCAAAGTACTTCTTTAATCGTGATGCGAATACTGCTCGACACATCTCTGCTTTAACAGCCTCATCTTTTTGTTCTAATGGAGTAAGCTTAGCCTTGGATTCCACTAGCCTAATGGATGGGTCTTGAGCTGATCCCCATCTCAGATACAACACTGCTCCATAAGAACATTCACTTCCATCTGAGAATGTAATTGCTAAAGGGTTACTGCTGTTATTAAAGGGAGTTAATGCTCTAGCAAACTGGATCTTCCTAAGCTGAGTGTACTCTTCAAAGAGCTTGATTGCGTCTTCTCTAAGGTCACTTGAAAGTGCCAAATCCTCGGTGTCTTTTACTTCTTTACTCACATTCTTGGCCTCTTGGAAAGCTTTCCGCACCAGGATTGGACCTTTCTGTTTTGCAAGTGTTACCAAGCCAAGTGGATCATACAGACCATACACCTGACTGAGGAGCTCTCGCCTTGTCAAAGGGTTTGGTGTTTGACTTCTGATTTGGTCCAACTGGAGGTCTTGTCCCAGTCGCATTTTCTTTTTTCTCTTTGAGAAATTTATGCTGAACATGACATGGAGTTTATCCTCCTCCACCATATACCCCAGATCAAGTGCTTTGTTGTCCTCATCCCGCATTTGGTTCGGTAGAACCATGGTCTTTACTTTCACTTCATCCTGCTTGTTGCTCCTTCCACTTTGCCCAGAAAATACCCACGGTTTTAGTTTAAAACCTCCAGCTTTGAGAATGCGCTTCACATTTTCTGTTATTTCCTTTAACCTGACTGGGTCATTGTGGGACATTAGAATGTCGTCAACATAGCTGTTATTCTGAAGGACTTGTCGCTCCTCTTCAAGATGAATAAATGGGGGCAAACTTGCAGTTTCTCGCATCGCCAACTGTGCAATGCATCCTGCAGGTTTATCTCCAATGTTCACTCTTGTAATTGCATAATCTCCAACTTCCTCATCCTCAGAATCACGCCACTCCTTCTTCAAAGCTTCAGGAAGTTTAGTTTCCATGGACTTTGTCACCAGAGGATTTTTAATGGCGCCAGTATTTCCGAGGTCACTTAAATCCTTCAGAGCTTTTTCAACAGATTGAATTAATTCCACAATTCTTCTTGGATGGTGACCTCTGACTGCAGGAATCCTCTGTAGCTCCTGCACAATTTCGATTGCAATAGCTGTCTGATTTCCATAGCGATTCTCAAGGACTTGAAAAATATCTTCTGGAGTGCTGTAGGAGATTAAGCAGAGGTCTCTTATGATTTTCTCATCTAGACTGTCCAACAGCTGTGCTTTTTTCACCTCCTTTGACCCGGTTGGTTCTCCTTGTTTTTGAAGTGCTTCCCAGTCTCTTCTCCATCTGTAAAACTCATGTTTGTTTCCAAGATACTTTGGGAGAGATGTTGGTTTCAGCTTGATGGTTGGTAAAGAATAATTTCGGTAAGTTACACTCTGCTCCTCTTTTCCTTCATCTTCTTTTAATTTTGCATGAATGAACTCTGCTGTCATGGAAACCAGCTTGGGGACCCTAAGTTCCAATCCTCCCAGCCGATCTTGGATTTCATCTCGTTTTTCATGAGGGATCCATCTTTTCCAGTGACAATGAGCTTCTTTTGCAGCCTTTAAGAGTTTCCTCAGGTGCTTGAGAGTGAATTCATATGCCTCCTCCTGGTTTGATATTGGCAGCATGTTCACATTCTGATTCTGCTGCTTGAAGTGCAATTAACAGTTCTGTCCTTCCAAAGGTTCTCCACAGGGTCTCCTGGATTAAGCATTTGACTTCTCTTACTTATGCTTCGCATTCCTTTGCAGTTTTTTCCAGGTCAGCTCTCTGCTGTTTAGTTACTGTGGCTTCGTCATCCTCACTCTGTTTGGATTCCACTTCTGCAATGAGACTTGCTTCAAGATCATAATTTGCTGCCATTACTTTTCCAGCCTCTATGTTGAGCCTGTGGAAACAATTCGTCTTCAGTCATGTCCTCATGCATCCGAGTTATGCTATTGATCAGTCGAGTTAACGATCTCTTTGCTGTCGTTCTCTCCATCTTAAGTTGTTCAACAGACTTCCCATCAGCTAGTTCTGCCATCTTTAAAATCAGTGTCAGTTGTTCACAGATATGAGGGAAAAAATTGATGTTAGCAACCGTCTCTTCTTTAACAAGATCCTTCAATTAGCTTATTTCTTTTTTCCTTCAGCAGTTTTTTGCCAGTTAAGTTATTTTTAATCTTATGCAGCTTCCCCACTTGAAAAGGGATGGATAAATTGATGCAGACTTTGTTGAACAGGGTTTTACTCAAAGGACCACACAGTTTTCTTCCTTTTATCCTCCATTTATTTAGTGAGTGTCAGGATATATTTACAATTGTTCCAGAAGCAGGTAAAAACCTTTAAACAAACCCAAAAGAAGAAAAATAAATACTGATTTGTATGTTAGCTTACATAAATTAGTTCCACTTAAACTACAAAGGAAATGATAAACTGTACAACACTAAGCAAACCGCTGTGAATCAAACCCACAAAGTCATCAAAGTTAAATGAACAAGTGACTAAACTAAGTTTCCTATCTTTCAAATACATTTTGATAAATATTTACAATTACATTTATTTAAATATACAAATACTACTTTATTTTATAAATAGCTTCATATTGCTGTTCCTCTTAATCTGATACTCAGTTAATTTATAGTTAAACTTATGTAACACCAAAATTTACTATTTAACAAAATTACAATAAGTTCAACCATAAAATCAAACAACTTCAGACTTTAGCACAACAATCCACCTCTTCAGTTCAGGTGTAGCTGTTAATTGGTGTTAATGGCAAACTGAAGGCCAGGCTGGAGGAACATAGGTAACTTTGCAGTCCAATCTCATAAATTACAGCTTTTCTTACCGGCTGCCTCTCCACCCGTCTACAAATTCATCCAGATCTGCAACAGGATCTCTAATCATAAGAGTCCCAAACTGTTGTCCTCTTTGTCTGGCTTTCTTCTTCTTCTTCTTCTTCTTCTTCTTCTTCTTCTTCTTCTTCTTCTTCTTCTTCTTCTTCTTCTTCTTCTTCTTCTTCTTCTTCTTCTTCTTCTTCTTCTTCTTCTTCTTCTTCTTCTTCTTCTTCTTCTTCTTCTTCTTCTTCTTCTTCTTCTTCTTCTTCTTCTTCTTCTTCTTCTTCTTCTTCTTCTTCTTCTTCTTCTTCTTCTTCTTCTTCTTCTTCTTCTTCTTCTTCTTCTTCTTCTTCTTCTTCTTCTTCTTCTTCTTCTTCTTCTTCTTCTTCTTCTTCTTCTTCTTCTTCTTCTTCTTCTTCTTCTTCTTCTTCTTCTTCTTCTTCTTCTTCTTCTTCTTCTTCTTCTTCTTCTTCTTCTTCTTCTTCTTCTTCTTCTTCTTCTTCTTCTTCTTCTTCTTCTTCTTCTTCTTCTTCTTCTTCTTCTTCTTCTTCTTCTTCTTCTTCTTCTTCTTCTTCTTCTTCTTCTTCTTCTTCTTCTTCTTCTTCTTCTTCTTCTTCTTCTTCTTCTTCTTCTTCTTCTTCTTCTTCTTCTTCTTCTTCTTCTTCTTCTTCTTCTTCTTCTTCTTCTTCTTCTTCTTCTTCTTCTTCTTCTTCTTCTTCTTCTTCTTCTTCTTCTTCTTCTTCTTCTTCTTCTTCTTCTTCTTCTTCTTCTTCTTCTTCTTCTTCTTCTTCTTCTTCTTCTTCTTCTTCTTCTTCTTCTTCTTCTTCTTCTTCTTCTTCTTCTTCTTCTTCTTCTTCTTCTTCTTCTTCTTCTTCTTCTTCTTCTTCTTCTTCTTCTTCTTCTTCTTCTTCTTCTTCTTCTTCTTCTTCTTCTTCTTCTTCTTCTTGTTTTAATGCCGGTTGGCAAACAACTAAGTGGTGCATTACCGCCACCAACCAGTAAGGAGTGTGGATCAGGACAGACATGCTCAAAAAAAAAAAAAAAAAAATAAATTCTTTTCGCTAAACCTGTAGCCAATAAATAACTAAACATAATTCTATAACTTGAATCATAAATACTTTTCCTTAAAATATTTGTTAGACAATACTTTTCTTTTTCCTTTGTCAGACTCCTTATTAATTGTGTTCTTTGTCTTTGAAACCTCCTACAGGTATACATTACATGTTCTATTGTTTCATTTTCCCCACATTCATCACATCTTCCTGTTTCATGTTTTCCCATTAATCGTAACGTTGAATTAAGTCCTGTATGTCCCAACCGTAGTCTAGTTATTATCTTTTCCTCTATTCTGTTCCTCCCAATTTTTCCTCGAATTTCACCAACCTTCCTTTGTATTCTATAAAGCCATCTTCCTTTTATATCTTCTTCCCACTGTTTTTGCCAATCTTCTCGGATCTTTCTTTTAATAATACTTTTAACTTCTGTTTTACTCATATCGATTCTTATATCACTCTTACTTTGGCTTATGGATTCTTTAGCTTTCTTATCAGCCATTTCATTACCTTTCACTCCTATATGTGCAGGAACCCAAAGAAAAACTACTGATAATCCCATCATCTGAATACGATATAAAATTTGTAGAATTTCTAATAAAATATCTGGACGGCTCTCTGAATGATTTCTTTGTATACTGATTAATGATGAACTTGAATCTGAACATATAACAGCTCTTAATGGTCTCACTTCCTCACTCTGCTCCTTCCTCCATTGTCCGTCCCTCTTATAGGTCCGTGTGAAACAGTGCACTTTCTTTTTTTTCCTCTTTTCTCCTTTTCTCATTTGACTTCACACATGGTGATGTTAGTGAGCGGAGCCTTCGTTTCCTTTTGCTGACAAACTCAGATGTTTTAATGACATAGCTCTCTATCTCCCATTGCATATATGGCCAATAATACCGTAATCAGGGATGTTGTCCGGTCAACATCTTGGTGGCCCATGTCATCATTAACTTCCCTCAATACTGCATTCCTATGTTTTTCTGGAAGCACAAGTTGTTTTCTGCTTGCTGTCTGTTGGTGCAAGACCCCACTTTGGTAAATTTCCAACCTATCACCCTCTGTTAGGAGGTACCTTATCTGTGGACTAAGTTCCTTGAGTTATGGACCTACTGGCTTGATTCCTGTTAGTTTGAGCTGGATTACTGGTCTTAGAACTAGATCATCTTTTTGGTCATTCTGGATCTGTTCTGGTGTCAATTGGATGATGGACATATCAGGAGTATTATCTCCAGATGATACTGAGACACCCATTGACCATAGTACACTGGACTCATCCTGATTCTCCACAGCTTCCGTAGTTGCCGCAATGATCTCATATTTCATTTCCATTCCTTCATAAAGGATTCCACATCTTAAGGCAATCTGTAGACTATCTGTGTCAACATTTACCTTTCCCGGTCTATATTTCACAGAAAAATAGAAATCTGAAAACTCTGCAACCCATCAGCATCCCGTCACATTTAATTTGGCCTTAGATAACACATATGAGAGTGGATTGTTATCGCTATAAACTGTAAAGAATGGAGCACAACATAGATAGTCCCTGAAATTCTCTGTGATTCTGTCAGGGTTTGGTTGTGGTTTTGAGGACTCAAATGCAGAGGCAGAGAGGCTGAGGTGATTTCTTGTAGTTTAATTGGTGAAAAAAGAAAACAAAGGCAGGAATGAAAACATCCAGGAGACATCAGGGGAAAACAATCAGTAACAGCGACGGGGAACCAGCAACAACAGGACTAGCAACAACAAAGAACCAACAAGGAGTGAAAGCAGAGGGAGAGTATATATAGCTGACTGAAACAAAGGCAAGGCTAACGAGCTGATTAGGAGCAGGTGTGAGTGGAGACAACGAGGAAGCCAAGGAGAAAGGAACACACACAAGAGGGCAACAGAGGACAACAGAAAAACCTGTGAACTAAAATAAATCTAAAAAAAAAAGTAGGAAACAAACCAATAAAACACAGGGATCCAAGCAAAAAAGATTATGACCTGACAGATTGCCCATTTAAGGGCAAGAAACTCCAACATCACAGAATGTAGATGATATTTTTTTCTCTGCAGTAGTTAAGGTACTTGAGCCATAGGCAATCACACAAAGCTTTCCATTCTGCTTTGGACAATACAGCACCTAGTCCAAGATTGGATGCATCCTTGTGAAGCACAAATTGCTGCACAAGTCTGGAAAGCCAAGAACCAGGGGTTTGACTAGGGCATCTGTGAGTTGTTTCAATGTTAACTGTTGCTTTTCAGTCCACTGAATGACAGGAGCTTTTGATAGGAGCTTTTAACAGATCATATAAGGGTCTAACAATGTGTGAGAAGTCCTTTATATATTGCCTGTAATAGCTCAAGAGTCCAAGAATTGTTCTCAACTCACCAACAATTGTAGGATGTTTATGCCTAGGGCTCCTAACAGCAGCCGTATCAGCTGGGTCCATCTTGTTACCCTCTGCAGACTCGATCCTGCCAAAGTACCGTATTTCAGCTTTAAACAGCTCACACTTTTTGGGTTTCAACTTCATCCCATGCTGCCTCAGATACTGCAGTACTGTTCGACCATGGCTGATATGGTTTTCAAGAACATCGTCAGATATGGTACAGACTTAGATTTGCTAAGCATTGCTCCATGCAGTGTTGAAATGCTGTGGGTGCATTCATCAGGCAAAATGGGACCCTGACCCACTCATAGAGAGTCCAGGGGGTTGTAACAGCAGTCAAAGGCCTTCTTTCTCTTTCCATAAATCCCTGATTATTTGCTTTCCTCCCAGGTTATCCATTATATCTCTATCTGGACTGTAGGAATTTGGCGGCGGTCATGATGTGTTTTCTTGTTGAGCTCTCTATAGTCAATACATAAATGCAGGGTGCCATCTTTTTTCCTGACACACACAACTGGTGAGGAGTAAGATTACAGGTGCTGGTCATAAAATTAGAATATCATGAAAAAGTAGATTGATTTCAGTAATTCCATTTAAAAAGTGAAACTTGTATATTATATTCATACATTACATACAAACTCATATATTTCAGATGTTTATTTTGTTTAATTTTGATGATTACAAATGACAACAAATGAAAATCTCAAATTCATCATATCAGAAAATTAGAATATTGTGAAAAGGTTCAAAATTGATGGCCCCTGGTGCCACACTCTAATCAGCTAATTAACTCAAACCACCTGCAAAAGCCTTTAAATGGTCTTTCAGTCTAGTTCTATAGGCTACACAATCATGGGGAAGACTGCTGACTTGACAGTTGTCCAAAAGACGACCATCGACACCTTGCACAAGGAGGGCAAGACACAAAAGGTCATCGCTAAAGAGGCTGGCTGTTCACAGAGCTCAGTGTCCAAGCACATTAATAGAGAGGCGAAGGGAAGGAAAAGATGTGGTCGAAAAAAGTGTACAAGCAAGAGAGATAACCGCACCCTGGAGAGGATTGTGAAACAAAACCCCTTCAAAAATGTGGGGGAGATTCACAAAGAGTGGACTGCAGCTGGAGTGAGTGCTTCAAGAACCACCACACACAGACGTATGAAAGACATGGGTTTCTGCTGTCGCATTCCTTGTGTCAAGCCACTCTTGAACCACAGACAGCGTCAGAAGCGTCTAAAGAGAAACAGGACTGGACTGCTGGTGAGTGGTCCAAAGTCATGTTCTCTGATGAAAGTAAATTTTGCATTTCCTTTGGAAATCAAGGTCCCAGAGTCTGGAGGAAAAGAAGAGAGGCACTTCATCCACGTTGCTTGAAGTCCAGTGTAAAGTTTCCACAGTCAGTGATGGTTTGGGGTGCCATGTCATCTGCTGGTGTTGGTCCATTGTGTTTTCTGAGGTCCAGGGTCAACGCAGCCACATACCAGGAAGTTTTAGAGCACTTCATGCTTCCTGCAGCTGACCAACTTTTTGGAGATGCAGATTTCATTTTCCAACAGGACTTGGCACCTGCACACAGTCCCAAAGCTACCAGTACCTGGTTGAAGGACCATGGTATCCCTGTTCTTAATTGGCCAGCAAACTCTCCTGACCTTAACCCCATAGAAAATCTATGGGGTATTGTGAAGAAGAAGATGCAATACACCAGACCCAACAATTCAGAAGAGCTAAAAGCCACTATTAGAGCAACCTGGGCTATCATAACACCTGAGCAGTGCCAAAGACTGATCGACTCCATGCCACGCCGCATTGCTGCAGTAATACAGGCCAAAGGAGGCCCAACTAAATACTGAGTGCTGTACATGCTCATACTTTTCATGTTCATACTTTTCAGTTGGCCAACATTTCTATAAATCCTTTGTTTTTATTGGTCTTCAGTAATATTCTAATTTTCTGATATGATGAATTTGAGATTTTCATTTGTTGTCATTTGTAATCATCAAAATTAAACAAAATAAACATCTGAAATATATGAGTTTGTATGTAATGTATGAATATAATATACAAGTTTCACTTTTTAAATGGAATTACTGAAATCAATCTACTTTTTCATGATATTCTAATTTTATGACCAGCACCTGTATGTGGATTTTGCAGCCCACCCTTGCACGTTGAGATCCTGGAGATAGTCTTTCGTCTCCTTATACAACGGTTTTGGCATAGAACGGTGTGTTTTTGACACTGGTTCAGCATCTTTCATTAAAATGTCCATCTGCAACTCCTGTATGCAGCCAATATCATCATCATCACAGATCACTCCCATCTTTAGGGGTGCCTTCACTTGTACTGTGGTTTTGAATGTGACTGATGGATGTACTTCTTGGTTATTGGGTTGTGTTGAATAAGTCAGCTGAGTACACACACTTTACCGACTGCACAGCTCCAATTACTGTTCGGCCTGGAAGTATAATATCATGGTTGGTAGAGTTTTTAAAAACTTACAACAAACTGTAGGGCTGTTTTTGCCTCAACTGACACAAGGGTATCACAGAATTCTAGTCCTTTGGGCCACTGTGGGTTCACAGACGGCTATAAAAGCAGAGTTTTATCCTCCCTAAATTGGGGCCTGAATATGACATTTAATCGGGATGAGCACTGTGTTTTGGTACATTGCCTCTGTCATTTACTGTCCTCACACTGTGCTTACATTTTTGACCAAGGCTAACAGCAGAAATAAAGGCTTTTGTTTTATTGTTTTTTTAAATGAAGGAATGCAATTTGCACTGCGTTCACAAGTTTGTCTATGCCACCATGACTGAATTGGCCTCCCTGGTTATTCTGCACAAGATGTTCGATTACATTGAAGCCAATAATTGCATGTTTTTGTTGGTTGCCTTTCATCACCAGCACAGATGTTAGCAGCTCATTATCCATTGCAGTCAGCTTGAAGGAGACTTCCAGACAGCCAGTGTATGGCAATTCAGTAACATTAGACACTACAATATGTAATGGGTCTTGGGGATCTACCAGCTCAATCACATCCCTCACCTGCAATTCAAGTAAATGGTTTTCTTTCCAGGCCTCATCTATTGCACATATGTGTGAACCTGTGTCCAAGTGTGCTTGAGTATTCTGTCCATTCAGAAAGCAGTTGATACAACATTTTTTCCAACTAATTGTCTTACAGTTTGATCTTTATCAGCAGCTTTAATATTTTTAGACTGATTGTTCACACAGTTGCCTGACCTGTTGCCTAAAACCTGAACATGAATGTGGCTTACAGTCAATTTTATGAACAGGCCAATATGTTTTCTGGTACGTTTATGAGGGGTTGTGGTTTTTGGTAATATCAGTCTAGCACAAACCGAAATTGTGCAGTCCCTCTCACCTGTCCTGGACCATGCAGAGGCCTGCACTGCTACATCAATCCTGGGTGTTGCTGGGGGTATAATGGCAGCAATGGTGACATAGACGAGAAGGACTGTTCTGCAGATGGGAACACTGGGTTGGCAATAGACAGTTGTTCTAAACCCTCCATGGTTAGCTTTGGCATTGTAACACTTTCCTTTTGGATTGTTTCTCTAATTTGAGCCCACTTACAATCTGTCTTACCAGGCTAGAGAATGTCAGCCTATCCTTTTTCCCTGGCTCCCCTTTCCACCCCAAAATCTTGAAATCTTTGAGCCACATTAGACTGTCAGAAAATGTTGGAGTCATATTTGTCTCGAACCTGTGGACAAGAGGGTGTTTTTCTGCCCATTGCAGCCAGTACTTCCTTTTTAGTTTTGAATTGATAATCTGAATGCATCTAGTTCTTTTTGAAGTTTTTCCTTGTCATCCGATTGGTTTTCTTCTTCATGTGTCTCTTGGGCAGTTATAGTATTTACTCTCCCAGATCCATTCATCCATCCATTTTCTAACACGCTTTTTTCAAAGTGGGGTCACGAGGGGTGCTAGTGCCTATATCCAGCTGTCTATGAGGTATTGATGGTGTTATATAATTTTCACACTTTGTAAACATATTTCAAGGCCTTATACTTAGAAACACAGAATATACAGTGGACAGGACACAGAAATAATACATGCTAGAAGTCACAAACAAATCTTTACAAAAACAAGACCTTAACTGGTGACCTGCAAGATAGGATTTTGAGCCACGAGATTTTGGCGAAAACAGGAAACATCTCTTTCCATTGAGAGTTGTTTAGCTAAATCGCCCTAAACCATTTTCCATTCAATTTCCTATGGTAGTGCTAAACCACTACGGATGTAATACACCTTTCGGACACAAGCCTGATTTTGGGGGCGCTGTTTCCACCTCTTTTCCTAAAACAGTAAAGACTGATTTAACCCACTACGGATGTAATACACCTCTTGACCACTACGCAATATGGCACTGTTAAATTGTTGTTTTTACCAGTAAAGAGGAAATACTGTAATTGTTTTTGAAGTGCTGTTGGAGTGCTGTTGGAGACAAAGACCTTGTGTATGCAAGAGATCATCTATTATTTCCATGACTTTCTGATCATCACCTTTGATCCATCACGGTCTTTATAAAGGTACGTTTTGCTTGATGATGGAGCATTAAAATATGTAATCTTTGCATCTATGATCGTTGTCGTTTGTGCATGTAACCGGGCCGCTACTCTACTATTTACTAATGATATAGTGACCCACGGATTTTTTTATTAAATTGTAATCCCCATCAGGGAATCAAACCCACCCGCTGTAGACATGCAGGTTCTGATCAGTAAATTATGATTATAGAGTGATGAATTCCATAAAGTTATCGATTCTGCTAAGATCTGAAGAAGTGTTTATTTTAATGGTCTGGTTTCAGAGAAAGCTTTAGTAATAAATTGACTCAAATCAGTGAGGATCTGATCACAGTGCAGTAAAAAAAAAAAAAACCTTATCTCCTTGTACATGCACTTAGACTGGCATTTTCACAAAATTATTATTTTGAGCTTATTAAATATATATATATATATATATATATATATATATATATATATATATATATATATATATATATATATATATATTCAGAATATACTCAAGAAGAGTGAATAGAGATCTGATAACATTGGAAGGGATTAAAAACACAGATAATATTCAAAATAACCAACAGGTAATTACAACCAACATCACTGAAACTAATGATACTTTTAAATTATTCTACTCTTCTTTATATTCATCAGAATTTCCTACAGATAATAATAAAATGGAAGAATTTTTTCAAAGCATTCTCATTCCTGTTTTTGATATTGTCATGATCGGCAGGATTTCTAGCCCAGATGCAGAACACACACACAGAGGCAGGAGAAAAAGTCCAAAGGTTTATTGCATACAGAGCAGGGTTCTTCCTGGAAGGCAGAGAGGACAAACAGGTCAGGTGCAGATTCAGGTTCCAGGGAGTCAGACAGGCAGGCTGGCTCGGGCTTGCTAACCACAACAGGGTCAAAACAATCCGGCTCAGAGTGGAGCTCTCCTCCAGCTTATGAAGGGAAAAAACCCTAGTGAGCTGATGGGGAGCACCTGCTACAGCTGAACACAAGCTCTCAGGAAGGATCTATGGCGCCCTCTGGTGGGCAAGCCTCTGGATCCTGACAGATATTGACACTGCCGAGAGCATGGACTCCTCACTCAGCCTTGTGGAAGTAACGAATTCAATAAAAGCGCTGCAGTCAAACAAAGCACCTGGCCCGGATGGGTTTCCCATCGAATTTTATAAAAAGTTCATTGAAAAATTGGCACCACTGTTATTGGCTTTGTTTAACGAATCCTTAGAACGTAAGACCTTGCCTCCCACTTTAACACAGGCTATTATAACTTTACTTCATAAAAAGGACAAGGACCCAACTCTTTGTGGTTCTTACAGACCATTGTCCTTGCTAAATGCAGATGTAAAGGTGTTAGCTAAGTTGATTGCTTTTCGTTTGGAGAAGGCCCTTCCTTCGATTATATCTGAAGAACAGAACGGCTTTGTCAAAGGGCGTCAATTATTTTTTAATACGCGCACCCTTTTCAATATAATTTATTCAAAACAGTCTTCAGATGTGCCTGAAATGGTTATTTCCCTTGATGCTGAAAAAGCCTTTGACAGGGTTGAGTGGGAATACTTGTTTGCGGCTTTGAAGAGGTTCGGATTCGGTGATACATTTATTTCGTGGATTCGTCTCCTTTATGCATCTCCCAAGGCCAGTGTCCACACTAATGATATATATTCAGATTATTTCTCTCTCAGGCGGGGAACACGTCAAGGCTGTCCGCTGTCGCCATTACTCTTCATTATCGCAATTGAGCCTCTGTCTATCGCATTGCGTGCATCCTCCTCATTTAGTGGGGTATTTCGGAATGGGATAGAATATAATTTATCCTTGTATGCAGACGATCTGCTGCTATATGTATCCAACCCTGCTATTTCTGTCCCCGCTGTCTTGTGCATTCTAAATAATTTCAGCTCCTTTTCAGGCTACAAATTGAATTTGGATAAGAGTGAATGTTTTCCCATTAATACTACTGCTTGTGGTCTTCAACAGTCTGATTTTCCCTTCAAATTCAGCCTCACAGGATTCAAATATCTTGGTAAAAATGTGACACGTTCTTTATCTGGCCTTGCTTCTGCTAACTTTTCACCTCTTATTACAAAAACCGTATCTGATTTTCAGAGTTGGCGTAATCTTTCTCTTTCCCTTCTGGGCAAGATTAATGTAATCAAAATGAATGTTTTACCAAAATTATCTATTTCAATTTATTCCTCTTTTTATGCCGAAAATCTTTTTTGATTCCATAAATGGACTGATTAGTGGCTTTATTTGGAATGGGAAACCCCCTCGAGTTCGTAAAACATTATTGCAAAGATGTAAACTTAGTGGGGGTCTTCAGTCATATCAGCCAGATCTTCAGTCATATTATTGGTCTGCTCATATACAGAAAATTTGTTATTGGCTAAAATCTTCTAGTTCTCCCTGGTGTAAATTGGAACTATCTTCCTGTGTGGGGTCTTCATTATCTGGTCTAATTTTTTCTTCATTACCTAAAACCCTCTTTATATACTAATAATCAAGTTGTCCTTAATACACTGATCTGGTATCAATTTAGAAGGTTTTTTAAGTTCCTTGGTCCTTCCTCTTTATGTCCTTTGGTTAACAATCATTTGTTTCCTCCATCCCTTTTTGACTCATCATTTTTAGTTTGGTATGATAGGGGTTTAAAAAAAATAAGAAGCCTCTATACATCAGGAGTATTTGATAGCTTTGCAAATTTATCTTCTAAATACAGGTGCTGGTCATAAAATTAGAATATCATGAAAAAGTAGATTGATTTCAGTAATTCCATTTAAAAAGTGAAACTTGTATATTATATTCATACATTACATACAAACTCATATATTTCAGATGTTTATTTTGTTTAATTTTGATGATTACAAATGACAACAAATGAAAATCTCAAATTCATCATATCAGAAAATTAGAATATTGTGAAAAGGTTCAAAATTGATGGCCCCTGGTGCCACACTCTAATCAGCTAATTAACTCAAACCACCTGCAAAAGCCTTTAAATGGTCTTTCAGTCTAGTTCTATAGGCTACACAATCATGGGGAAGACTGCTGACTTGACAGTTGTCCAAAAGACGACCATCGACAGCTTGCACAAGGAGGGCAAGACACAAAAGGTCATCGCTAAAGAGGCTGGCTGTTCACAGAGCTCAGTGTCCAAGCACATTAATAGAGAGGCGAAGGGAAGGAAAAGATGTGGTCGAAAAAAGTGTACAAGCAAGAGAGATAACCGCACCCTGGAGAGGATTGTGAAACAAAACCCATTCAAAAATGTGGGGGAGATTCACAAAGAGTGGACTGCAGCTGGAGTGAGTGCTTCAAGAACCACCACACACAGACGTATGAAAGACATGGGTTTCTGCTGTCGCATTCCTTGTGTCAAGCCACTCTTGAACCACAGACAGCGTCAGAAGCGTCTTGCCTGGGCTAAAGAGAAACAGGACTGGACTGCTGGTGAGTGGTCCAAAGTCATGTTCTCTGATGAAAGTAAATTTTGCATTTCCTTTGGAAATCAAGGTCCCAGAGTCTGGAGGAAAAGAAGAGAGGCACTTCATCCACGTTGCTTGAAGTCCAGTGTAAAGTTTCCACAGTCAGTGATGGTTTGGGGTGCCATGTCATCTGCTGGTGTTGGTCCATTGTGTTTTCTGAGGTCCAGGGTCAACGCAGCCACATACCAGGAAGTTTTAGAGCACTTCATGCTTCCTGCAGCTGACCAACTTTTTGGAGATGCAGATTTCATTTTCCAACAGGACTTGGCACCTGCACACAGTGCCAAAGCTACCAGTACCTGGTTGAAGGACCATGGTATCCCTGTTCTTAATTGGCCAGCAAACTCTCCTGACCTTAACCCCATAGAAAATCTATGGGGTATTGTGAAGAAGAAGATGCAATACACCAGACCCAACAATTCAGAAGAGCTAAAAGCCACTATTAGAGCAACCTGGGCTATCATAACACCTGAGCAGTGCCACAGACTGATCAACTCCATGCCACGCCGCATTGCTGCAGTAATACAGGCCAAAGGAGGCCCAACTAAATACTGAGTGCTGTACATGCTCATACTTTTCATGTTCATACTTTTCAGTTGGCCAACATTTCTATAAATCCTTTGTTTTTATTGGTCTTCAGTAATATTCTAATTTTCTGATATGATGAATTTGAGATTTTCATTTGTTGTCATTTGTAATCATCAAAATTAAACAAAATAAACATCTGAAATATATGAGTTTGTATGTAATTTATGAATATAATATACAAGTTTCACTTTTTAAATGGAATTACTGAAATCAATCTACTTTTTCATGATATTCTAATTTTATGACCAGCACCTGTACAATTTACCTGGTATGCATTTATTTCGTGATCTACAAGTCTGAAATTTTGTCTCTAAACATTTCCCAAATTTCCCTTCTATACCTCCTGAACAGCCCTGGGGAAAAATTATTGTGAATGATCCGATCCAAAAAGGTACAATTTCAAAGATTTATAGTTTTATTTTAAATTTAAGGGTTTATTCTAATTTTAAGCTTAGAGATACATGGAATAAAGAGTTGGGAATCCAGTTGACACAAAATATTGTATTTTATTTGATTCTATTGTGTGTTTTCTTCTTTTTTTTAATCTATTCCCTTTTTCTTTCTTTTTTGAAGTATAAAAAAAAAGGGGGCTGAAACTGCAGGACTGTAATTTTGGAATTTTTACTTTGGTGCGATGCTTTGTCAGTATGGTACTAATTGTATAGATCTGTGTGCGATCACAGCAAGAGGCACATCGTGTATGTACATATATGTGAATATATATTTTTATATGTATGCTTGTATGTATGTATATATGTACAAATATATCTTTGTTTTGTTTTATTTCCATTTTTGGCTCCAATAAAAATATAAAAAAAAAAAAAAAAAAACATAGATAATTAATTGTATCTTATGTCCACCCTATTTATAAACTGCACTTTTTGATCTTTAGAGCCATATTAACATTATATATATACATTTGTATATATATACCGGTATATATATATATATATATAATTTATTTTTATCTTGCTGACTTCATTGCTGCACATCAGTGACATGATGCAATCTGCTTGGTTTGCTTACCTTTTAAAGCAGGTTAAAAAAAATTATTGAGCTCATTGTACAATTAAAAGTTTCTTTGTAAAAGGACTCAGGAGAACAGCTGCAGTGAATTGGCCCTGTATAACTACATCTACTATGAAATATTTGTAAGATTTTATACACAAGTTATTGAAAATATTTTTAAGTATTTTCTTTAACACAATATTCATGCTTTTTTGATCCACGCTAGGCCAAAATGCACAAGAAGACCATCTTTTATCCGGGAAAACTGAGTGTTGTTTTCCGCAAGGGACCACTGGGCTTAAAAGATTATCCTAGTCTGCGGGACAAGTCTGAGCCAAAAAGAGAAGATATTGTGCAAAAAAAGGCTTTGTCTGTTATTCGTGAAAGAGGAGGGGATGTCACAGATGCTTTGTGCTGGGCTATTACATCCATCAATTTGGCAAATACAAAGGGAAGTCCTTCTGGTGGCTTGTGGAAAATTATGTGGGTTACATTTTGTACATCATCAAAAACCAACAAAAAGAGGAGGAAGCCAGCATCTGCATCACAGAGAGCCTTAGCAAGGTGAACCTCCTGACCTTTGTTAAGTATGCTCTGAGTTTTAAAGAGATCCAAGATGTCCTAAAGTATGAAGCCAGCAGAGCCACCATTGCAACAACCTCAGAAGATGACAGATGGTTGGTTTGGGTTCTTGGGCAAAGAGCACTTGGGAGGAAATCTGGGACAGAAGAGAAGAGGGGTATGCTGATTTCATACTAAAGAAGAGCTGCCTTCCAGGGACCAGGATGAAAAAACTGCAGCAGTATTTGCTCCAAAGACAACGTTTATCTTCTAGTGATCCAACAAAAAAAAATTCAGTGTGCAACATAAACCTCTAGGTAAGCAACTTCAAATATTGGGACATTTTTATGATGTAAGGACAATGACTTAAAAGTTTTCGAACCTCCCAAATTAATCCTTCTTTTCTCATAATTTGTGGGTGTCTCATAGTGATGGAGGAGGATCAAGACTTGGAGGCTGCAATGCTGAGCATCTATTCCTCTGAGCTCCAGAATCAGTTTGGTAAGTACCCTGTAGTTGTTTAAATTCTAAAATATATTCCACTAGTATTTCATCTCTCACCCATATTTGTCTGTGTATGCGGGGTCAGCAGAAAGAGGGAACCAGAGCAAAGACAGGTTGTACTGCATGTCTAATGACTATGAATTGATGGAGATATCTTTCCAAGCCCATTGGTGGTGAGGAATATATTTAAATTCGGAATGCTTACTTTTTTAACCACTGTGTGCTACTAACTCCTGAGACATGTTTATTCAATTAAATGCTGTTTTTCCTTCCCCATTAGAACTAGCATACATACATATAGTTTGTTATTCAATTTGTGTTGTTCAATTTCCCACATCTGGAAATTATGTTTTTTACTTTTTCAGAGTTCTGCAGAAGGAATAAAGGAATAACTTTTTGAGTTTCCATTAACACTATCTGTTTTGTTCAAATGTGGTTCATATGATGGCTGACAGATTTTCTTTAATTAGGTCCAACTGCAACTGTGTCCAGGACTTCAGCATCCAAAAATTACAGTGGTCAGATCTTTTATAAAATTTTTTAAATTGGTATATACCTTTCAAAAATAACTTAGATTTATTCAGTAGGTTATGGGCTACATGTATACTGCCTGCTACTGCCATCTTGTGGATAAAACATTTAGGGAGTAGAATTTGGACTACATAATTTATTCGCCTAAATATTATTCACCAACTTCAGTTGATTAGAAAAATATTCCTGTGTCTTCTTTTTAGGTATATTGCTGTGTTTCCTTCAAGATCTCTGACTGTAACCCCGATGAGCATCTAAACTGGGATGCCTGGAACCACCCCTTCCGTCGTAGCAGCCGCTAATTCAGGAGCCCTGACTAATAATTGCACCTCAAGGTCAAGCTACAATCCAAACATTGTTGTGAAGCAGGACTTGTTCCACTATCTGCAGCACTTTTCAAGGGAGTGTACAACCGAACATCACCGTCTTCTCAGCATTTTCTGCCAGCTCCTCTCTGCTGCTTTCTCTGTGGTGCACCAGGAGGATCTGAAGAAGCTCAAAGATGCCTATGAGTTCTGTGGTATTGTGCCAGCCAATCTGACAAAGTAACACATCCGGGAGAAGCTAACAACCTCAAACACTTGCATATAATCTTGGATAATAAATGGAGTGGAGGTGGACATTTTGAAGGCATACTAAAAGGTATTAGAGGGTCAGAATTCTAGTTCATAGACAGGTGTTCAAATACCAATTTCAGCTTTATGATACAAATAAAAAAAAAAAAATATATATATATATATATATTTTATTTTCTTATGTCTCTCACAGTGGACATGCACCTATGATGACAATTTCTGACCCCAGCATGATTTCTAAGTTGGATAACTTTTTTTTACTTATTTTCCTTTAAACCTGTAGCGGTACTACATGGATCATCCTATGTTTTATGCCACAGGAAACTTCCAAATACCATAATAATTAACCTTGCAGGCAGCGTAAATACTTCTACTGTTGAAAAACACCGTCATGGTTTTTCCCCGGGTCCCTTAATTCGAGTACAAGTAACTTAATTGAGATGGAGTGTTATAAAAAAATCTGGACAAAAAAGCTTTGATTCGCCTTTGCAAAGGGAGAGGAGCATCAGCAGCACACATCTGCGAACAGCACTCTGACCCCCCCCTGCAACACCAGCTCCTTTTATTATCTTCATAGGGGAACATCTTACAGTTTCACACAGACAGTCCCACAGAATGATCATACTCCCTACTTCCTATCTCCAAATATAGAGTTGCTTCCTGCCTTTCTGCTCCACTTTTTATCAGCTTCTTTCTGTGTGTGTGTGTCGGCGTAAGGTCATTCTCAGACTTCCCATCTGCACCTGTTGTTTTCTACACTCTGTTCTGTAAATCTGCCCTGATACATATGAACAATAAGTTTTGCTGCAGCTTTAGCTTAGCTCTTTACTTCTTTTAGCTTAAAACAAGTATATATATCTTCAATTCGTTCACCCATTAATAGTAAATCTAACACATGTTAAAACAGTATCTATAGTGAATGTTAAAAATCAGTAAATATAGCAAAAATTAAAAACCTTTGAATTAAACATCCATTATTTCACTCTGATGTGTCACTACTCTTCGCAAAGAAAAGTGAAACAAATAAAATAAAGAAAAACATTTGAAAGGTGTCATTAATTTTCATTTGAATTGTTTTATCTATCTTACCAGACAGAACAAGATTTTTCCCTCCCTAGAAGTAGGGTTAGACCAAAAAAACCTCCCATTTACCCTCTTAACCAAACACGAGTTGTATGCTTTATATTGACACACAGCAATCTTGAGCTTTAAACAACACACCCCTCACACACAAAAATCATGTATCGTGAGGTTGTAGTAGAAATGCAGAAAGGAACTTGAGAGCCATCTAATATGGAATTTGGGAACAATGGAAACTAATGCTTCTTTCAGACCGCAAGCAGCAGAGGCAGCAGAAGCAGCTATCTTTCATGCAAATTCAATGGTTGACACTAGGGATGTCCCGATCAGCATTTTAGGCCTCCGATTCCTTATCCAATCTTTTAACCTCAAATCTGATCCGATTTTAAGTCCAGATCCGATATTTTTTCTTTAGTAGTGAAATAGATAAAACTCAAATATATTTTGAGTAAGTAATTTAACATTTTATTAGACTAATATCTGATCAAAAAGCATTACTATTATTATTGTAAATCCCATGAAATCAAAATCTTACCCAAGATTAAAGGTCAGCTTCAGTTTTATATTTTAGATGAAAGTAAAAAGAAAAATACTGACTTGGTACAGTATTATCAAATAGAAAGTGCTATCCAAGATCGACTTTTAGCTTATAAGTGATTAATATAGGCTGCCATAAAGTCAATAAAAATAAAGTGGACTAACCAGCAAATTTAAAATACCCTTACTCATTTTAAATGTGGTGTAAACAGAGAAGTAAGTAAACAGAATTCAGTCAAATGAATTCAAAACTTTAGGACTGCAAGTTAAAAGTAGCATGATCACTGAAAAGACCATTCTTCAGTCATCAAAAAACACGTACATAGCCCTAAAAACAACTAAACAACCAAACCTGAATTATAATAACCACAGTGCTCTTTCCAGTTATGACCTCACTCACATATCTGTTGGGATCTGGAGGTTTGTCCACTTTCTCCACCAGAGGGCGTACGAGATCTCCTGGAGCCTGAGCTGACCACACCACCTGTCTCCCATCTGCTCATCAGGAAATCTGTACTTAAGGAGGCGGAGGGCTTCACTCCAGTGCCAGAGTGTTTGCCAGTAATGGTTAGCAAGCCTGAGCCAACCTGCCTGTCTGTGATCTCTGACTTTTGTGAACCAAACCTGATCCCGTTTTCTCCTCTCTGCTTCCCAGGTTGATCCTGCCTGAATACCTGAAACTCTGGAGAGTTTCTCTGCCAGTGATCTGTCTGCTCGTTCTCAGTAGAACTCTGGAGAGCTGTCTCTGTCAAGTATCTGCCTGCCTGCTCTCAGAAGATTACTGGAAGGAAACTCAATCTGTGATCTGCCTGCACTCTGTAAGCTCTGCCTGCGCCTCTGCCCTCAGCCTGCCAACAACCTCTGGACCCTCAAGGTTCCCCCCCTCTGCAGCTCTGCTCCACTCCTGAACAGGTACTGACCTGAACACTCTCAACCTGCAAAACACCTGAACCTCCACTAATCTCTCTGTCCTCCTCAGCAGTGAACCCACTCGTGACCAGTCAAGCCCCCTCTTGGATCTGATCAAACTGTGTACATTTATTGAATCCCCTCGTGACCAGTCAAGCCCCCTCTTGGATCTGATCAAACTGTGTACATTTATTGAATCCCCTCGTGACCAGTCAAGTCCCCTCCTGGATCTGATCAAACTTTGTACATTTATTGTAAATAAATCTTTGAACTTTTCTTCTGCCTCCGAGTGTTCTGGATGTGGGTTAGACACCTTAATCCGAACATGACAATATCTTAATTCAGTCAAGTTGTCAAGAGCAATAAATTCGACCAACGTTTCTGTGATCTTCGTTGCTCTATTACTTTCGTTGGAGCATTTGTCTCTCCTCATAACGTCCAGCGTTTGTTGCTTTGCTTTAGTAACTTTTCCTTCTGCAGCTTTACAAAACGCTTCATACACATTGTCATGTTTTGTCCTCAAATGAAGAATCAAGTTCATGGTGTTAAATGCAGCACCACTGCTACCTCCTCTTGAAATTACCATGTTGCAGACATTGCAAGTAGCTGTAGGACAGTCTTCACACTGCATGAAAAGTGAGATTTTCGTCCCCGTAAACCCCCGTAAACTCCCGCAGATCTCCCTGATTTTCGTCAGTTTCCGACAATTTGCAACCCGTGCTTGTCCGCGTTTGTCGTGCCACAAATTGTCGGAAACGGACTCTGACGTATGTGGAGAGCGATCAGCTGTACTAATGGCCCTAATTAGCATATGAATGCAGCAAACCCGCGCGGCTGGCCAGGTCTGGCTTGAATAACCTACTCAGTATTGGCTGAAACCACTATTCTCAAACAAGTGAAATCGCTCGTGATTGGCAGCAAAACCACACGTGGCCACGCCAGGCTTTAATTTTCTTACTTAGTATTGGACGGAACCACTTCTTTTTAAACAAGTAAAGTCGCTCGTGATTGGTTGGCATATATATATTTACATATAAATTTACATATATATATATATATATATATATGAATATATATTTATTTATTCATATATTTATTCATTCATATGCCGTGTATTTATGTTATCCTACACTACTACACAATTATTAGGCTACCATCAAGGACATGAATGAATTTATACAGGAAATGAACATTTGCCAGGAAGCTGTTTATGCAAAGAAAGAGCTTTATTAAAACACACACAACTATATACAACGCGTATCCAAACACATGCGTATCTAAAAATTACAAGTCCGTGAACGGTCCGTTTGCTTCCTCGGGGTTGGAGATAACTGGCAGCATTCCCTCCGAGGCAGGTCCGATGTGCAGACGCCTACTGTGCGTGGCCCTGTACTTCGGCATCGCTTCTAACCGGGACTGCAGCTTAACACAGAGTTCAGTGAGATCCGGCCTACGAAATGGCGGCGACCGTACAATCCATCCAGAGACACATCCAACGACGCCATCTTCTTCGTCGGACATGAGGCCGACGGTGGCGGACTTCCAGAGTTCCACTTCCTCATCTGCTAGCACACTCTGCCTCGCTTTCAGCAGCTGAAAAAAAAAACAATGAATCAGCGCACTGCGTATGGACACAACACATCTATCAATGCACCTGAAAAATAGTCACCAAATAAAGTCTTACCCTGTTTCTTCTGACCCGACTCCGAGCAGATTGCTTGGCAGCCTCCGCACGCAGCGTGTTGGCTGGCTGCGTATATCTGAAGCTCCTGCGTACCGTCTCAAAATACGTCTTACAGGCAGCTGGAAAACAATTAAATGAGAGTGGTATGAATAAAAAATCAAACGCAAGTCACAGTAACAACGAAGGAGAAAACATTAAAACAAGTCACTTACACACAATGTCGTCTTTATCAACATCGTGCAAATCTGGACTTGCTGATATGGCTCCGGTTCATAGCGCCTGCAATTAGTCTCCGAGTTGTGAAGACGGCGTACTGCTTCCTGTGAATCACAAAAAATGCAATTTAATAAAGCTTGTTCTTGCAAGGCTACTATTAGCCTTAGCTTTAGGCTAGGCTGTTATTAGCCGTAGCTTTAGGCTAGGCTGCTATTAGCCGTAGCTTTAGGCTAGGCTGCTATTAGCCGTAGCTTAGGCTAGGCTGCTTTTAGCTTAGCAGGCAGTAATCGAACATATATTTACCGCTAGCTTCTCTTCTTTGAGTTCGTCTTGTTCGATGCAGAGTCGCCATCGCATCCAAGAGGAGTTTTACCCCGAAATCCCACATACTCCGCTCCAGACCGCCTGCACAAAGCAAAGCATACATTCTTCTTCTTCTTCTTCTTCTTCTGTTTTATGGGGGATTGGCAGGCCAACGTAAAAGGTGCATTTCCGCCACCTACTGATCTGGAGTGTGGAGTGCACAATTTTGGAAGACTGCGCTATACCCCCCCCAAAAAAAAGAATCCTATAACTAAATCCTATTAATTGTTCCTGTATCTTTTAGATATTTGAATAATATTTCATTAACTCTTGTTTGTCTTATCTCGTTTCCTAACAATGCTTTTATTGAATTCCCATTAATCCCTATTTTTCTCAACTCTTGTATGAACTTCATTCTCTCCCTTACATACGCAGTACACTCAAAAATAATATGTTGCACTGTTTCTGGATCTCCGCATTTGTCACAATTTCCTGTTTCCCTATTTTAAAAAGACTGTAGTTTAATGCTGTGTGACCTATTCTTAGCCTTGAAATAATTATATATTTTTTCCTATTTCCATATCTTTTCCTCTCCTTTCCAGTAAACTTTTGAATCCGATACAAATGTCTTCCTTTTGACTCATTATTCCATATCGTTTGGCATTTCTTTCGAGTTTCAATTGTAATCAATGTTTTCATTTCTGATTTACTTAAAAATACATTCATTTCTATTTGCTGATGATTTAATGCTTTCTTTGCTAGCTTGTCCGCTTTCTCATTTCCATCTACACCCACATGTGCTGGCACCCAGAGAAAGTATACTAGTATTTTTAACTGCCTTATTCTAAATAGACTTTGCAATACTTCAAATATTAAATCTTGCCTAGTTTCAGATTTTCCACTTAGAAGACTATTTAGCGTAGCCATTGAGTCTGTACATATTACAGTTCTTAGTGGTTGAACTTCTTCGATCCACTGTAGTGCTAATATGATAGCTAATACTTCAGTTGTAAATACTGACACATGATTAGATATTCCTTTTGCAATTTTTATTTTGAATGTCGGAATGTATACTGCTGCTGCTGTTCTTCCAGACTCTGGCTCCTTAGACCCATCTGTATATACCTGTAGAACTGAATAATATTCTTTACTTAAATGTTGTTGTACTATGATATCAGTTGGTGTATTTTTCCCCCGTTTATTCATTATTTTTTGTATTTGTAAATCGATCACTGGTGTAGAAAACATCCAAGGGCGAATTGCCGGTATTGGAACAGTTGGGGTTATTACATAATCTTTCAAATTCAAACTGCTTGCCTCTTTCTTTACTACCCATCCAAAGCTTTGTATTTCGTTATATTCATATTCCCAACAATCTTTCAGAAGAAGTCTGCCTGGATGATTTTCTTCATGTCCTTTTACACTAGCCCAATATCTCATTCTCAGTTGAGTCCTTCGTTGTTCAAGTGGCATTTCTCCCAATTCAACTATGATACAACTGGAGATGATCTAAATGCTCCACAACAAATACGTAAAGCCTGATTTTGTATAACTTCTATCTTATTAAGTAAGGTTTTATTCGCAGAGCTATAAACTATACTACCATAATCTATGTTTGACCTAATCACTGCATAATACATTCTCTTCAAAGACTGACAGCTTGCTCCCCAATCAGCTCCTGACAAGCATCTTAACACATTTATTCCTTTTTTGCATTTTTCTATTAATTTCTGAATATGAACTCCAAAACTTAATTTATAGTCCATCCACACACCTAAATATCTCACTACTTTCACTTGTTCCAGCAGGTAACCGTACATTTTGATATTTAAAGTAGGATTTTGTTTTTTATTTGAAAAGCATATTACATACATCCTCCGCTGTAGAGAGCATGCGTGAGATGAACCAGGGTTTCCGCAGATCAATAAAAATAATAAAAAATTCGTTCATTTTTTTTTTAAATCAAGGCCTTAATTGGCACTAAAATTATTTAAATATGTTTATCGAAGTATTTATAATTCTTTAATAAAAAATGCTTATAAAAACAATTTCGTCAGATATATTATATCGCTCCAGGCGGAGAAAAAGCTAGAGGATATATATATACGTATATATGTGTGTGTGTGTGTTTACATACATACAGGAGTCATGGAACTGTGCTTACAGCTCCTTCATATTTCATGTACACTAATAACCTTTGTACATGGTTCTTGTTGATGGCATTAAAATCGTTTCTAATAGCATTAAAATAGCATTAAATTAGAGTCACTCATTCCTGTATGAACCCTGTGAGCGCTTAATTTAATATGGCATATTAAAAAAATCCCACCATCATCCAGCATATGTTCAGTTTCTGCCCAAATATATATATATATTTTTGTAACGAGGATAAGGATAATTCAAAACTGCTTTTTTTGAATGAACTTGTTCTCTACTTCCAAACTCAGCATCTCTTTTCATTCCTGTAATAAGAAGTTTCCTTTGAATGGATTTGATTAAAGTTTAAGTCCCTCGGTATAAAATAAATATTTTGATGGAGATGAGAAATCTGCTTCCTCGTTGGTGAATAACCAATAGTTTGGATACAATCATTTAAATAAACGGTGTTAGTTTTTTTTTTTGTTATATATAAGAATTGTGCTATAATTTCTAGTCACCGATCTGTTGCTGCTATATTTTAATTTGACGAACCAGAATTTGTCGATGTTCTTTTTCCTCTTTGGTGCGATTGCAATTGCGGATCTTGACCTGGCCGGACCTTATGACCACAGTGTACCAATCTTCTGATGGCTACTTCCAACAGGATAATGCGCCATGTTATAAAGTAAATCATCTCAGACTAATTTCTTGAAACTTTTCCACTTAAGTAATTGTGAATTGAGCATATTGACAGACAACATTTTATTTTTTATCTTAAATGCAAATTTTTTTTATTTTAATAATTACTGCTCTAAATGTATTGCTCTGTCAGCTAAAGATCTGTTTTGGTCTCTATACTTTAATTAAATAAATCCATGGGGGGGAGGCATGGGGGGAACACTGCCTAACAAAGTCCACGTCAATTTCTGACAATTTACAGGAGTTTTTGGCGAAGCCTGCAAATTGCCGTAAACTGCCGCTAAACTGAAGTTCCACGACAATCTACAGTGCCGCATATTGACGAAAATCCCACTTTTCATGCAGTGTCACTCGCGACAGTAAAATACTTTCACACTTCTAACATGCTTGCTTTGCAACGGCCGTGGAGGTTTGTATTGCGCAACTACTGTCAACCGTAACTAACGGGTACTTTACAGCAGTTGCTGTAAAGATCAGCACGACTAGTCCACCATGTAGCCGATCACGGGAAAATAGGAAAAGATCGTGTCGATCTGATCTCGAGATCAGGACATTCCTAGCTGACACGCATCAAGTGCAACGAAATGTCCCGCAGCACCTTTTAAGCAGCAGGAGCAGCGCGTCTGAACAGCTGAAGCAGCACGTCATGAGCTTGTGACGCGAGTGATGCGCTTTAGAAGCAGCAGCTACTGGAGTTGCACTGCTGATGCAGATCGCTATGATCACTCCTCTGAACAGTTTATTAATGCCTAAATTAACTTAAAATGTGGAAATCTGCCAGCAAAATATGACCACTTTTAATATTCTGGTGCCTGCAGTTTAGATTACATACGTAAAAAACACCTTCCAGCAACTGTGAACAGTAGCAGGAAACTGCGAAGAGGCGACCAGGCGAGAGGCTGCCGTTGAATGGGATTCCCAGCAGTGTTAATTTCGTCAACCAGGATGGTCACAAAAATATTTCGTTAATGCCCCTTTTTCCCATGACGATGACGAGATGATGATGCACAAAAATTGTTTCCAGAAAATAAAAATATGACGAAAATAAAAAATTATTTTTGTTAACAAGACTAAGACCAGACGAAATTTATGAGCCATGGACGAATGGACATTAACAAATGTAATTGTTTAGAATTAATTTGTAATTGTTAATATAAGTGTTTCTTGAGCTTCATAGAAGATTACGCGTTGTTGCCCTGTTTGTCCCTACACAGCACCTGTCCCACAGTGCCTCTTGCAGCTCAGTCAGTAGTAGCAAAGGGCTTATACTCCTAGAATCACTGGTAGTAGTTAACCGTGGCTAGCTCAACTACGCAGTCATTGTGTGGGGCTTGGATACCCGTGTGTTGTCTGTTGGAGGAGATGGGCGAAAACAATGCCTGGATGTATGGAGCCATTTTGTTTACAACACGAAGGACAACACCGGAGGAAGGACGCCACCAAAGAGGCTGCAGCTTCAAAATGGCAAGGAAGAACACAATGAATCTCAAGCGACATCTGAGGTGCCAACAGGCTGCCATATGGAAGAAGGTAAAGAACGGGTGGGCCTGTAGCTGTAGTAATGGGTGTGTGCATGTGTGTGTGTGTGCTATCTCTATAGTTATGCTGCTATAGGTTTAGACTTTTGGAGGACATAGGGACCCCGATTTCATCATTCTGCTTCATTCTCTCTCTATTCTCCTATTCTGCAGAATCTGTTAGTTCAATCTCTAACGTTATGCTCTCTCTGCTTTTCCTCAGAGTAGCTTTGCCTCGTCTGTTCCTGTTTGGCTGTGACACCATCCTGGAGAGAAACATCAGCTGTGCTGTTTCCATCAATACCCTTGTTTATAGATGCTGGAGATCGGCCTGTTTTCCAGCGTTCTCTGACCGTGACTGGTTGAATGTGCTCTCTTCGTCCTCTGGCATGGGAGTTTGCTTGGAGCTTGTCTGCCTGGCTGTGTGTTTCCAGGAAGGGGCCGCCTTTTACAGCTGCTTTTTGTGTCTCTGCTTCTGTCTCCTTGAACCCCAGTCGGCCTCAGGAGATGGCCGCTCACACTGAGCCTGGTTCTGCTGGAGGTCTCTTCCTGTTAAAAGGGAGTTTTTCCTCTCAACTGTCGCTACAAGCATGCTTAGTGTGAGGGATTGTATTTGAATCAATGAGTCAATGCAATCAACTGGTTTTCCTTGGATAGAAAACTTTGAATCAATTTGACTGTATGATCTGGTTGAACTGTAAAGTGCCTTGAGATGACATGTGTTGTGTATTTGGCGCTATATAAATAAACTGAATTGAATTGAATTTAATTGTTCTCGAATGCGTTTGGATGTGTGTGCCTTTCTGTGCATGTATCTTTCTGCATGTATCTGGATGTTCTACTGATAAACTATTAATTGCTTAAATTCCTTCCTCCCCACTAGATACCTGACACAGTGACACCACAGCCAAATCAGACATTGAGGAAGGAAGAGAAGTCTGTTGCAGAGATGTTTGGAGCACCCCCACCGCACAAACCTGACGCTAAAGAGCAGAAAGCCCTGGAGAACTCAATGGCAAAGTGGATTGGGCGTCCTGGCCTGCCTGCAAGGACCACTGAGGATGAAGAATTTGTGGATATGATGAAACAAGCCGACAAAAGGTTTAATGTGTACAGTGTGATATATGTTAAAAAGAGGATCAGTGTGTGAAGTTTTATTCTGCACAGTGTTATATAAATAAAATAGAAAAAAAGAGAAGCAGTGTGAAGTTTTATTCTGTACATTGTGATATATATATATTAAAAAGAGAAGCAGTGTGTGGAGAAGTTCTATTATTTACAGTGTGGTCTAAAATGACTAAATTTGACTAAGACTAAAATTGATTTTCGTCATTTAGACTAAGGCAAAGACTAAATTGGGAAGGCAATGACTGAATATGACTAAGACTAAAATTGATTTTTGTCATTGTGACTAAGACTATGATTAAATTTAAACAAGCTGACAAATTTAAGACTGATTCCTAGTGACAGTGGGGGTCTGAGCAGCTCCAACAGTGAAATAGTATTTGAAGGCAGGATCATAATCTGGATGATGTGTCTCTCACAGTGGACATGCACCTATGAGGACAATTTCAGACCCCACCATGATTTCTAAGTAAGAGAACTTACAAAATAGCAGGGTGTTCAAATACTTATTTTCTTTACAAACTGTAGCAGTACTACATGAATCATCCCATGTTTTATGCCACAGGGAACTTCCAAATACCACCATATTTACCCTGTAGGCAATGTAAATACTCCTACTCTTCGCAAAGAGAAATAAAACAAATAATATAAAGAAAAGAAAAAACATATGAAAGGTGTCATTATTTTTCAGTTGAATCGTTTTCTCTCTTAGTTATTAATCAGAAGTACCAGACATAAGATTTTTTTTCTTGAGTTGTATGCTTTACATTGACACAGCAATCTTGAGTTGTAAACAACAGCAGGGTTTCTGGGGGTCATTAAAAATCATGAAGTCATGAAATTAAAAATCATGCTGTTTATTTATACTGATATGCAGAAGTGGAAAAAGTACTAAACTATCATAATCAAGTAAAAGTACCAATACTTAGATGAAATATTACTCAAGTACAAGTAAAATTACCCATCAGAAAAATTACTCAAGTAAAAGTAATAAGTAGCTAATTTAAAATGTATTTTAAGTAAAAGTTACTTAGTAACATAAAAAAAACTGATAAACGGGGCAGGGGATCTCTCCCATGTGAAAATAGGACAAGGAGTCATAAATCCAAAACTATTTAGTTTTTAATTAAAGAAAAATCTATACAAATGTATACACATGTAATGACAAGATAACACATGTCACACATGGCATTCAAGACCCTTAGAAAGGTATAATGTGCAATTTTAGTTCAGACCATCCCATAAAACTTTTTCAAACAATTAATTGAAGGTAAAAGTGCCATAAATTGTTGGTTCTGAGGGCCGTCCTTCTTTTCTTCAAACATTAACAATAGTTATTAATAAGCACTATACAAATGCAATAACAACATAAAACACGCCACACATGACATTTAAGACCCTTATAAATGTATAATGTGCCATTTTAGTGCAGAACATCCCATAAAATGTTTTCAATGTTTCCACATCAATTGAAAGTGGAATTGCCATGAATTGTTCATTCTGAGTGCCATCCTTCTTTTAACATAAACAGTTATAATGCAAATCAAGGCTAAATCACGTGTTATGACTCCATAAATAACCAAAATAGAACTAAAATCTCAGTGTCAGGGACATTTCAGAAAAATAAAAGCAAAATAGTGCAACACTCTGATGGCAGGCTGGGCGTTTAATGTTTAATGATAAAACACGTCAAAAAAACTTCTAACTAAAAAAATATAAATGACACTTCCCCATTGTATATGTCCACCTTAAAGGAGAAATCCAGCGAGTTTTCACATAGATCTGTTTCTCGGTATTGAAAAAAAAAAAACCCTGAAAACAATTGGTTTTACCTAGCTCGAGTTGTTACAGCCAGTATCTACAGTGCTACACTCTAGGGGCATGTTCATGAGCCTCCATCATGTTCATACACCGTGTAACGCTGTAGCTGCCAGGCTGCGTTAGCTGCTGGCCGTAGCAACTCAAGCTAGATAAAACCGTTTTTTTTTCGGGGGTGGGGACCTGGCAGTACTCGTAACCTTGAGAAACTGAAATCTATGTGAAAGCTCGCCGGATTACTCCTTTAAGAGGTTTAGTCTACAAAGTTCTTGTTAAGTTTGAGCAGCAGTTGATTTTCAAAGTTTGTTGCGCTCATCCTTGCTCGCTTTGCAGTAAACCGGCACAACTGAAAAGCCGCTCACAGGCAGCACTCACTGTAGTGCTTCCGGGCCTGTTTTTTGTCTTCCTTTCGGTTTTCCAAAGTTTATTTTTTTTACTCAGTAACGGATGGGATTTGTAATGTAACGAAATACAATACTTCACTCAAAACGTAATCAAGTAAAATTTAAATTACCGATTTTAAAAACTACTTAAAAAATACAAAATACACAATCTGCTGATATGGACTGGGTTATGTGTTAGGAACAAAAGGATGCCCCATCATTTGATGGAAATGATAATCATCAACCTACAGAGGGCTGAATTCAAAGACACCCCAAAAATTTGAGTGAAAAAAATGACGCGGCAGGCTAGTCCATTTTGCTGAAATTTCATTGCAGCAACTCAAAATGGTATTCAGTAATTAGTATGGCCCCCACGTGCATGTGGGCATGCTTGCCAACGTCGGGGCATGCTCCGAATGAGACAACGCATGGCGTCCTGGTGTATCTCCTCCCAGATCTGAACCAGAGCATCACTGAGCTCCTGGACAGTCTGAGGTGCAACCTGGTGGCGTCGGATGGATCGAACCATAATGTCCCAGAGGTGTTCTATTGGATTTAGGTCAGGTGAGCGTGGGGGTCAATCAATGGTATCAATTCCTTCATCCTCCAGGAACTGCCTGCATACTCTCGCCACATGAGGCCAGGCATTGTCGTGCACCAGGAGGAACCCAGGACCCACTGCACCAGCTTAGGGTGTGACAATGGGTGCAAGGATTTCATCACAATACCTAATGGCAGTCAGGGTGCCATTGTCTAGCATGTATAGGTCTGTGCGTCCCTCCATGGATATGCCTCCCCAGACCATCACTGACTCACCTCAGAACCGATCACGCTGAACGATGTTACAGGCAGCATAACGTTCTCCAGGGCTTCTCCAGACCCTTTCATGTCTGTCACATGTGCTCAGGGTGAACCTGCTCTTATCTGTGAGAAGCACGGCGCCAGTGGCGGAGTTGCCAATTCCTGTGTTCTGTGGCAAATGCCAATCAACCTCCAAAGTGCTCGATTGGCACCGAGAACCGAGAGCACAGTGCCCACTAGAGGACGTCTGATTGTTTGGTCAGAGACATTCACACCAGTGGCCTGCGGAAGGTCATTTTGTAGGGCTCTGGCAGTGCCCCTCCTGTTCCTCCTTGCACAAAGAAGCAGATACCTGTCCTGCTGATGGGTTGTATACCTTCTACGGCCCTGTCCAGCTCTCCTGGAGTCTCCTCTATGCTCGTGAGATTGTGCTGGGAGACACAGCAAACCTTCTGGTAGTGGCATGTACTGATGTGCCATCCTGGAGGAGTTGGAGTGCCTGTGTAACCTCTGTAGGGTCCAGGAAGCGCCTAATGCTAAAAGTAGTAACAGTGACCCTAGCCAAATGCAAAACTTTTGAAAAAGAGTCCAAAAAGATGAGGAGGGGAAAAAATGTAAGTGGCCTCCACTTGTAAATCATTCCTGTTTTGATGGTTGCCCCTCTAGTGCACCTGTTGTTAATTTTATTAACACCAAAGCAGCTGAAACTGATTAACAACCCCCTAAGCTACTTACCTGACCAAATCAATATCCCATTAGTTTATTTAACTTGATAATAAACTCTGATTACAAAGTGTTCCTGTAATTTTTTTGAGTAGTGTATATATATATATATATATATCCATCAATTATCTGACATGCTTGTCCCGAGTGGGGTCGCGAGGGGTGCTGGGGACTATCTGCAGCAGTCCATTGGCGAGAGGCAGAGTACACCCTGGAGAGGTTGCCAGTCCATCACAGGGAAACACACAGAGACAAACAGGACAAACAACCATTCAAACACACACTCACACTTAAGGAGAATTTTAGACAAGTCAATTAACGTACCAGTTACGGTTTTTTTTGGACTGTGAAAGGAAGCCGACGTACCCTGAGAGAACCCAACCATGCTCAGGGAGAACATGCAAGCTCCATGCAGAAAGACCACGGGCCGGGAATCGAACCCAGAACCTTCTTGCTGCAAGGCAGCAGTGCTACCGATATATATAAAAAAAGCGAAGCAGCTTAGCCGGGTGTAGCAGGGAAAAAATCAGTTGTTGTGGAGAATTGTGTCGGAATGGCGAGTGGGAAAGAACAGGAGTTGGAAGACGCGCCAGCAGCACTTTATAGGTCTGCTGTATGGGAGCGCTTTGCATTTAGAGTGACCTACGATGATGGCGGAAAGAAAGTTGTGGATAAAAGTGCAACAGTGTGCGAGCATTGTGCAACACGTTTTGTTTACGCTAACAGCAACATGACCAACATGTCATGCTAACCCCGAAATCCCACATACTCCGTCAGCAACCCCCGCTCCGCCCCACTCCAGACCAGCTGCTCAAAGCAAAGCCTACAGCCCCCACTGTGGCTTCGTCCGCTCCCCTCTGAGTTCCTTGGAGATGTTAGAGAGCATGCACGAGATGATGAAATTCAAAGCAGCAAAACATACGGAAATGATCCAGGGTTTCCACGGATCATTTAAAATAATTACAATCCATTATTTTATGGGGAATTTTTTCATTAATTCCATAAATTTTTATGGGATTTCGATGTAGCAATCAACATGTATCGAACCGAACAGAAAACCGTGACCAGAAACCGTGAATCGAACCGAACCGTGGATTTTGTGAATCGTTCCACCCCTAATATATATATATATATATATATATGCACAAACTAAATGTGAAAAATATTCAGTCTCTCCTCCCCTCCACTGGAGGCATAAGGTCAACTACAAAACTAGAAAATAAGTGGTTGGGCATGTTGACTTAGTGAAACTTAGGGAACAACCATTGAGTAAAGTCTGGTACGCTCTGATGTAAACACTGAAACTTTAATTGAAAAGGGAAGACAGTAAAATATTCAAAACAATACTCAAACTTCCATGAAAGACTTTAAACTCTATATAAATTATGTGAAACTTTAATTTCATGACAGTATTTAGGCAAAAATAATTTAAAAATAAATAAGTAGTGTACAAGCCATGTTCCATGCAGAAAGAAAATACAAATATTTTACTTATTAATTTAATTGTGTATGCTTAAAAGTAAAAAATATATATATATTACTGGTTTACATATGACTTTTTATAATATAAAGCTAATTTCATATATGATGGACAAAGAAAATTAAAGATTGTATATATGTTTTTAACTTATATTTACATTCAAACACTTTCTTACAATACTAATGAATATAAAAGATTATTAAGAATTAGATTTTCATCAAGAATGATGTTTGTATCTTATTTTAAACTCTTAGATGATGATAATAAAGAGTCCCAATAGCAGATGGAGAAGACCCAATCTGACATGAGATGCACTGCTGGTTGTAGCTGGTTGCCTGGTGGATGTCAAGGTGGTAGGTGTCGTTGGAGCCAGAGTTGTAGTGGTAGGAGCGATAGTTTTGATGTTAGAAGCACCAGCGATGGGGTTTGGAGCAGTGGGAGTGGTTGTTTGCGCCACAGTTATAGTGGTAGTAGAAGCACTTGTGGTGGCTGGAGCATCTGTTGTGGTGATAGCAGCAGTTTTGGTGGTTGGAGCAGCAGTTGTGGTGGTTTTAACAGCATTTGTGGTGGTTGGTGCAGCAGTTGTGGTTGTATGCGCCCAATTTGTAGAAGTAAGAGCAGCAGTTGTCTGGGTTGGGGTGGAAGTAGAAGTTGTCTGAGCAGCAGTTGTGGTGGTTGGAGCAGCAGTTGTGGTAGTATGCGCCCAATTTGTAGAAGTGAGAGCAGCAGTTGTCTGGGTTGGGGTGGAAGTAGAAGTTGTCTGAACAGCAGTTATGGTGGTTGGAGCAGCAGATGTGGTGGTTGGAACAGTTGTTGTGGTGGTTGAAGGAGCAGCTGTGGTGGTTGTAGCAGCAGTTGTGGTAGTTTGCGCCACATTTACAGAAGTGAGAGCTGCAGTTGTCTGGGTTGGGGTGGCGGTTGTGGTTGGAGCAGAGGTTGTGATGGTGGCACCAGCAGTTGTAGTGGTAGAAGCAGTGGTTGTGGTGGTTGGAGCAGCAGTTGATGTGGTTGGAGCAGCACTTGTGCTTGTAGTAGCAGCAGATGTGGTGGTTGGAGCAGCAGTTGTGGTAGTTTGCACCCAATTTGTAGAAGTAAGACCAGCAGTTGTCTGGGTTGGGGTGGAAGTAGAAGTTGTATGGGCAGCAGTTGTGGTGGTTGGAACAGTTGTTGTGATGGTTGAAGGAGCAGTTGTGGTGATTGGAGCAGCGGTTGTGGTGGTTGGAACAGTTGTGGTAGTTTGCGCCCCATTTGCAGAAGTAAGAGCCGCAGTTGTCTGGGTTGGGGTGGCAGTTGTGGTTGGAGCAGAAGTTGTGGTAATGGCAGCAGCAGTTGTAGTGGTGGGAGCAGTGGTTGTGGTAGTTGGAGCAGCTGTTGATGTGGTTGGAGCAGCACTTGTGCTTGTTGGAGGTGCACTTGTGGTGGATGGAGGTGCTGTGGTGGTGGTAAGAGCAGCAGTTGTGGTTGTTGGAACAGTTGTTGTGGTGGTTGAAGGAGCAGTTGTGGTGGTTGTAGCAGCAGTTGTGGTAGTTTGCGCCACATTTGCAGAAGTGAGAGCTGCAGTTGTCTGGGTTGGGGTGGCGGTTGTGGTTGGAGCAGAGGTTGTGATGGTGGCACCAGCAGTTGTAGTGGTAGGAGCAGTGGTTGTGGTAGTTGGAGCAGCAGTTGATGTGGTTGGAGCAGCACTTGTGCTTGTAGTAGCAGCAGATGTGGTGGTTGGAGCAGCAGTTGTGGTAGTTTGCACCCAATTCTTAGAAGTAAGACCAGCAGTTGTCTGGGTTGGGGTGGAAGTAGAAGTTGTTTGGGCAGCAGTTGTGGTGGTTGGAACAGTTGTTGTGATGGTTGAAGGAGCAGTTGTGGTGATTGGAGCAGCGGTTGTGGTGGTTGGAACAGTTGTGGTAGTTTGCGCCCCATTTGCAGAAATGGCAGCAGCAGTTGTAGTGGTGGGAGCAGTGGTTGTGGTAGTTGGAGCAGCTGTTGATGTGGTTGGAGCAGCACTTGTGCTTGTTGGAGGTGCACTTGTGGTGGATGGAGGTGCTGTGGTGGTGGTAAGAGGAGCAGTTGTGGTTTTTGGAACAGTTGTCGTGGTGGTTGAAGGAGCAGTTGTGGTGGTTGTAGCAGCAGTTGTGGTAGTTTGCGCCACATTTGCAGAAGTGAGAGCTGCAGTTGTCTGGGTTGGGGTGGCGGTTGTGGTTGGAGCAGAGGTTGTGATGGTGGCACCAGCAGTTGTAGTGGTAGGAGCAGTGGTTGTGGTAGTTGGAGCAGCAGTTGATGTGGTTGGAGCAGCACTTGTGCTTGTAGTAGCAGCAGATGTGGTGGTTGGAGCAGCAGTTGTGGTAGTTTGCACCCAATTCTTAGAAGTAAGACCAGCAGTTGTCTGGGTTGGGGTGGAAGTAGAAGTTGTTTGGGCAGCAGTTGTGGTGGTTGGAACAGTTGTTGTGATGGTTGAAGGAGCAGTTGTGGTGATTGGAGCAGCGGTTGTGGTGTTTGGAACAGTTGTGGTAGTTTGCACCCCATTTGCAGAAATGGCAGCAGCAGTTGTAGTGGTGGGAGCAGTGGTTGTGGTAGTTGGAGCAGCTGTTGATGTGATTGGAGCAGCACTTGTGCTTGTTGGAGGTGCACTTGTGGATGGAGGTGCTGTGGTGGTGGTAAGAGCAGCAGTTGTGGTTGTTGGAACAGTTGTCGTGGTGGTTGAAGGAGCAGTTGTGGTGGTTGTAGCAGCAGTTGTGGTAGTTTGCGCCACATTTGCAGAAGTGAGAGCTGCAGTTGTCTGGGTTGGGGTGGCGGTTGTGGTTGGAGCAGAGGTTGTGATGGTGGCACCAGCAGTTGTAGTGGTAGGAGCAGTGGTTGTGGTAGTTGGAGCAGCAGTTGATGTGGTTGGAGCAGCACTTGTGCTTGTAGTAGCAGCAGATGTGGTGGTTGGAGCAGCAGTTGTGGTAGTTTGCACCCCATTCTTAGAAGTAAGACCAGCAGTTGTCTGGGTTGGGGTGGAAGTAGAAGTTGTTTGGGCAGCAGTTGTGGTGGTTGGAACAGTTGTTGTGATGGTTGAAGGAGCAGTTGTGGTGATTGGAGCAGCGGTTGTGGTGGTTGGAACAGTTGTGGAAGTTTGCGCCCCATTTGCAGAAGTAAGAGCCGCAGTTGTCTGGGTTGGGGTGGCAGTTGTGGTTGGAACAGAAGTTGTGGTAATGGCAGCAGCAGTTGTAGTGGTGGGAGCAGTGGTTGTGGTAGTTGCAGCAGCTGTTGATGTGGTTGGAGCAGCACTTGTGCTTGTTGGAGGTGCACTTGTGGTGGATGGAGGTGCTGTGGTGGTGGTAAGAGCAGCAGTTGTGGTTGTAGTAGCAGCAGATGTGGTGGTTGGAGCAGCAGTTGTGGTAGTTTGCTCCACATTTGCAGAAGTAAGAGCCGCAGTTGTCTGGGTTGGGGAGGCAGTTGTGGTTGGAGCAGAAGTTGTGGTGGTGGCAGCAGCAGTTGTGGTGGTTGGAACAGTTGTTGTGGTGGTTGGATGAGCAGTTGTTGTGGTTGGAACAGAAGTTGTGGTAATGGCAGCAGCAGTTGTAGTGGTGGGAGCAGTGGTTGTGGTAGTTGCAGCAGCTGTTGATGTGGTTGGAGCAGCACTTGTGCTTGTTGGAGGTGCACTTGTGGTGGATGGAGGTGCTGTGGTGGTGGTAAGAGCAGCAGTTGTGGTTGTAGTAGCAGCAGATGTGGTGGTTGGAGCAGCAGTTGTGGTAGTTTGCTCCACATTTGCAGAAGTAAGAGCCACAGTTGTCTGGGTTGGGGAGGCAGTTGTGGTTGGAGCAGAAGTTGTGGTGGTGACAGCAGCAGTTGTGGTGGTTGGAACAGTTGTTGTGGTGGTTGGAGGAGCAGTTGTTGTGGTTGGAGCAGCAGTTGATGTAGTTGGAGCAGCACTTGTGCTTGTTGGAGGTGCACTTGGGGAGGATGGAGGAGCTGTGGTGGTGGTAGGAGCAGCTGTTGTGGTTGTAGTAGCAGTAGATGTGGTGGTTGGAGCAGCAGTTGTGGTAGTTTGTGCCACATTTGTAGAAGTTAGAGCAGCAGTTGTTTGGGTTGGGGTGGAAGTAGAAGTTGTTTGAGCAGCAGTGGTGGTGGTTGGAGCAGCAGTTGTGGTGGTTGGAACAGTTGTGGTGGTTGAAGCAGCGGATGTGGTGGTTGGAGCAGCGGTTGTGGTGGTTTGAACAGTTGTGGTTGTTGGAGGATCAGTTGTGGTTGTAGTACCAGCAGATTTGGTGGTTGGAGCAGCAGTTGTGGTAGTTTGCGCCACATTTGCAGAAGTAAGCGCCGCAGTTGTCTGTGTTGAGGTGGCAGTTGTGGTTAAAGCAGAAGTTGTGGTGGTGGCAGCAGCGGTTGTAGTTGTAGGAGCAGTGGTTTTGGTGGTTAGAGCAGCAGTTGATGTGGTTGGAGCAGCACTTGTGCTTGTTGGAGGTGCACTTGGGTTGGATGGAGGAGCTGTGGTGGTGGTAGGAACAGCTGTTGTGGTTGTAGTAGCAGCAGATGTGGTGGTTGGGGCAGCGGTTGTGGTGGTTGGAACAGTTGTGGTTGTTGAAGGATCAGTTGTGGTTGCAGTAGCAGCAAATGTGGTGGTTGGAGCAGCAGTTTTGGTGGTTGGAACAGTTGTGGTGGTTGAAGGAGCAGTTGTGGTTGTTGTAGGAGCAGTTGTGGTTGTAGTAGCAGCAGTTGTGGTTGTTGGAGCCGCAGCTGTGGTAGTTTGCGCCACATTTGCAGAAGTAAGAGCCGCAGTTGTCTGGGTTGGGGAGGCAGTTGTGGTTGGAGCAGAAGTTGTGGAGGTGGCAGCAGCAGTTGTGGTGGTTGGAACAGTTGTTGTGGTGGTTGGAGGAGCAGTTGTTGTGGTTGGAGCAACAGTTGTGGTACGAGCAGAAGTTGTGGTGGTGGCAGCAGCAGTTGTAGTGGTAGTAGCAGCAGATGTGGTGGTTGGAGCAGCAGTTGTGGTAGTTTGCGTCACATTTGTAGAAGTTAGAGCAGCAGTTGTCTGGGTTGGGGTGGAAGTAGAAGTTGTTTGAGCAGCAGTTGTGGTGGATGGAACAGTTGCTGTGGTGGTTGAAGGAGCAGTTGTGGTGGTTGGAGCAGTGGTTGTGGTGGTTGGAACAGTTGTGGTTGTTGGAGGATCAGTTGTGGTAGTAGTAGCAACAGATGTGGTGGTTGGAGCAGCAGTTGTGGTAGTTTGTGCCCCATTTGCAGAAGTAAGAGCCGCAGTTGTCTGGGTTGGGCTGGAAGTAGAAGTTGTTTGAGCAGCAGTTGTGGTGGTTGGAACAGTTGTGGTGGTTGGAGCAGCAGTTGTGGTGGTTGGAGCAGCAGTTGTGTTAGTTTGCGCCACATTTGCCGAAGTAAGCGCTGCAGTTGTCTGGATTGAGGTGGCAGTTGTGGTTAAAGCAGAAGTTGTGGTGGTGGCAGCAGCAGTTGTAGTTGTAGGAGCAGTGGTTTTGGTGGTTAGAGCAGCAGTTGATGTGGTTGGAGCAGCACTTGTGCTTGTTGGAGGAGCTGTGGTGGTGGTAGGAGCAGCTGTTGTGGTTGTAGTAGCAGCAGATGTGGTGGTTGGGGCAGCGGTTGTGGTGGTTGGAACAGTTGTGGTTGTTGAAGGATCAGTTGTGGTTGCAGTAGCAGAAAATGTGGTGGTTGGAGCAGCAGTTGTGGTAGTTTGCACCACATTTGCAGAAGTAAGAGCCGCAGTTGTCTGGGTTGGGGAGGCAGTTGTGGTTGGAGCAGAAGTTGTGGTGGTGGCAGCAGCAGTTGTGGTGGTTGGAACAGTTGTTGTGGTGGTTGGAGGAGCAGTTGTTGTGGTTGGAGCAACAGTTGTGGTTCGAGCAGAAGTTGTGGTGGTGGCAGCAGCAGTTGTAGTGGTAGTAGCAGCAGATGTGGAGATTGGAGCAGCAGTTGTGGTAGTTTGCGCCACATTTGTAGAAGTTAGAGCAGAAGTTGTCTGGGTTGGGGTGGAAGTAGAAGTTGTTTGAGCAGCAGTTGTGGTGGATGGAGCAGCAGTTGTGGTGGTTGGAACAGTTGTTGTGGTGGTTGAAGGAACAGTTGTGGTGGTTGGAGCAGTGGTTGTGGTGGTTGGAACAGTTGTGGTTGTTGGAGGATCAGTTGTGGTAGTAGTAGCAGCAGATGTGGTGGTTGGAGCAGCAGTTGTGGTAGTCTGTGCCACATTTGCAGAAGTAAGAGCCGCAGTTGTCTGGGTTGGGGTGGAAGTAGAAGTTGTTTGAGCAGCAGTTGTGGTGGTTGGAACGGTTGTGGTGGTTGGAGGAGCAGTTGTGGTGGTTGGAGCGACAGTTGATATGGTTGCAGCTGCACTTGTGGTGAGGGCAGCAGGAGTTTTAGTCGTAGTAGCAGCAGTTGTAGTGGTTGGAGCAGCGGTTGATGTGGTTGGAGCAGCTGTTGTGGTGGTTGGAGCAGCGGTTGATGTGGTTGGAGCAGCACTTGGGCTTGTTGGAGGTGCACTTGGGGTGGATGGAGGCGCTGTTGTGGTGGGAGGAGCAGCAGTTGTGGTGGTTGGAGCAGCAGTTGTGGTGGTTTGAACAGTTGTTGTTGTGGTTGGAGGACCAGTTGTCATGGTTGGAGCAGCAGTTGTGGTTCGAGCAGAAGGTGTGGTGGTGGAAGCATCAGTTGTAGTGGTAGTAGCAGCAGTTGTAAAGGAAGGAGCAGTGGTTGTGGAGGTTGGAGGAGCAGTTGATGTGGTTGGAGCAGCACTTGTGCTTGTTAGAGGTATACTTGGGGTGGATGTAGGAGCTGTGGTGGTGGTTGGAGCAGCAGTTGTTGTAGTTTGCGCCAGATTTGTAGAAGTAAGAGCAGCAGTTGTCTGGGTTGGGGTGGAAGTTGTTTGGGCTGCAGTTGTGGTTGGAGCAGTAGTTGTGGTGGTTGGAACAGTTGTGGTGGTTGAAGGAGCAGTTGTGGTTGTTGTAGGAGCAGTTTTGGTTGTAGTAGCAGCAGTTGTGGTTGTTGGAGCGGCAGCTGTGGTAGTTTTCGCCACATTTGCAGAAGTAAGAGCCGCAGTTGTCTGGGTTGGGGTGGCAGTTGTGGCAGCAGCAGTTGTAGTGGTAGTAGCAGCAGTTGTAGTGGAAGGAGCAGTGGTTGTGGTGGTTAGAGCAGCAGTTGTGGTGGTTGGAACAGTTGTGGTGGTTGGAGGAGCAGTTGTCGTGGTTGGAGAGGCAGTTGATGTGGTTGCAACAGCACTTGTGGTGAGGGCAGCAGGTGTTTTAGTCGTTGTAGCAGTAGTTGTAGTGGTAGGAGCAGCTGTTGTGGTGGTTGGAGCAGCAGTTGATGTGGTTGGAGCAGCACTTGGGCTTGTTGGAGGTGCACTTGGGGTGGGTGAAGGAGCTGTTGTGGTTTTAGAAGCAGCAGTTGTGGTTGTAGTAGCAGCAGATGTGGTGGTTAGAGCAGCAGTCGTGGTAGTTTGTGCCACATTTGCAGAAGTAAGAGCCACAGTTGTCTGGGTTGGGGTGGCAGTTGTGGTTGGAGCAGAAGTTGTGGTGGTGGCAGCAGCAGTTGTAGTGGTAGTAGCAGCAGTTGTAGTGGTTGGAACAGTTGTGGTGGTTGGAGGAGCAGTTGTCGTGGTTGGAGAGGCAGTTGATGTGGTTGCAACAGCACTTGTGGTGAGGGCAGCAGGTGTTTTAGTCGTTGTAGCAGCAGTTGTAGTGGTAGGAGCAGCTGTTGTGGTGGTTGGAGCAGCAGTTGATGTGGTTGGAGCAGCACTTGGGCTTGTTGGAGGTGCACTTGGGGTGGGTGAAGGAGCTGTTGTGGTTTTAGAAGCAGCAGTTGTGGTTGTAGTAGCAGCAGATGTGGTGGTTAGAGCAGCAGTCGTGGTAGTTTGTGCCACATTTGCAGAAGTAAGAGCCACAGTTGTCTGGGTTGGGGTGGCAGTTGTGGTTGGAGCAGAAGTTGTGGTGGTGGCAGCAGCAGTTGTAGTGGTAGTAGCAGCAGTTGTAGTGGTAGGAGCAGTGGTTAGAGCAGCAGTTGATGTGGTTGGAGCAGCACTTGTGCTTGTTGGAGGTGCACTTGGGGTGGATGGAGGAGCTGTGGTGGTGGTAGGAGCAGCAGTTGTGGTTGTAGTAGCAGCAGATGTGGTGGTTGGTGCAGCAGTCGTGGTAGTTTGCGCCACATTTTTAGAAGTAAGAGCAGCAGTTGTCTGGGTTGGAGTGGAAGTGGAAGTTGTTTGAGCTGCGGTTGTGGTTGGAGCAGTAGTTGTGGTGGTTGGAACAGTTGTTGCGGTGGTTTGAGGAGCAGTTGTCATGGTTGGAGTGGCAGTTGTGCTTTGAGCAGATGTTGTAGTGGTGGCAGCAGCAGTTGTAGTGGTAGGAGCAGCGGTTGTGGTAGTTGGAGCAGCTGTTGATGTAGTATGAACAGCACTTGTGCTTGTTGGAGGTGCACTTGTGGTGGATGGAGGAGCTGTGGTGGTGGTAGGAGCAGCAGTTGTCGTTGTAGTAGCCGCAGATGTGGTGGTTGGAGCAGCAGTCGTAGTAGTTTGTGGCACATTTGTAGAAGTAAGAGCAGCAGTTGTCTGGGTTGGGCTGGAAGTAGAAGTTGTTTGAGCAGCAGTTGTGGTTGGAGCAGCAGTTGTGGTGGTTGGAACAGGTGTAGTGGTGGTTGGAGGAGCTGTTGTGGTGGTTGGAGCGGCAGTTGTGGTTCGAGTAGAAGTTGTGGTGGTGGCGGCAGCACTTGTAGTGGTAATAGCAACAGTTGTAGTGGTAGGAGCAGCGGATGTGGTTGTTGGAGCAGCAGTTGATGTGATTGGAGCAGCAGTTGATGTGGTTGGAGCAGCAGTTAATGTGGTTGGAGCAGCACTTGTGCTTGTTGGAGGTGCAGTTGGGGTGGATGGAGGAGCTGTGGTGGTGGGAGCAGCAGCAGTTGTGGTTGTAGTAGCAGCAGATGTGATGGTTGGAGCAGCAGTTGTGGTAGATTGCGCCACATTTGTAGAAGTAAGAGCAGCAGTTGTCTGGGTTGGGGTGGAAGTAGAAGTTGTTTGAGCAGTAGTTGTCTTTGTTGGAGCAGCAGTTGTGGTGGTTGGAATAGCAGTTGTGGTGGTTGGAATAGCTATTGTGGTGGTTGGAGGAGCAGTTGTAGTGGAAGCAGCAGCAGTTGTAGTGGTAGGAGCAGCGGTTGTGGTGGTTAGAGCAGCAGATGATGTGGTTGGAGCAGCACTTGTGCTTGGGGTGGTGGGAGGAGCAGCAGTTGTGGTGGTTGGAGCCGAAGTTGTGGTAGTTTGCCCCACATTTGTAGAAGTAAGAGCAGCAGTTGTCTGGGTTTGAACAGCAGGTGTGGTAGTTGGTGACATGGTTGTAGTAATTGGAGCAGATGCTGTGGTGGTTGGAGCAGCAGTTGTGGTTGATGGAGCAGCAGTTGTAGTTGTTGGTACAGCAGTTGTGGTTGTTGCCATAGTTGTAGTAGTTGGAGCAGCAGTGATGGGGGTTGGAGCAGTAGTTGTGGTAGTTGGAACAGCACTTGTGGTAGTTGGAACAGCAGTTGTTGTAGTTTGTGCAACGGTTGCAGCAGTGGTCAGATTAATTCGATTCAAATCATTACATTCATCACCATCACAGCAACTTGGTCCCCAAATAATTGAACCTAAATTTTCCACGAATGGTAAAGTTTTTAGGTCGTCACTGGCTGCACACATATTTGGAGTCACACAGCCCAGTTGTGGAAAGTTTTTGGAGTCTTCAGTAACTATGGATTTTAAAGAAACAATAAAGTAAACTCACTCACAAAATACATGTAAAAAGTTTCATATTTATAGTGCATTTCATAAAATATCATCCTTACTGATGTGTATTTGATAATTAGTACTTAAATAAAAGCTTATTGTTATTTTGAAACATATTTTTTATGTATTGTTTAAAGATTTTATGAATCCATTTCAGGTATATTTTACTTTAATATTTTTACATTTCATGTTTTTTTTGATAAAAAAGTCAAAAATGCTTGAAAGTTGTTTTTTTTTTTTTATGTAGACTTATGGATAAGGTTTGTTAAATACTTGTACAAATACCTGTTAAAACTTGTGCTGCAAAACATTTTGTCTCCGGCCCCGTACATGCTATTGTAGAGACCTTTGTAGGTGCTTCAGGGTCAGCAACAAAACAACGTAGATTGTTTTCAGGTTGAGATTCTGGTACTAAAAAAAGGAAACAGATATGGTTTCAAATAGCCGCAGATTGAAATGACTTTTAATCTCAGTATATGATGACTCTTACTTTCTAGAGTATGTGAGTTACAGTTGTCCGTGTTGCAGCACTCAGCAGATGCAATCACACTTTGCAAACCCACGTTTGCTGAATAATTCTGAATGCCCGAGCTCTGACAGAGTGATGATGCAACACAGTCCTTGTAGATTTGGTTTGTAGTTTTTCCTGATGAAGTAGCTGCAAATTCCAAGTGCAGTTTTTCAGTTAATATGAACCATTTGTATTTAAAACAAAAAAGTATTTCATAACAGTGTAAAACTTACATTTGATAGCAGCTGTCATACACATTTCCCCTGAGCAACAGTTCTTAGGTACTGAATTTAAACCCGTTCCATCTTGGCAGAAGAGACACAGTAGGGCTCCAGCTGCAATAGGAGTAAAAATATTTTTTTTGTAAAAAAAACATCATCCTCTCACACTTTTAATTTTTTACTGTTTTACACTTGCTAAACAAAGCAATTACAATAGGTTTTCTTTTAAAAGCTTTTAAATAGAAAATTAAACATCAGTTTTTCAGAGAAAAAGTGAAACAACTCTACCATTTCTGAAGACCATACAGGTGAGAGTCAAAAAAAGCAGAGTGTTCATTGTCATCTTGTTGGTGCGTCCTACAGTTCAGTTATCCTACTTGTCATCTGTACTACCTGAGAACTCCACACCACATTTTATACTCTTCAGGTGAAAGTACTTTTGAAGCTTAACCCAAAAATTTAATGTGACATTTCAAAATCTCCTCCCATTTCTCAGCACACCACACATTCCTTTTTTTTGTTAATTGAAATCAACACAAATATGCAAACGTGACTGTAATTAACCACAACTACCTTTTTACAAATATACTTGTGGAACCAGTTTCTCATGTTTGCCTTTGACATTCCACATAAATTTTCTGGAATGTGAAAACGTTTGAAATCTTGGATTTATATTATATTATATCTTGCAAAAAGGAAACACTGCAATAAGCAGTTAAGCTCAACATCCTACCTCAGAAAAGCATATCCTCTCAAAAAAAAAAAAAAATTAAAAAATTATGTTCTCTGTTGACTATATGTAAATGCCTAGACTAGAGAATTAGATCAGAATTCTCAGTACTCACATTCTGTTCTCTTTTGTCTGGATTGGCAAGTTTACTCAAAGGCATCTGAAGCAGTAGGTGGGGCAGGTCGAAGGCAATTCCCTTAGACGAATAGCAGAGAAGTATGTATTTTCCATTTATATTTAATTTATTTATATTTAGTTGCCTTTGGTAATAAAGCCAAAGAGTGAATGTGTTTTTTTCAAGATTTAGGTCCACCCACAGATGGAGGTTACGCACTAATATTCTTTTAGAAAGGCTTGAATATTTTGTAGGAATTAAAGGAACAGCTCTAGACTGATTTAAATCTTATCTACCTGACCAATTTCAGTTTGTTCACATTAATGACAAATCTTCCTCATGCTCCAGGGTTACCTTTGGAGTACCACAGTGATCAGTGCTAGGACCAATTATCTTTACTATATAGATGCTCCCAATCGGTATAATTATTAGAAAGCATCAGAGGTGTCAAGTAACGAAGTACAAATACTTTGTTATTATACTTAAGTACACTTTTTAGGTATTTATACTTTACTCCGTTACTTATTTTTCTTCCTACTTCTGACTTCTACTCATTACATTTTTACACGAGTATCTGTACTTTCTATTCCTTAAATTTTTAAAACAAATGTTACTCTTGGCTTCGGTTTAATGCACAGGTCAGGGATTAGCGGACCGCGGTCCGGTGTTATGCCGAAAAGTGCATGCCTGCCGAGATATGCATCCCAAGTTGCGGCAGCGCGCCTCGCTCTGTACAACTGCATATCGACGAGGAAAACGGATTAAAATATGACCAATGGAGCTATTTGTTGTCATATTAATGATATAAAAACGTTTAGATATACCTCTCATGGGAAACAATTGTGGTTATTTGGCAGATTCATTTACAAAAGTACAGGTGTTATGAACAACATTAAATCCAAAGATTTTGTTCGAGGTACGGCTGATTTATTTGTTATAGTCTCTTGTTATTCACACACAACAATAAACAGTGATAGCCGATGTGAGTTTTGAAACTGCAAAGCTTTGTCTTCAGTGGAAAATCAAACGCGCATCTACACAGACCAGCGTTCACAGACCAGTGTGATGCATTCGCCTGCATCAGATAACTATGGCGCATTCAGGAGCATGGGACATTTCACACTTACAAAGAAAGAGACATAAAGGGAACAGAACTAAACTCATACAATAATGTATTTATTCAGAAACATTGTGGGGTTTCTTACAATATTGAATGCTCTATAATTGTATTTCTGTTATTTTTTGATAATGCACATCTGCTAGCTTTTTATTCTAATAAATCTATAATATTACAGCAGCAAATTATCAAAGTTTTTCCAAAAGACTGTTTAAAAGCTCCAAATGAGGCTTCGGATCAGACAGCTACAATTGGGTTTTTGCCCTCTCAACATGGCAGGCTGTGCGCTTACGAGTAGCCTGACCTAAATTACGGTGGCCCAGAGGGCACACGCAATTTCATTTTCAACCTCAGTGGTGCAACAAGCGGAGCAGGTAACAGTGTTCTGAAAAGCATCACGGCCAGGCGGCAAAGGCAACATGGGAAGTCAAGAATCAGAAAACATGACCTTTTATAAGCTTACCATTGTGTCACCAAATATGTAGAAGTCCTCATCTCTGGACATACAGTGGGCACTGGTTGGAAATGGACGGTTTCCTGCATGATTCCTGTGTGATTCCCATGTGAATCACGATGTATTTCTTGAGGCCAGTTTTTTTATTTCAAAAAGAACTGCAATGTACCCGGACAACCACCAGGTGGCACTTGGGAACTTTTTTTTTTCTCCTTAATCCAGGCTGTTATTTAGATGCTGTCTTTAAAGCAGGTTTATTGGGGATCTTGGTGTGATATTGTGCTATTTTATGATGTTTTTGATTAAAATAAAGTTAATGAATTAATTTAACATAGTGACTGCATTATCTTATTTCATGAAAATTGTTGCATACTGTATGGGAGCAGTTATAGATACACCTTGCGATCTTATCTGAGAACTGTTTATTTCTATTTATCTCTATTATTTAATGAAAAATGATCATAATTAATCTTTTGGCAAAACAAATAACTGAATCAATAAAGGTCCGTGGATCATCCGTCCATTCGGGAGGGAGGGGGGTTCATGCAACGTCATTCCATCACCGGTATCTCGGTATCCAATCAGCTCACTGACTTGCCCGTTGATCAAAGCCATCTCTGACAACAGCATTGAAACACCACTATTTATCAAGACGGTCTGGCTGCAGCACTGCAGCTGTCAGACCAGTTCCGCTGCAGGCGCCTGTCACAGGCCACCTCCACCGTAGAGCCGGAAATAAACAAATTTAGCCACGCCCACCTCCCCCCAACCTACGTCACCTTCTAGACGAAGAAGAAGGTTGTTGAACACGCGAGACTCCGCAACAATGATAAGTTAATTTCTTACTTTTACCGCGAAGCAAAATATGTCTGGCTTTCATATGCTTGTCAGCAATGTATCGCTGTAGCGTTACATGTAAAGCACGTGCGGTTATTGAATGTTACAGTCAGTGATGGGCAGTAGCGCCGCTACATGTAGCGAAGCTATTAGTTTAACTACATTTTCTAGTAGCTTGACCGTAGCGTCGCTGCTTTATTTATCAAGTAACTTTCCAGTAGTGACGTTATTGTTTTTATCAAGTAGCGACGTAGCGTCCACAAACGCTACAAAATCCAGGGCAAAACTAAGTAATGAAACCAGGTTTTCTATTTTGAAACAACAATCGGAGTTATTTGCTGGACATTCACGCATGAGCCTCTATTCTGCCTCTCCTGTCTGTGTCTATGAAACATGCGCATGCGTACTGCAGTGGAACTCAAAGAAGGACACCCGCAGCCAGGGCCGTCACTAGGTTTGAGAGACATGGGTGGCTTAGCCCCTAGGTAAGATATTGCGCGCGCATAGCGCGCGCCGAAATTTTTTCAGTGCACTTTCTAAGGCGCTGTCTATAAATTCATTATTTTAAGAGCAACATACCTGGGAAACACTTCCCTCACTAATGCTACTTCACCAACTAAACTACACCAGTTAAAATGTGCTAAATTACAAAGAGTAAATGGTAGGTGCCATGCATTACTGCATAAATGGAAGAAGGCAAGTGGTTCGCCACTCATCATAATGGAAACCTTCTACAGAAGACAGTTGTCTAACCAACAGACTCCCAACATCTTCATAAACCCTTAACCTGGCCATTCATCTTTCCCCATCTCCCCTGCACCCACAACCTGTCAGGAACCCCTGTCTGCTTTGCAATAACCCTGTTTCTGTGTGTGTGCTTGGTGTGTGTGTGTGACCTGGACTTTGGCATGTCTTTCTCTACACCTGGCACAGAGAGAAACACATATATGTGAGGAACTTAACAATAAATGCAGCATTATCTTTGATAGATTTCTGCTTAATCTAAAGTTTAACCACAAAATACAAGTTGCATAAATGGACAGTAGGCAATAGGCAATAGCATCATTGCAAAGAAGGATATCCTTGAGACTTTTTCACATCAGTCTGACAAAGTTTTAATGCAAATAAAGGAAGTATTTTTAAGTACAATGTATTAATGAAAACACAAAATCAACAGTATATGAAACGTACAACTTAGAACTATAGTCAACCCAAGGAAGCACTACCATATCACACAGTGTCGCCCTATCAGACTGGTGGCACATAGATATGGGAGAATTATCCTGCCATAATGCAAGAGCACATAACTTCAATTAGAGAAAAGAATTTCATCTTCTTGCACTCAAAACTTATAATGCTCACACTCAAAACATGCGCTCTCTCTCAAATATTTTCTCTTCTCTCAAAAATCTTTGTTTCTTCTCTCAGATTTAAATAGATATTTTCTATATTATCACAGATATTTTTTCCTCTCGCTTGCCTCCATCTCCGCTCTGCACGGGTCTCAGTTACGCTCTGCTTGCGGATTTGTTTTGCTCTCTCAGACTGCAGTTGGATCGTTGCCTAGCAACCTTTCCAGCCAATAGAACGACAGCCTCGGAAAAGGTGCGCTTGTTTAACCCTACGGAGTGTGCCTGTGCTACTACGCCACTTATAAAGCGTCAGCTGAAACTGCTATTTACAGTAGTTTTGTGGCTGATTGTTGTTTAGAAATAGAAAACCTGGTTTCATTTCTTAGTTTTGCCCTGGATTTTGTAGCGTTTGTGGACGCTACGTCGCTACTTGATCAAAACAATAACGTCGCTACAGGAAAGTTACTTGATAAATAAAGCAGCGACGCTACGGTCAAGCTACTTGAAAATGTAGTTAAACTAATAGCTTCGCTACATGTAGCGGCGCTACTGCCCATCACTGCTCCTGTGACAAAACTATTATAATGATGCTAGTAGGCTACAACAACATCGTGTTTTCCCACACCACTGACTTTGTTCACCATGGTAACGTAATTCCTACTGAATCAGACAAGCTATTAGGCCTATATTGTCTCTTTCCTCACTCCAGGTAAAGTGAAGAAAATGTAAACCGCTGACATCAAATGGCAAACTCACCGTATGTATCTGCACGCAACCATAACTTTCCTAATCAAGCTCGATGACTGTGTGGAGATTCAAAGGGCGCGCTGTTGCTGCACTGCACAGCTGCTATGGTCCAGTTGATGGCCGTGTACCACGTGACGTGACGCTGGACGCGGAGCCAATGAAGGAAATTAATATCCTAACGATATTAATAATTGTATAAATAATTGTGTTTGTAAATAAACTAACAGGAACTTATCTTCAGATTAACTTGCCTTCTTGGTGGCTCGTTTTCAGTGCTTTACTGCAATTGTTTGGGGTTATATGGAAAAAAAATCAATAAATAAAAAAATAACAATAAAAATCGCAAAATAATTATGGGGTGGCTAATACCAACGAAGGGATGACTTCAGCCACCCTAAAATAGGTCTAGCCACGTCCCTGCCCGCAGCCACACACACAGGGTGGAGACAGGAGCAGAGCGCCTTATCTTCAGCGATTTTGAAACTTGTTGAATCCTCTGATAAAAGTAGGTGTTCAGATGTTTTAAGGCTTATTTGCACAGCTAAGATTTTTTAGGTATGGAGGAACAGCTCTCCCATGTATAAAAATAAATACATAAATAAATAAATGCTCAATAAATAAATGAACATTCAATTAATTACCCCCCAAAATACAATGAATAAATATGTAGGTAGAAATTAAATTTATTTATTTATTTTTTGACCTTTTTTGTAAACAGTTTCATTTCTTACTTGAATCGACTGTTTAATTGAGGTCTGAAGACGTTTTCTCTAAGGGAGACCCTAAAGAAATAAGATGCCTTTTGTAGGGTTTTGTTTTCCCTAGAGATGTCCATTGAATGTAAACTCATAGCCATGTCTCCATGTGTAGAACACTACACAGTCCTACCTTTAATTTGGCTCTAATAACATCAGATTGTTTATATTTTTTGTCTACTAGTAAATACTTTAGTTTTTTTTATTATGCTGATCATTAAAAACAATTTTTACACTGTGTTATGTCATTGGCTGATCTTTAATAAATATTTTAACAAAGAAGGTGAAAAAATAAAGAAGCTAACTAAGAGATATATATATATTTTAGGGCTGCAACTAAAGATTATTTTAAAAAATCGATGAATCGGCCGATTATTTTTTCGATTAATCGATGAATCGGACAAAAAATATTTTTTATATTAACCTCTTTATTCCAAAATAAACATTTTAGACAGAACAAACAAGCACACAAGTACAGGTTGCTCATTAACTGTACTGGTGCAATATGAAAAATAAATATTTGTGTTAAAACTACGCAAACTTACATGAGAAATGTAGATGTACATCCAAAAAATATAGGGTACTTTGTTTCATAAAGCGCAAAAAAAGACAGGCATTTTTGTTTTTAAAAGCCCCTAAGGGGCTCAAACAATAGGCCCCCCCATTTCAACAAATGAGGGTTTTTTTTTAGACTAGAAGACTTCTGCCTTTTAAGACAGGAAAGTATAGCAGTTAAAGCTGCTACTTGAGAAAATACTGAACCATAGAGATAAAAATAGCCCTGTGATTCAAATTATAAATTGTATTTGGAATAAAAATGAGAGAACTAGTGGTGCTAAAAAACACATCCTCCAAAGACAGATATTTACATGGGAATGTGGCAGATAATTAATTGACATATTACTGATCTTGCTGGATTTTATTCTGCTTTACTTCCATAAATTGCAGGATCTTCTTTATCTTTGCCAGAAGATTTAAACTTTAAAAGCCTTGCCCTCATAATTTGCAAGTTCATTTATTTTTAAAGAAAATATAAACGCTGCTTAAGCTAATTCAAATGAAATTAAAAGTAAAATAAGTAGCCAACCTTATCACTGTCTGTAACCTACTAACACGGTAAGGAAAGCATCAGATGAGCTACCTGAGAAACTAACGTTATGTTTCCCCACTTTAAAACCAAACAAACATGGTTACTCATCCTGCTGATCAGCTCTCTTCACTGCCATTGAAGGCTCCAAAGTGTTTTCTTTTCAGGTGCTGCGTCATAACAGTGGTGCTTCCGTGCCATGCTCATTTGTTTTTACAAAAGTTGCATGTTACGATTTTTTTCACTTTAAAAAGCGCAGGCTATTTTAATTATTGTGATCAATTTGCGCCGTCAATCCCGGCGCATGCGCGCTTCATTTGCAGTCTGAACGCTGAGGGTAAACTCCTCACTAAAATCCTGCGGCTCTGACTGCAGCGCTGAGAGGGATTCCTGTGGGAGAGGGAGAAAGGGGTTGGGATTGGGGAGGCGCCCCACGGCAGGCAAAAGCCGCCAGTGACACCGTAAAAAGTCGCCAGATTTGTCGCTAGTCGCTTTTTTGAAAAATAGTCGCTGGAGGGGTCTGAAAAGTCGCTGAGTTGGCAACACTGCAACTGCGGCGCTGACTCGCTCCGCCATATTTTTTTTCTTCCCCCGGATGACGGCGGCGGCAGATGACGCATTAATCGCGCGACACAACTAATCGATGATTAAATTCGTTGCCAACGCTTTTAAAAGTTGATTTTTATCGATTTTATCGATTCGTTGTTGCAGCCCTAATACATTTATGTCCCACTGTATAATTTAATTTCTACCTACAAATTTATTCATTGTATTTTGGGGGGTAATTAATTGAATGCTTATTTATTTATTGAGCATGTATTTATTTATGTATTTATTTTTATATATGGGAGAGCTGTTCCTCCATACCTAAAAAAATCTTATCTCTGCAAATAAGCCTTAAAACAGATATATGTAAACATCCTGTCTGGTAAATTAGGCCATGAAAATACAATATCTAAGTTTGGCTACTGCTCTCTAATGAGAATACAGTATCTTAGTGGCACTCATCAGATTGAACTATCTGGAAATTAAAGGCGCCAATAAAGTTAAAGCTGATATATTTTTCTCATTTTTATTTTAAAAAATTGACTGCAGTTGCTTGTTTTAATGAGTGTTTGGCTATGTAAAACAAATGGCTAGTCTTGGCCACATGAGCTCTCTATGGCCAAGAACCGAAATTTGAACACGTACTTTTTATCAGAGGGTTCAACAAGTTTCAAAATCTCTGAAGATAAGGCGCTCTGCTCCTGTCTCCTCCTCCATCCTGTGTCTGCGGGTGTCATTCATTGAGTTCCACTGCAGTGCGCATGCGCATGTTTTGTAGATACAGACAGGAGAGGCAGAATAGGGGCTCATGCGTGAATGTCCAACGAATAACTCCGATTGTTGTTTCAAAATAGAAAACCTGGTTTCATTTCTTAGTTATGCCCTGGATTTTGTAGTGTTTGTGGACGCTACGTCGCTACTTGATAAAAATAATAACGTCACTACTGGAAAGTTACTTGATAAATAAAGCAGCGACGCTACGGTCAAGCTACTGGAAAATGTAGTTAAACTAATAGCTTCGCTACATGTAGCGGCGCTACTGCCCATCACTGTATACCAGTTATTAAATAAACGCTTGTCAGCAGATTGATGAATATGTTTAAATATCAAATTTTATATTTATTTGTAGGTTTGTAATTTATTTGTTTGTAACTTTAGTCATTTGAATTGAATAGTTAAATGTGTACAAACCCTGTAAATAACTGACTTAAATCACTACTTTCACTATCACTAATGTTGTGTTGAGAAGCCAAACCGTTGAGAAATAAATCATTTTTTGTCTAAATTGTTATCCCCTTACTGCCTGATTTTATTTGCAATTATATATATAAAAAAACATAATACAGGTAAAAAATCTAAATATAAAAAGGAAAAAACAAGTTAAATTGTGGATCTAGATCAAGTACAATTTATATTCTAATAAATCATGTAATAAAGATAATGAAAAAAAGATAGATGACTGAATAAAAGTAAATGTTTTTGTCTATTTTTTACTACAGGTCATAACGGCATTAGCTGTCCTGCACAACATCTTCCTGGGAGCCGGTAACATCACGGCGCCTGAGGATGAGGAGGGGGAGAACGTGTTGAAAGCAGTCAGTGGTGCTCCATGGAGGGACCAGCTGTCTGCCGAGGTGTCTGCCCTGGAGGAGGGTCTACCCGACCACTTTTACATTTAGATGGCAAGTAGAATCACATTTCAGCTGTTCTTATTTCAGGGTTATGAAAACAGTTTTAGTAAAGTCATTATTTTCTCCGTCTTTTTAAACTTTTTTAGTAACATGGCAGCCATCGATTGGGTCAGCCCTGCAAACCCTGATGGACGTTGTGGTGAACAGTGGAGAGAGGCACCCCGACCCCCCAGATGATGTCCCACTCGCAGTCAGAAGACTCCAAGCTCATCTGTGTGCTGCTCAGCCTCTGCAGCACCTGGCCCTAGTGTGTCCTCAGGGATGGAGGCAATTAGGACAGGTGGGGCAAAAGACGGCCTCTGTCCTAATACCTCATCCATGAGGACAAACCAGGGCCAGGTGACAGCAGTGGGCTTCCCTGTCCCTGGATCTTTGCATTTCTAAAGTAGAGGAAAACAATTTAAATGATATTTTCTGTAGTGTTTCTTTAAAGCTAGAAAAAAGGAATGTTTGATGATTTGGATGGATTGATGAAATTCTACAGAAAAAGACTTTGGAATGGTAACCTGGAGATTACTTTTTCAAGCTTACTCAAAGTGTAAATTAACATGAAAATAATAAATGAAAGATGTTATGTCCCTAAACACACATATACATATACATACATACATACACTCCGAAGTAGGCAGCCTGCGAATTGAGACGCAGCCATTGTAACCATCATTGACATTCATAATGATGCCTTATTAGACATTGTAGAATTTGTAAATATTTTCTTAATATTAATATTTAGTGCAGTGAGCATGGTGAGACTTGTGAAAACCACTTTTCTCACTATACAATGTCGGAGAAAGAGCAAGGCAGTTATTTTTGGATCTTCTGTATTGATAAACCTGCTTGTAATTTTGTTTTATAATGCTGTACATAATTAGGATAATATAGAGTATATGCAACATAATTGTTTTAAATTTTGTTCATAATCTAAACCTGACATGTTATCAATATGACAAATTAGATCCCGCTGTGTACTTGTTTAAATAGCACTGTGTTGGAAACAAAGCTGCTTTAGATTTTTAAATAAAGATTTCTTCACAACAATTGCTCATATCCTCTTTCACATTGGACATATGTGGGAATGTTTGTATCGATTGTGAAAATTGAAGTGTTTAGCTTTATTGAGATAATTGAAGTTAAAGATGCTAGTATTGGAGGCCAAAAATTTCAGGAATTTTCCAAATAAGTTTGAACCACTGCTCCAATCCGGCCGATATATTCTTAGGACCCTCCATAGATCTACCAAGTTTAAAGTGTTTGGCTTTATTACTTTTAGAGATAATTGGAATCAAAGATACTATTAGAGGCCAGAAATTCAAACATTTCAGAAATTTTCCAAATAAGTTTCCTCTAGAACCACTGCTCCAATCCGGGTGTTATGGGAACCTGAACCACACATGAGGTCTTCCACAGGGTGGGGACCACCCCCAGGCTGTGGCTCAGGTTGTACATGTTGCTGAGGATCTGACAGAGCTCATCTCTTCCACAGGGTGGGGACCACCCCCAGGCTGAGGCTCAGGTTGTACATGTTGCTGAGGATCTGACAGAGCTCATCTGCACAGGTCCTCAGCAGCCTGGGGGGGGAGGCCGTCTGGTCCTGAGGCTTTCCAATGTTTCAGCTGCCTTCTCACCTGCATTGGTGTTACTGTGAGGGGGGAGGAAGGCACGACTAGAGGTGTGGATGGGTCGGGGGTTGGTGGGAGTGGCGGCGGTGGGGGGGAAAGGTCTCTGGGGGGCTGGTGGTTGAAAGTGTGTGGAGAGTTGAGGGCAGGGAGGGGACCAGTGTGAGGGGAGTCAAACCGGGTGAAGAAGCTGTTTAACTCATCTGCAAACTTGGTGTAGGCACAATGCTCTCCACACAGAAGGTCATGTAGTCAGTGATGCATTCAGTCAGGCTGTTGATGTCCTCACCATTGGAACATGCTCCAGTCTGTGGTGCTGAAACAATCCCTCAGCTCCTCAGTGGCGTCATCCGACCAAACTTTCACTGACTGTGCAATTGTCCTTCTCACCAGTGGAATGTAATGGGGGGCAGGTAGACAAGGTTGTGATCTGAACGACCCAGCGGGGGGAGGGGGGCAGAGGTGTATGCATCCTTAACATTTGCATAAAAAAGGTCCAGCCTTTTATTGTTCCTGGTTGCGTGACGTATTGTGTGAGCGTGGGGAGAGTGGAGCAGAGTGAAGAAGTCTGTTCTAACAAATCTAACAATAAAGACATATTGTTTAAACATAAATCCTTATTTATTGATTATTGGTTTAATAATAACATTATTTTGGTTGACCAATTATTTAACAAAGAGGGTCTTCTTTACTCTTATAAAGAGTTTCTAGAAGAATACAAAATTCCTATGTCTCCTATAGATTATGCCTAAGTCTTTGGAGCAATTTCTTCTGGTATTTGCACATTATTTATCTTCTAAAACAAAACAAACACACATACAATATATATATATATATATATATATATATATTTTTTTTTTTTACTCTAGCCCAGGGGCCCCCATCCTGACTCCAGCCCAGGGGCCCCCATCCTCCTAAATCCGGCCCTGCATACTGGAATACATTTGTGCAAAACATTGACTGGAAGAAGGTTTGGCTCTTACCCAACCGATGTTTGCTGACCACCAAAACTAAAGCAATTTCATAAGTTTTACCCGTCTAATAATCATATTGTCAAAAAATTTAAAAAAGACATTGAAGTATTGTGGGATGGGAGTCAGTATGAGTAACGATCACGTGATTGGGACAGTACAGTATTAAACACTAACGGGAGCAGACGGGAGCGGGAGCAAACCAATAATAACAAAAAAAAAACTAGGATCGATGCCAAAAAATAAAATTAAATAGAAAGAAAAAAAATCCAGTACTGGCGCGGCGCCGCCATTTGTAGTTTTTTTCCTTGAAGCCTACACCATAATGCGAGTCAAAAAAACTACACGACCCAAAAACCATCACTGCTTCCGGAACGGGATGGGACAGGAGTGAAAATCCACTCCCGTCTCAGACTCTAGTCTGAAACTTGTTTACCACGCTTTGGAAACGCACAGCACGATCACGTGACCAAACTCCCGCGGCAGATAATAAAGTCTTAAACTCACTGAGAGTAATTCCACATCTGGGCTGCATATCTGCTGCTTCACGTGAACATGAGCCGAGCCGCACCATCTCTCATTCACAAACACCGCCAGACCATGACACATATAATATGGAATAGGGTAAATACAATTATAAAAATATCTAAACACTGTGGCTATAAGGCATGCAATATAATCTACCTATATATACAGTAAGATAAAAATGTAGAATGATAATCCCTATGGTCTAATGTAATAAAAAAGTGATTTAAAAAAAATTTGAAAAACTTTCATCCATAGCTGGGATCGAACCCTCAACCTTCAAAGCTGCACACCACTCCCTCTACCCTCTACACCAACAGCCCGGAACATATATAGCCCATCCCAGTTTGCTAATTGACCTATTTACTTCTGACTCATGGGACGCCGAAATGGACTCAGACTGATCTGACCAGTGATGACATGTTTAGCCGCATGTCGTCATTCAACCGCTGGTTGTCTAGGTGGTGTCCTGAAAACAACGTGGGCTACGTTAATAATTGGCAATCCTTTTGGGGAAAGCCTGGTCTGATTCGGAGAGACGGCATCCATCCCACTTTGGATGGTGCAGCTCTTCTTTCTAGGAATCTGGCCACATTTATTAGTCCTCCAAAACCCTGACCACCCAGGGTGCAGACCAGGAAGCAGAGTTGTAGTTTAACACACATCTCTGCAGCTTCTCTACTGTTACCCACTCTTTACTCCATCCAGACAGTGTCTTGCCCACGACCAAAATCTAATAAATTAGCAAAGATTCCCAAAGGAGTAAATCATGATAATCTAATTAAAATCAAAATAACTCCAATTGGGGAAAAAGTTAAAACAATTAAATGCGGTCTGTTTAACATAAGATCACTTTCCTCTAAAAGTCTACTAGTTAATGACTTGATTTGTGATAATCACATTGACTTGTTTTGCCTTACAGAAACCTGGCTGCAGCAAGAGGATTATGTGAGCATAAATGAGGCAACTCCTTCAAACTATTTAAATTTTCACATACCCAGAAGTTCTGGGCGAGGAGGAGGAGTAGCAACAATCTTCCAGTCTGACTTACTGATTACTTCCAAAACAATTAATACCTACAACTCTTTTGAACATTTAACCCTTAATTTCCCTGATCCAAATTTCAAGGCAAGAAAACCTCTTCTTTTTGTAACTTTGTATCGTCCACCAGGTCCTTACTCTGAATTTTTAGATGAGTTTTCAGAGTTCCTTTCTGATTTGGTATTAAATACTGACAGGGTCATCATAGTGGGAGATTTTAACATCCATGCTGACATTGAAGGCGATAGCTTAAGAGCAGCCTTTAATGCTATCTTAGACACTATTGGCTTTGTTCAGAGTGTGAGTGGTCCCACGCATTCTCATCTTCATACTTTGGATCTTGTGCTGACATACGGCATAGAATGTGAAGAAATAACAGTATTTCCTCACAACCCTGTCCTCTCTGACCACTTTCTAATAACCTTCAGGATTACTTTAACAGAGTTCTCCTCCCCCAAAAGAAGGTTCAATTTTAGTAGATCTTTATCAGATAGTGCAGTTATTAATTTTAAAGAATCTGCTTCACTTTCTCTCTCCTCTGTGTCGCTGAGCAGTGCTGCAGAGTGCAAAAGCATAGCTTATTCCCCTTCACAGGTTGATGATTTTGTTGATGGGGTTGCTAGTTCTCTGCGTATTGCCTTAGACAACGCAGCTCCTTTGAAAATGAAAACCGTTAAAAATAGAAAGCTTGCTCCTTGGTTTAATGCAGAGCTGCGTACTTTGAAGCAAAATGCTAGGAAACTGGAGAGAAAATATCACTCCACAGGCCTGCGGGAGTCCTTCCTAGTCTGGAAAAATGGTTTACTGCTGTATAAGAGGACCCTTTGTAAAGCGAGAGCAGCATACTTCTCCTCATTAATAGAGGAGAATAAGAATAATCCTAGATTTCTTTTTAATACAGTTGCCAAAGTCACCCAGAGCCATAGCTCTGTTGAACCGTCCATTCCACCTGCTCTTAGCAGCAATGATTTTATGGGATTCTTTATAAATAAGATTGATCTTATTAAAAATAAGATCATAAGCACTCCTCTATCCGCGATTGTACCTGAGGTAGTCATGGAATCTGAACCGAGTTTAGACTGCTTTGATCCAGTTGAACTTTCTGAATTAGCAAAATTATTGTCTTCATCTAAGCCTTCAACTTGTATGTTAGATCCAGTTCCAACCAGGTTATTTAAGGAGGTATTCCCTTTGATCTCCTCCTCCATTTTAGATGTGATTAATCTATCTCTGTTACAGGGATATGTACCTAAAGCTTTTAAGGTTGCTGTAATTAAACCTCTGCTTAAGAAACCGTCTCTTGACCCAGATGACTTGGTCAATTATAGACCTATATCCAATCTTCCTTTCTTATCCAAAATTCTTGAGAAAGTAGTTGCCAAACAAGTTTGCGATCACTTACACCATAATGAACTTTTTGAAGAGTTTCAGTCTGGCTTTAGAGCTCATCATAGCACTGAAACAGCTCTGGTGAAAGTCACTAATGATATTCTCATGGCCTCAGATAATGGACTTGTATCTGTGCTCGTCCTGTTGGATCTTAGTGCTGCATTTGATACAGTTGACCATAATATTCTTTTAGAAAGACTTGAATATTTTGTTGGAATTAAAGGAACAGCACTAGACTGGTTTAAATCTTATCTATCTGATCGAATTCAGTTTGTTCATGTTAATGATAGATCTTCAACACGCTCAAAGGTTACCTGTGGAGTACCACAGGGATCAGTGCTAGGACCAATTCTCTTTACTTTATACATGCTCCCAATTGGTAGAATTATTAGACAGCATGGGATTAATTTCCACTGTTATGCTGATGATACCCAGCTATATCTGTCTATAAATCCAGATGAAGCTCACCCATTACATAGATTACAGGCATGTCTTGAAGACATAAAAACCTGGATGACTCTTAACTTTCTGCTTCTGAATGCGGACAAAACAGAAGTTATAGTCTTTGGACCAGAGTCTCTGAAAAAGAAACTGATTAGCCAGTCACTTCATTTGGATGGGATTAAACTGATTTCAGATAATAAAGTAAAAAATCTTGGTGTTATTTTTGATCAGGACCTGTCATTTAAATCCCATATCAAAGAGGTTTCTAGAATTTCCTTCTTTCATCTGAGGAACATTGCAAAAATTAGAAATATCCTGTCCAGGGGTGATGCTGAGAAACTAGTCCATGCATTTGTTACTTCAAGGCTGGACTATTGTAATTCTTTACTATCAGGAAGTCCACAAACTGTAGTTAAAAGCCTTCAGCTGATCCAAAATGCTGCAGCAAGAGTTCTAATGAAAATTAAAAAGAGAGATCATATCTCACCTATCCTGGCTTCTCTTCATTGGCTTCCTGTTAAATCAAGAATAGAATTTAAAATCCTCCTTCTCACATATAAAGCCTTAAATGGCCAAGCTCCATCTTATATCAGAGATCTGATTGTTCCTTATGTTCCTAACAGAGCACTTCGCTCTCAATCTGCAGGTTTACTAGTGGTTCCTAGAATTTCTAAAAGTAGAATGGGAGGCAGATCTTTTAGTTATCAGGCTCCTCTCCTGTGGAACCAACTACCAGTTTTAGTCCGTGAGGCAGACACCCTGTCTACTTTTAAGGCTAGACTTAAAACTTTCCTTTTTGATAAAGCTTATAGTTACAGTGGCTCAGGTTATCCTGAGCTATCTCTATAGTTATGCTGCTATAGAATTAGACTTTTGGAGGACATAGGGACCCCCATTTCATCATTCTGCTTTATTCTCTCTCTGTTCTCCTATTGTGCAGAATCTGTTAGTTCAATCTCTAACCTTCTGCTCTCTCTGCTTTTCCTCAGAGTAGCTTTGCCTCGTCTGTTCCTGTTTGGCTGTGACGTCATCCTGGGAAGAAACATCAGCTGTGCTGCTTCCATCAACACCCTTGTTTATAGATGTTGGAGATCGGCCTGTTTTCCAGTGTGGTCCTGTTTCTCTGACCGTGACTGAGTGGATGTGCTCTCTACATCCACTGACATGGGAGCTGCCTTGGAGCTTGTCTGCCTGGCTGTGTGTTTCCTGGACGGGGCCGCCTTTTACAGCTGCTTTTTGTATCTCTGCTTCTGTCTCCTTGAACCCCAGTCGGCCTCGGCAGATGGCCGCTCACACTGAGCCTGGTTCTGCTGGAGGTTTCTTCCTGTTAAAAGGGAGTTTTTCCTCTCCACTGTCGCTACAAGCATGCTTAGTGTGAGGGATTGTATTTGAGTCAATGACTCAATGCAATCAACTGGTTTTCCTTAGATAGAAAACTTTGTATCGATTTGACTGTATGATCTGGTTGAACTGTAAAGTGCCTTGAGATGACATGTGTTGTGAATTTGGCGCTATATAAATAAACTGAATTGAATTGAATTGAATTGACTGCCACCTAGTGGCTATAGTAGTCACATGTTTTTCACACAATATGTGAAACACGCGGAGCGTGAGTGAAGTGTCCATTTCCAATCAGCGCCCACTGTAGCGATAGCATGCAAAACTAGGTAAACTAGTTTGAAGCGCAAATATTTTTCTGTCTTTAAAGTTGTCATTACACATGAGAATTAGTCTAGAGTGTACAGTCTTTGCTGAACATTGACAACTAGAATCTAGAAGATGCTGATAAGACAAGTGGAGCTGTGGCCTGAGAGCAGTGGAGGAAACCTGGAGGAGAGAATCAAAGGTAAGCAATTTAAGACACATGTTAAGATTATTATCTTAAAAGAACTGTCAAATCTGATATTAAGGTCTGGCTAATGGTCATAAATGAACTGAATGTTTACATGTGACTGCAAAGTCCCTCTTGTGACTTGCAGAATGCCTGTTGTCCGATCAATGGTAAATAGCTTAGTTAGACGGACCTGTTAGAATAGTTTTAACTCATTCATTGCCAGCATGTAGCCTAGCAATAGAAACAATACAGATTTTCTGATAAACAGTCTATTTTATAAAATAAATATCCTAAATGAATATTTGAAAGGTAAGTTAAATTATTACATTTTATATAGGCTTATTTCCTTTTCAGGCTAATTTGAATGTAATTGAATTTGTAAGCAGTTTCAGATTTTTCTAGTTAATTAATTGAATCTAAATAAAAAAAAATACTTGACTTGATATTAAAATTTAAAGACTTAAATAAGCAAGAATTCAGATATTAAGATTTTGTTTAAAATCTTAATAGAATCATTGCCAAAAGATTTTTCAAAGTAAAATCGTTGTCCCTAACTATTTAGGAGCAGTGATAGCCATGCCAGTCCAGGGACTGACTGCAGTTCTACTGAAAGGTGCCTTGGTGAAGGTCAATGACCGGCGTACCTGACATGTAACAACCATACCATGCATTTTGCTTTAGGTTAATAGACTATATTAATTAGGCTATGGATGCTTCCAAAGAAAAAAGTTCCACCATCCCCCTTCTTTTTTTTTTTTTACAACTCGACTACTGTACTCATCTATACATGTCTATAAATCCAAATGAAGCTAACCCATTACATAGATTACAGACATGTCTTGAAAACAAAAAAACCTGGATGACTCCTAACTTTCTGCTCCTGAATGCAGACAAAACAGAAGTTATAGTCTTTGGACCAAGGTCTTTGAAAAAGAAGCTGATTAGTCAGTCACTTCATTTGGATGGGATTAAGCTGATTTAAAAAAATAAAGTAAAAAATATTGGTGTTATTTTTGATGAGGAACTATCATTTAAATCCCATGTCAATTAGGTTTCTAGAATTTTCTTCTTTCATCTGCGGGCCCTGTCCAGAAGTGATGCTGAGAAACTATGCTGCAGCATTTTGGTTCAGCTGAAGGCTTTTAACTACGGTCTTCCCGTTTGGCTGTGACACAATCCTGAAGAGAAATATCAGGTGTGCTGCTACCATCAACACCTTTGTTTATAAATGTTCGAGATCAGCCTGTTTTTCTGTGTAGTCCTGATTCTCTGACTGTAACTGGCTGGATGTGCTCTCTTCATCCTCTGACACAGTAGATGGCTCAGAGCTTATCTGCCTGGCTGTCTGTTTCCTGGACCTGGCTGCTTGTGGAGCTGATTTAAAGTTGCCTTTTGTATCTCTGCCTTTTTCTGTATATCTGCTTTTGTCTCATTGAACCCCAGTTGGCCTAGGCAGATGGCCGCTCACTCTGGTTCTGCTGGAGGTTTCTTCTTGTTAAAAGGGAGTTTTTTACTCTCCACCGTTGCTACAAGCATGCTTAGTGTAAGGGATTGCCTTCAAGTCAATGAGTCGATGCAATCAACTGGTTTTCCTTAGATAGAAATCTTTGAATCTATTTGACTGTATGATTTGGTGAACTGTAAAGTGCCTTGAGATGACATGTGTTGTGAATTGGCGCTATATAAATAAACTGAATTGAACTAAGAAATTGTTTATTTATAGGATATAATTATTTTATTGGTAAGAAAAAAACTTTTATTTTAGAGCACTGTAAGCAAAAGCATTCTTCTCAGAATCCTAATAAAGTGCCACAGCAAAAGAATATGAAACCTTAACTGTAGCATACTAAGAGTGAATATTTTTTCCTTGGAGAGATTTGGACCTTCATGTTTAACCCAGACTGTCAGCTACCACAAAGCTGGATGTATTCTTAGCAAGACTAGTTACCATTGTAATGTAATCTGAATGGCAAACCTACCCTGGCAGGCTAGCTTTAAGGAACCTTTAATCTGAAACCTAGAAAATTTTCCAACCAACAGCCAATCAGCTGTTCAAGAAAAAAAGGACCTTCCCTTTGAATGAAGACCAGATTTAATTCAGAGGGAAAAATAACTTAAACAAAACAACATCACAATAAAGTAACTTGAAAACCAGAAAGCTGTTAAAACAAAACATGTTATTGATAAATTGCACAGTGTTCAATTTATCCATTTATTTATATGCATCCTCCTTTCTGATACACCGACCTTTTACTCTTCTGTATTTGTCTTTTGACCTTTAATATCCTCATACATGGCAGTCACTTGTTTTCTTGTATAATTGTGCACAGTACCTTTGCTGTTCCTAGAACTTCACTTTTCTGGACCAAGATGTCTAATGTGTTTCCAGGGATCTGCTGTAATCACTCCTCAAGTTTGGAGGTCTTTGCTCCGAGCGCTCCAATCATGCCTTGACCTTCCAGGTTTTCTCCAGCTCTTCTCTGAGCCACTGGTATTTCTCTAGGTTCTCCTGTTCCCTTTTCCTGATGTTGCAGTCACTTGATGTTGCTGTGTCAGCCACAACGCCTTTCCTCTGCTTTTTATCCACCACCACAATATCAGGTTGGTTTGCCATTACCATTCGGTCCATCTGTATCTGGAAGTCCCACAGGATCTTGGCTCGGTCATTCTCCACCATCTTTGGAGGTGTTTCCCCCTTTGACCTTAGGAGTTTTTGTTTTTTGAATATATATTAGTGGTGGGCATAGATTCATTTTTTAATCTAGATTAATCTCACTGTATTCTTGGAATTAATCTAGATTAAAATCCCTCATTTTAATTATGCCAAAGAAATTCATGATATGTGTGTGCTACCTAAATAATAAGTAAAAGTAAGTTTTTGAACAGGTTTCTCAAGCCAGGTGGCAGATAAGACCAGGAATGTGTCTCCTGTTTCCAAAATTTATTGAAAACTGCTTGAGAAAGCTTTTCTACTATGATAACTGGTGATAAGATCTATTTGTGTTAAATAACTTTATTCAGATAAATCTGAATTTTGAACTGAAGGCCTACATATATTAGCCGACATTGAAAAAAGCTCTTCCCAGTCAAATGCCAGCCGAATGGCAGCCCACTTCCCTGAAACTCCCAGCAAAATCTCCTCCAACTTCCAACCACTAGAGTGACTCCCTCCTTTTCCCGGGTGTGCATCTTTTTTTACTCTGACTTCACCCTTTCACTGAATTACAAGGTCTGACCTGGAGAAGGGGCTTGTCTTTAGATCTTAATGACCACAAATAATTACAGAAACTATATTTTAGTACAAAGATTGATGTTTAAAAAGGAATTATAGCGGACTAGGCAAGGGCCCATGAAGGAAAGTGGGGAAATTTTGAATGGCTACTACTGTAACAGGTCATAATGAAGTGTTTACAGTCAGTAGCTTTGTTTCATTCAGTCCAAGTTCTATTTCATCTTTTTAACTCAGTCAATCAGGCTTACCAACTTTGGGGCAACAGTGTTTGAGGATAATAATAAAATCTGTGTTTAGAATGTCTCTTGCGATGGGAAGATTTAAAGGTTTTTAAATAATGAATCATATGAAACTATAGCTCTAAAAATGAAATAGGCTCAATAAATACCACAGAAGCTACATTTTCAAAAAGCGTCCTTCTTCAACTACATACACCAAAGCAATCATCAAGAAGCAAACAATGTTGTGGTAATCTTTCATGGTGTCATGGTAAAATTACATTTTAAATTTCATAACATAGCCTACCTGCCTGGCAAAACTCCTGCAGTAAATCGATTCAGCATTACACAAGGTGCAAACAGTTTTAGTCTTGTTGAGTTTTCCATTGGGAATCTTCTTAAAAATATATTTTCCCTTAAGCAAACCCAGCATTTTTATAGCTGCATCCATGCTTAACATGTTTTTATATGCAGGCAAAGTTTCAGGGTCAGACATCACTAATGATCAAAAAGATGCTTTCACTTTTGAAAAAGTTCAACAATAAATATCCTTCTTTGCCACAATCCTTTACCAAAATCCACCACTTTGCTTTCTGTAACGACCGATTGTTTCTCTATAGCACAGTGGTACTTTCATTCATAAACCAAATCAGCTTATTTTACTCAAGGCCCGCTGGCTGCTTTCTTTGTCTTTCGTCTGTGAGTGATCGTGTGGATCCCCCAACTTTGCACTTATCTTCAAGTCATCAGTGAAGTTTTTGTACTTGTTACGGCTACTCTTGCAATCTAATGAGTTTGCAAAATTAAAAAAAATGCCAGAGTAGTTTTTAGGAGGAGGTTTTCGACTAACTCAAAATTAAAAAGCATTTGCAGAGAGTTTTCTGGTTTCAGAAGGTGTATTCTTTACTTATAAAAATAACAGAAACAATCCTCGAGATGATTTAGAAAACATTTAAATATTAATGTTAATTGGTGGTAGAAAAACTGTTACACTCCTCACTTTTTCACCAAACAATCAGATCAATAAAGTTGAATTATCTTACTTTCTATTCTATTCTATTCTATTCTATTCTATTCTATTCTATTCTATTCTATTCTATTCTATTCTATTCTATTCTATTCTATTCTATCCATGCATCCATCCATCAATTTTCTGTCACGCTTATCCCAAGCTGGGTCGCGAGGGGTGCTGGTGTCTATCTCCAGCGGTCTACGGGCGAGAGGCGGGGTACACCGTGGACAGGTCGCCGGTCCTATTCTATTCTATTCTATTCTATTCTATGTTAAAAACCTTTTGACTCTACCATCAAGATTAAAGCCTTAGTATACCAGCAAGGCACCCCTTTTGGGCATGACGCTCCAAAAATATTGATTCTGCTTTCTGAATTTGTCAGTCCATTTCATTGTCAGGGGATTAAAGATTGAAATAGTCATCTGGGTTAGGATTTCGTTTCTTTTTTTTTCTCCTTAGGATAAAAAGTGTCCTTTATAGTTGTATATCTTCTTTTAGAGGACGGAATGTTCAGCAGGTCTAGAATGTTCTGCCAGTGCAGTACATCACTTAAATGTTTGTGCGTCATAAGGTGTGACAACTGACTCTACCAGCCCCAGGTGTAAAGGAAAGTTATGCATTTGGGGCGGTAGGAATCTTCTTTTCATTTTAAAGATGTAGTACCTGTATCCAAAACAACATTCAACAATAAATATATCTGAGTATAAATATTTGTGATCAAGATTAAAATAATTTATTCTAGATAAAGTACAAACCCACAATAAGCATTATAGTCACTTGTCTGCGATGGTAAACTTCTGTTTGTTTGTAGTTAATGGAATAACAGGTCCCATTGGAGAGCTGCTCTACAACCCTTAATCTTAACATCTTCCAATAGTTCACGCAATTTAAAAGATTAAGGATTATATCAACCCTATAAACAATTGCGAAGATGCCACAATCTTAAGATAAAAACGCTGTCACCACTAAAGCTAAATTCCAGACTGACCAAACTAAGGCTGGTGACAGCACATCAGACTCAGAGACACTAAAGCCATAATTAATCTGACAGTGGGACAGAAAACAATATATGGGTAAGTTGTCTCTGGAAATTACCATCAGGCTAAATAAGGGAGCAAAAAATGAATGGCATTTGGACAACATTGCACACGATATAAAATGTTTGTCCGAGCACGTGACCAAGGCAGAACCCTGGATAAATCAGCTGCAGAGTTGGGTAGAGGATGCAACCACTGCCTTATGTAATCACTGGAAAAGAGGAAAAACCTCAGGCTAAAGTTAACTGTTATACAATCATGGTCCTGTGGTAATAGCTATCTCTTCTTCAGGGTTGCCTGAAGGAGAAGAGACAACTGTAATGGCTGTAGTCATCAAAGAACTTATGGGATGCCTCCTCATTGGAGATTTGGCTCAACAGATACCTGGAGGAACTTAACTCTAGAAGTTCGCAGCTCTCAAGGCAACTAAGATCCAAGTAAGACCCCTTTAGCTCCCAGGCATGTTGTAGAGGAAAAGCAGTTGCAACTTCTCATTGAATTCTATGGAGGTTAAACCTGTAAAGTTACTGGTAAAATATGTATTGTTAAACTTCATAAATGTACTCATTAAACTGCAGTAAATATGTGCTAAAATGCACCTGATTACATGAGTATGTTGTGCATCAACCAGCTGTCTCCTCTCTGCTTTGAAGCAGCTAGACTCTGCCTGTCAGTCTCTATGAGAAATCTCTGTTGAGGTTTGAACCTTTGTCTGGAAGTAAGCAGCGAAAAAGTAGGGCCCTGATTGGCTAATGTGCCAAAAATACGGCACTTCCAGTGGAGCTAAACCCCTTAGCGGATCTTTGGAGCAGCGAGGGTCGGGAAGGTGGCTGCTCGATATTGACTGGCAAACATAGAATAGAATGGAATAGAAAATATTGTAAAATTATAGAATTCAACTTTATTATTATTACACTGTCACAAGTACAAAGTGGTAAATGATAAATGGCATGTACTTATATAGTGCTTTTTCAAGTCAGGAGACTTGACCAAAGCACCTTACACAACATTCAGTCATTCACACACTCACACACTGATGGTTGCAATGTACATTGTAGCCACAGCTGCCCTGGGGCTCACTGACAGAAGCGAGGCTGCCGTACACTGGCGCCACCGGGCCCTCTGACCACCACATTGTAGACAATGCAGGTGAAGTGTCTTGCCCAAGGACACAACGACACTGAGAGTCGGAGCCAGGGATTGAACTGTTAATCCTTCGATTTCAGGGCAAACTCCTACATCCGACGCCACTGTCGCCCTAGTGTAACAAGTGTTTGTTTATTGTCTTAACTCTTATTCTGTTATTTTTATACACTTTTCTAAGATTCACATTGTGTGACCACTTTTGCATCTATCCAGAAGTGCTATACAGGATATAAATATTTATTTACACGTGTACAGAAACTATGTATGCATGGCCTATAAATAGTATATCTTAACAGACAATAATTGTGAAAGGATATAAAATAAGTAAATATGGAAGCTATATACAGATATACAGAACATACTTGTTTTTTGACTGACAGTGGCCAGATAGCTAACAGGTTTTCCTCATGAGTCAAATGGGAAAAGTGATCATTCTGTCAGAACAATTATGTTGTACTGAACTCTGGACGCACTTCATGGAGTTTATTATTTCAGAGCACTTCAAAACAGCTATTTTCACCCGATGGAGTAATGTGCTTTATCCATCCATCCATCCTTTATCTGACACGCTTATCCCAATTGGGGTCGCGAGGGGTGCTGGTGCCTATCTCCAGCAGTCAATGGGCGAGAGGTGGGATACACCCTGGACAGGTCGCCAGTCCTAATGTGGTTTATGTGTTTCAATATTTGTTAATAAATTATGTGACGTTTGGATTAATTTAACACCATTGATCCTTCCCTGTTTCAGAGAGCTGCAGCCGCCACTACTGTCCTGTTTAATTTTTCATTTGGGGTTCTTATTATGCTTTAATTTATGTTATTCTGTTTTTTGTTTTTGAATTTATATAATTTTTTAATTCTTAGCTTTTTTCTTCCTTGTTATTTCTTTCAGTTATCTCTTTTCTGCATTTTTGGTATTATTTATTCATTGGTCTAGTTTTAGTTATAGCTACTCTTTCTCTTATGTTTAAGTTTAAGACACAGTAACATGTGATAGGAGAAGGCAAGAATCTATCTTAAAATGTATAATTGTAAGACAAATACACAGCTAACAGATGCCCAGTTACCAATTATTGATTGACTAATAATGTTTGTGTTTGTGTGACACACGTAGACCTAGCACGTCTGACTTGTTGATCAGTCCCTGCCAAGGTACCAAAAGATTTCAGAAAGTTGACAAAGAGATTCAGAAGAAACCTACATACAGTACTGATCATATCAAACCTTTATTTGGTGATCAAAATTATTACCTTTTTGAGTTTCTATATTACAAGTATTTAGTTTTTAATTTCAACTAGCTCTTGAGCCAGTGAGGCCTAGTCAACACATGGCGCTTTGTTTTTTTTTAAATATCACCCCCTTTAATGTTTTCCTATAGTGCTGTAAATATGTAAAAAAAAAAAAGTTTTAGAAACATTTTCATCCAATCCAGCACACAGAAATATGCTACTTAACATTTACAGGTGCTGGTCATAAAATTAGAATATCATGAAAAAGTAGATTGATTTCAGTAATTCCATTTAAAAAGTGAAACTTGTATATTATATTCATACATTACATACAAACTCATATATTTCAGATGTTTATTTTGTTTAATTTTGATGATTACAAATGACAACAAATGAAAATCTCAAATTCATCATATCAGAAAATTAGAATATTACTGAAGACCAATAAAAACAAAGGATTTATAGAAATGTTGGCCAACTGAAAAGTATGAACATGAAAAGTATGAGCATGTACAGCACTCAGTATTTAGTTGGGCCTCCTTTGGCCTGTATTACTGCAGCAATGCGGCATGGCATGGAGTCGATCAGTCTGTGGCACTGCTCAGGTGTTATGATAGCCCAGGTTGCTCTAATAGTGGCTTTTAGCTCTTCTCAATTGTTGGGTCTGGTGTATTGCATCTTTTTCTTCACAATACCCCATAGATTTTTTATGGGGTTAAGGTCAGGAGAGTTTGCTGGCCAATTAAGAACAGGGATACCATGGTCCTTCAACCAGGTACTGGTAGCTTTGGCACTGTGTGCAGGTGCCAAGTCCTGTTGGAAAATGAAATCTGCATCTCCAAAAAGTTGGTCAGCTGCAGGAAGCATGAAGTGCTCTAAAACTTCCTGGTATGTGGCTGCGTTGACCCTGGACCTCAGAAAACACAATGGACCAACACCAGCAGATGACATGGCACCCCAAACCATCACTGACTGTGGAAACTTTACACTGGACTTCAAGCAACGTGGATGAAGTGCCTCTCTTCTTTTCCTCCAGACTCTGGGACCTTGATTTCCAAAGGAAATGCCAAATTTACTTTCATCAGAGAACATGACTTTGGACCACTCACCAGCAGTCCAGTCCTGTTTCTCTTTAGCCCAGGCAAGACGCTTCTGACGCTGTCTGTGGTTCAAGAGTGGCTTGACACAAGGAATGCGACAGCAGAAACCCATGTCTTTCATACGTCTGTGTGTGGTGGTTCTTGAAGCACTCACTCCAGCTGCAGTCCACTCTTTGTGAATCTCCCCCACATTTTTGAATGGGTTTTGTTTCACAATCCTCTCCAGGGTGCGGTTATCTCTTTTGCTTGTACACTTTTTTCGACCACATCTTTTCCTTCCCTTCGCCTCTCTATTAATGTGCTTGGACACTGAGCTCTGTGAACAGCCAGCCTCTTTAGCGATGACCTTTTGTGTCTTGCCCTCCTTGTGCAAGGTGTCGATGGTCTTCTTTTGGACAACTGTCAAGTCAGCAGTCTTCCCCATGATTGTGTAGCCTATAGAACTAGACTGAAAGACCATTTAAAGGCTTTTGCAGGTGGTTTGAGTTAATTAGCTGATTAGAGTGTGGCACCAGGGGCCATCAATTTTGAACCTTTTCACAATATTCTAATTTTCTGATATGATGAATTTGAGATTTTCATTTGTTGTCATTTGTAATCATCAAAATTAAACAAAATAAACATCTGAAATATATGAGTTTGTATGTAATGTATGAATATAATATACAAGTTTCACTTTTTAAATGGAATTACTGAAATCAATCTACTTTTTCATGATATTCTAATTTTATGACCAGCACCTGTATTTTAAATATGCCAGACGCATAGGTGCCAGTGTACCACATAATAAAATTTGTCAGCCAATGCAAATACTACCAAAACAACAAGGACTCCCTGTTAGGAATGAATCTTTAATCTAAATCATGGATCAAGAACCAAAAAATAAAAACAAAAAAATACCTAAGAAAGGTAAAAAGTTATTTTCTTACCCCCACCGTTGCGCAAGTCTTTAAACAATGGTCATATATGTGTAAAAATATGCAGACCGAGATATGCCGGACATTAATATGTCTTTCCATATACACACAGGCTCAAAACTAGAGTGTTTATAAATCTCCACTTTGTCTGGATTTTATGTATGGGTAAAAGGCATAACTGCATAAACTTTTACCAGATATACTGCTATGTCTGGACTAGGCCTAAAAAAAAAAACAGGTTAAAAAATAATAAAAGAAATAATAAAAATATATAAATGTGAATGTACCATTAAAGTAGCACATTTTATTCTTGCTTATTTAAGTCTTTAAGACACAAAAAGGATTAAAAGTCATATCAGAATAGTTGCAGTTTTATAGCATTAAACATTAACATTAAAAATAGACAGATGTGAAATTTAATAGACCAGCAGGCCTCTATCTTCACAAAAATCTTCAACAGATCACTGTGGCAGTTCAAAGTAACCTCCTGCATCTAAATGATCCAGAATTATTTATCTTCTAAATTCCAGAAGGATTTTATATGTAAAATACCAGGTTATAACTCCCTAAAAAAAAAAAAAAATTAACTGTACAATTTAAATGCATCATAAAATAACTAATTTCACCCTTCAATCATGGTTTGACAATTATAACGAAATACCTGAATAAATAATCAAAGATTATAACTCTTTGCAGAAATCCCCAAACTTCTTCCTGTAAGGCCACACAGCTACCAATAGCACCACCCTGCAATTACCCTTTTTTTTTTATCATGAATAAAATAAAAACGTTAATTCTTGGAAGATTTTTGCATCCCAATTTACATCAAAACCTGATGAAATCACAATGAATTAAATTGTTACAGAAATAACTTATAAAACAATAACTCTTTTTTTAGTGGAAGAACAATGGATTTTATGTCAGTATGGCCTAAAAGTAGCATCTATAGGGAAAATACTTTATTTCCCCAGAAGAAGATTATATGTTACATGTGATTTCAGCTGCTGCTTTCAAACAAAGCCTAATCTGTGGAACAAAATCTGGACCATAGTATCTGCTCTAAAGTCAGTGGTTAGTGTTATTCGGTCTTATAAGATGCTTGTGCAGAATTTTAGATGGTACCAAATATTCACTGGGAGAAAATTTACCTACAACATGGCTGACAGGTCAAATCGATATATGTTAAAATAAATGTTAAACTGATTTAAAAACCTCCTCAATTTTTATTGACCACAGTTGAAAGACTGAAGTAGTTATTTTTGTAATGTGAGATGAGTATTATATTGAGGTATCTGTTCAACCCTTACATGCTCACAATGAAAAAACTCAGAACATTTCGAGGAGAGCAAGAACCTCCTTATTAGATTGTTTTGTATTCACTTCAGTTAAAAGGAAAATGTAAATTGTGTTTTCTTTTGTAATATGAGATGAGTATCATTTTGAGTCATCTTGTCAACCTTGACATGGTCGCTTTGAAAAGATTCAGCAGCGTGTGATTACTGGCTTAAACAAAGCAATGTTCAAACTGGATCTGCTTGAATAATACCTTGTGACTAAGAGAATCAAAGTGGTGCATATGTCAGTTAATTGTGGGTGTTATACATGGTTGACTATAGGAAGGAGGACGCCAAGTAACGTATAATTAAGTAAACAATATGATGACAGAGCCATTAACAAAAAAGGTGTGTCGTGGAACATCTAAATATAACTCTCCTTCTATTTTGCAAAATCATTTAACTCCAAGAAAATGAATTTCACAAGAATCATGTTAAAACTTTATAAAAGTAAATCATATGTAAACATATGTTTTTTGTGCATGCTTTCTTATATCAATTTTAGTTTTTTACTATGTCTATTTAACACACAATAATTTACAATAATGCAACCACTTTTGGCATCTACTTAATCATATTTAGTTACTTTTACACAATTGTTTTATGTCCTACCCTGCTAACATGAAACAATTGTGTTAAAGTCACTAAATAAGAATAAGTAAATGCCAAAAGCGGTTGCATTATTTTTTTCAGTGCATATCTGATCAAATTCCATCATAGGACTCCTGTATGTTAAGTGGAAACCTATTAGAAGCACAGTGCAGAAATTTTCTTATCAGAAAATGAACTGAATTAGATTTCAACCCTCTACTTCTCTTAAGCTAGACAGTACAACGAGTACTGCTCTTTTAGGAACAGACTTATACACACTATGTGTAAAAAAGAGTGCTACTGCAGGTCATTCCTTCCTGCTGCCAACAGACTCTCAATGCCACTATACTATAACCTGGCGCAATAATATTTTAAAGGACACTGTCAATGCATTAAGCCTTAAACCCCCAACATTCCTCAGACTTTGAACCGACTCTTAAACCACTCTTACTTTTTCGTTTATGTTTATTTGTGGATATTTTTAAGTAGTGTTTAGGGGATGAGTAGTTATTAGATCTAATAATTCTGTGTGATTATTAGTAAATAAAGGTACCATTGTATTATTAACCCATGGTCTTTTGTGTTTATTTCACACAGTGAACAGTTTCTCACTCAGGCTGTATTCACTCTTCTTTTAGTAGCATCTGAATGAACAGAGACAGATTTATTTGGTCGCGGTTTAATAACTCTAACTATTGATACCTATAGTCTAAATGATCAAATTGGTCAAAGACAACTGAATTTTCAACAGCCAAATTCAGGATTCCAACCTTTTTTGTGAGAGACTAAGAACCCTGGTCAGTTAGCAAATTACAGGTAGGCCTATAATCATTCAACTGATGATTATAATATTGGGTCCTACTCAGAATGTAGTCACTTACCTGATTTAACAGTTCAGTCCACCCTCACGAGGGAGGCAGGATCCAGCTGATGGACTGTCAACGAGATGCAAGGGGAGCCGCCCAGACTATCCACGATGCAGCAGCCCCAATGAACAGCCTGGAGACCAAGCCAGGTTAGAGAAACAGTTCAGAACATAAAGGTACTCAGATCCAGGAGTCTGTAACCCTGTTAGGGGTTCCGATCAAAAAAGGAACAGACAGATCCAGGGTTCCAGGAATCCACAGAGTGTTCAGGCAGGTTCAGGGTTCCATGAGTGTAACAGAGAGTTCAGGCAGAAACATTCAGATGGAAACAGGCAGCCACTATAGTTGAGAGGCAGAACAAGGGATGATAACAGGAAAACTATGAAACTTTAATCTAGCTCCCTCCACTGAGCCAAAACAGGAACATGGTACACTCAATGGATAAGAACCAGGACTACGAAATATTAAACTAAATCCTTCCACTGAGCCAAAACAGGAACAGGGCACGTTCAGTGGATAAGAGCCAGGACGTGATCAGACCAAAAACCCTCTCTAACCACTGGCTTCCGAAAACGAGAACATTAAGTATAGAATTATGAAACATTAACTATCAGCCATTAACTCAAACTTAAACAAACAAACTGATCTGGCCCTGATAGCTTGGCTGAGTGGTATATAAAGCAGCAGGAGCAGGTGGATAAGAGGATTGATAATTAGTAACGTGGCAGAGTTGTGTAACACGGCAGGTTGGTGAAATGAACAATTAGGTCAGCTATCAGGGCAGCAATCATGACATATATATGGTATGACCTTGATTTGAATGAATTGTAATTAATATATATAACCTCCACTTCTAGTTATTTAACACATTCATAATCTTCTGTTAAACCTGAACAACAGATTAAACTTAAAAGGCTGGGAGTAAACCAACTACATTGAGTTAGCTTTGTGGTATGGGCCCCTGATTTGGGTCCGTTAGTTAGAGACAAAGCTTTCACGATTTGTTTCCCTTTCGCCTACTATGTTGTAACTTTTTGCTGTGGATTTGGTCAATGTCATTTTGATGATCCAGTCTGACCAATTCATCAGCTGTTAGAGAGAGGGACTTTTTCTTCAGAATTTTTCAGAATCAGCATTATTGGCCATGCTTGTGTGCACAAATAAGACATTTGGCTTATATTTCACACTTTCAGTAAATGTAGATGTTATATATTAAGTATATTAACTTTAAAACCTATAAATAAGATACAAAGAATAAATACATAAAGGTGAATAGCACATAAATTGTCTGGCCCCAACCTTACTGTCTAAGCAATGGCATCGCACCTTCTGTCTACTTAGGTCTGAAGATTAACTTCTCTGGGAAGTGTTCCCTAGGACTTGGCAGAAGCTCAGAGGTAATAGAGTTTTTTTTGTTGCAGCTCTAAGGCTTAAAAAATGGCTTTTAACTTAACATGGGAAAGTTTTTTTACAGCATTTTTATTGTCATTACTCTGTCACAAGTACACCGCAACAAAATTCACTCTCTGCATTTAACCCCTCCATTCGGTGAGCAGTGGGCTGCCATTTGCTATTTTAGATATTTCAGTTTAATAGCTCCATGAAATAAACTGACTTCTGTAAAAAATCAAAATGTTCAAGAAGAATGAATATCTTAAGTCACTTTTAGTTAAAAACCTTTTGTGCATTGAACTCCACCCAGAGGTCTTAGTCTATCATTTAAGGTTTTTTTTAAATGTTAAAAACATTTTTACTCTACCATCGAGATTAATTCAATTCAATTCAATTCAGTTTATTTATATAGCGCCAAATTCACAACACATGTCATCTCAAGGCACTTTACAGTTCAACCAGATCATACAGTCAAATCGATACAAAGTTTTCTATCTAAGGAAAACCAGTTGATTGCATTGACTCATTGACTCAAATACAATCCCCCACACTAAGCATGCTTGTAGCGACAGTGGAGAGGAAAAACTCCCTTTTAACAGGAAGAAACCTCCAGCAGAACCAGGCTCAGTGTGAGCGGCCATCTGCCGAGGCCGACTGGGGTTCAAGGAGACAGAAGCAGAGATACAAAAAGCAGCTGTAAAAGGCGGCCCCGTCCAGGAAACACACAGCCAGGCAGACGAGCTCCAAGGCAGCTCCCATGCCAGAGGACGAAGAGAGCACATCCACTCAGTCATGGTCAGAGAAACAGGACCACACTGGAAAACAGGCCGATCTCCAACATCTATAAACAAGGGTGTTGATAGAAGCAGCACAGCTGATGTTTCTTTCCAGGATGACGTCACAGCCAAACAGGAACAGACGAGGCAAAGCTACTCTGAGAAAAAGCAGAGAGAGCAGAAGGTTAGAGATTGAACTAACAGATTCTGCAGAATAGGAGAACAGAGAGAGAATGAAGCAGAATGATGAAATGGGGGTCCCTATGTCCTCCAAAAGTCTAAGCCTATAGCAGCATAACTATAGAGATAGCTCAGGATAACCTGAGCCACCCTAACTATAAGCTTTATCAAAAAGGAAAGTTTTAAGCCTAGCCTTAAAAGTAGACAGGGTGTCTGCCTCACGGACTAAAACTGGTAGTTGGTTCCACAGGAGAGGAGCCTGATAACTAAAAGATCTGCCTCCCATTCTACTTTTAGAAATTCTAGGAACCACTAGTAAACCTGCAGATTGAGAGCGAAGTGCCCTGTTAGGAACATAAGGAACAATCAGATCTCTGATATAAGATGGAGCTTGGCCATTTAAGGCTTTATATGTGAGAAGGAGGATTTTAAATTCTATTCTTGATTTAACAGGAAGCCAATGAAGAGAAGCCAGGATAGGCGAGATATGATCTCTCTTTTTAATTTTCATTAGAACTCTTGCTGCAGCATTTTGGATCAGCTGAAGGCTTTTAACTACAGTTTGTGGACTTCCTGATAGTAAAGAATTACAATAGTCCAGCCTTGAAGTAACAAATGCATGGACTAGTTTCTCAGCATCACCCCTGGACAGGATATTTCTAATTTTTGCAATGTTCCTCAGATGAAAGAAGGAAATTCTAGAAACCTCTTTGATATGGGATTTAAATGACAGGTCCTGATCAAAAATAACACCAAGATTTTTTACTTTATTATCTGAAATCAGTTTAATCCCATCCAAATGAAGTGACTGGCTAATCAGTTTCTTTTTCAGAGACTCTGGTCCAAAGACTATAACTTCTGTTTTGTCTGCATTCAGAAGCAGAAAGTTAAGAGTCATCCAGGTTTTTATGTCTTCAAGACATGCCTGTAATCTATGTAATGGGTTAGCTTCATCTGGATTTATAGACAGATATAGCTGGGTATCATCAGCATAACAGTGGAAATTAATCCCATGCTGTCTAATAATTCTACCAATTGGGAGCATGTATAAAGTAAAGAGAATTGGTCCTAGCACTGATCCCTGTGGTACTCCACAGGTAACCTTTGAGCGTGTTGAAGATCTATCATTAACATGAACAAACTGAATTCGATCAGATAGATAAGATTTAAACCAGTCTAGTGCTGTTCCTTTAATTCCAACAAAATATTCAAGTCTTTCTAAAAGAATATTATGGTCAACTGTATCAAATGCAGCACTAAGATCCAACAGGACGAGCACAGATACAAGTCCATTATCTGAGGCCATGAGAATATCATTAGTGACTTTCACCAGAGCTGTTTCAGTGCTATGATGAGCTCTAAAGCCAGACTGAAACTCTTCAAAAAGTTCATTATGGTGTAAGTGACCACACACTTGTTTGGCAACTACTTTCTCAAGAATTTTGGATAAGAAAGATTAAAGCCTTAGTATACCAGCAAGGCACCTCTTTCAGGTCTGATGTTCCAAAAATATTGCTTCTGCTTTCTGAATTTGTCAGTCCATTTCATTGTCAGGCAATTAAAGATTGAAATAGTCATCTGAGTTAAGATCAGTGTTTATGTTATTCCTTTTCCCTTTTTTCTGGTTAGGATTCAAAGTATCTTTTAAAATTGTATATTTTCTTTTACAGACTCATCATCATTCTGCTTCATATTATCTCTATTTTCCCAATCAGCAGAATCTGTTAGTTCAACATGTAACGTTATGCTCTCTCTGCTTTTTCTCATAGTAGGTTCCTGTTTGGCTGTGACACCATCCTGTAGGGAAATATCTGCTGTGCTGCTGCCATCAACACCTTTGTTTATAGATGTTGAAGATCGGCCTGTTTTTCCAATGTAGTGCTGTTTCTCTGACTCTGACTGGCTGGATGTGCTCTCTTCATCCTCTGACATTAGAGTTGGCTCGGAGCTCATCTGCCTGGCTGTGTGTTTCCTGGACGGGGCCGCATTTTACAGTTGTTTTTTGTATCTCTGCTTCTGTCTCCTTGAACCCCAGTCGGCCTCGGCAGATGGCCACTCACTCTGGTTCTGCTGGAGGTTTCTTCCTGTTAAAAGGGAGTTTTTCCTCTCCACTGTCGCTACAAGCATAATAAGTGTGAGGGATTGCATTCGAGTCAATGAGTCGATGCAATAAACTGGTTTTCCTTAGATAGAAAAGTTTGAATCAATTTGACTGTATGAGTTAGTGAACTGTGCCTTGAGACGACATGTGTTATGAATTGGTGCTATATAAATAAACTGACTTCATTTGAGACTGGAATGTTCAGCACAGCTTGAATGTCTGCCAGTACAGTAGTATACATCATTTAAATGTTTGTGTGTCATAAGGTGTGACAAATGACTCTACTAGCCCCAGGTTTAAAGGCAAGCTATCCATTTGAGGCATTAACACTGGGTAGGAATGTTCTTTTCATTTTAAAGAAATTTACTACCTGTATCCAAAACAACATTCAAAAATATATATGTGAGTATAAACATTTGTGATCAAGATTAAATTCATTTATTCTAGATAAAAGTACACACCCACAATAAGCATTATAGTCACTTGTCTGGGATGGTAAAACTTATGTTTGTTTGTAGCTAATGGAACAACAGGTCCCATTGGAGAGCTGCTCTACAACCCTTAATCTGAACATACCTTCTAAACACACTTTTACTGAACATCTTCTAATAGTTAATGCAATTTAAAACATTAAGGATTATATCAACCCTATAAACAAGCGGGGAGATGCCACAATCTCATGATAAAAACGCTTTCACCACTAAAGCTAAATTCCAGACTGACCAAAGTAAGGCTTGTGACAGCACATCAGACTCAGAGATACTTACAGCCATAATGAATCTGACAATGGGACAGCAAAAATGAATGTCATGATGTGTTTAGAGGTCTGACCCAAAAATGCAGAGAACCACTCAGAGAGCAAGGCAAAACGTTAAACAGGTATATTGAGGTAAGGGTAGAGGGGGTTGGATTTGGAACTCAGTGTCTGCTTAAAGTAAAAAAGAAACTCCTCAAAAGTGCAGCCAAAGTCACAAGATAAAGAAAAATATCTTTACTCTACCCATTCCAGAGCTTGGTCCGTGAGAAGAGCAATAATAAAGGAGATCTTTGTAGAATCAGAAGCAAACATACTTGGAGCGTGGTTGAACTCTGGTTCAGTCCCCTCTGCACTCAAAACCGCTACAGTCACCCCAATTCTGAAAAAACCGACTTCAATAACTTACGTCCCATATCCAATCTACCCTTCATATCCAAAATTCTGGAAAAATCTGTTGCCTCCCAACTCCACAACCACCTGATGTCCAATAATATTTACGAACAGTTTCAATCTGGCTTCCGTCCTCTGCACAGTACTGAAACAGCACTCATCAAGATCTCTGACTACCTCCTTATGGCTTCTGACTCTGGACTACTTTCCATCCTCATTCTCCTGGACCTTACAGCAGCCTTCGACACCATCTCCCATGCCACTCTCCTCAGTCGACTATCATCCATCGGTATCAGCTGCACCCCTCTAACCTGGTTCACTTCATACCTCTCAGATAGGACACAGTTCATACAACTCAAATCTCATAAATCCATCTACTTCCCTGTTTCTGCTGGTGTGCCCCAAGGTTCTGTCCTGGGGCCCCTCCTGTTTATTATCTACATCCTCCCTCTTGGCTACATCCTCCGTAAGCATCATATCAAATTCCACTGCTACGCGGACGACACCCAGCTCTACCTTTCTACTCAACCATCTGCCTCACTACCACCAATGTCCCTCACCCTCTGTCTCCAAGAAATCCATTCTTGGTTCTCATCCAACTTCCTCAAATTGAATAGCTCTAAAACCGAAGTCCTCCTAGTAGGCACACCTCACACTCTCTCCAAAACTAATAACTTCTCGATTACCATCAATGATTCAACTGCCCTCCCCTCCCCTCAGGTTAAGAGTCTGGGTGTCGTCCTCGACAGCACCCTCTCCTTCCAGTCCCACATTAACAACATCACCCGGTCTGCCTACTTCCATCTGCGTAACATCTCTCGTCTCCGTCCCTGCCTCACTCCCCAAACTAACGCCATTCTTGTTCACAGTCTCATCACTTCACGCATCGATTACTGTAACTCACTTCTTTTTGGCCTTCCAAACAAGTCCCTCCAGAAACTACAGCTCCTCCAAAACTCTGCAGCACGCCTGATCACTCGGACCCCCATTTCTCATCATATCACTCCCATCCTGCAACAACTCCACTGGCTCCCCATCAAACAAAGAATCATCTTCAAACTCCTAAGTACATTCAAGGCCCTCCACAGCTTGGCTCCATCTTACATCTCAGATCTCCTTCACGTTAAAACCCCCATCCGCTCCCTAAGATCCTCCCACTCCTTCCAGCTCTCCGTTCCCTCGGCCCGTCTGTTCACAATGGGGAACCGGGCATTTAGTCGCTCTGCTCCCCACCTCTGGAACTCCCTCCCTCTGGATCTCCGTACTCTGGACTCCTTCCCTCTTTTCAAATCCAGACTCAAAACTTTCCTGTTCAGACAGTCTTATCCCATCTAGTTCTTACGCATCACTTCAATATTGTTCTCTTCCTTTTCTTCCTTTGGTTTTATTTTACTTCCTGCTGTTTTGTTTTCTGTGGCATCTTTATGCTTGTACTTTTTAGCTTCCTGTTTTTAATGTTTTTATCTGCCTGTACAGTGTCCTTGGATGTTGTGATAAGGCGCTTTCAAATAAAATGTATTATTATTATTATTATTATAACTGGGTAAAACATTGCTTGAGGAAATCCCGGCACTTCCTGGGGTTCCCATCGAACCTGGGTAAACTGGACAGCTGACACTCAGAGAAATTAAGAGGAAAAGCTGCTAGGTTAGCTTGAGGCGGGGCTAGCTCACTGGCTGGGCCCGAGGCCTGGAGAGAGAAAGTCTTGGTTAAATCATTCACACAAAGGTTTAACTCAGATCGCCGGTTTTCAAATTTAACCAAAGAGTTATCCTGTCTGGTTAGGGCTGTTTGTTGCTGGTTGATGGCTCTCTGAATGGCCTCTGCTGGGTCAACGATTCGGCCAGAGTTTTCTGTCATGATGTGTTTAGAGGTCTGATCCAAAAATGCAGAGAACCACTCAGAGAGCAAGGCAAAACGTTAAACAGGTATATTGAGGTAAGGGTAGAGGGGGTTGGATTTGGAACTCAGTGTACTCAGAGGGCTGGTGAACCTGAAGTTAGAGGGGGTTCTTCTCTCATCCAGTCGCATCCAGTCTGTGTGGGTTGATCAGAGAAGAGGGAACATGTTGAAGAGTGGACAGGTAGACATACTTTGGACCCAGAGGAGCACTGGAGCAGACTGTCACTTGGATTCCCATGAGGGACTTGAACGGCACATGTGGAGGTTTCTCCCCTGCTCAGTGTGAACTCAGTAAACAATACAACAGCACATGTGGAGGTTTCTCCCCTGCTCAGTGTGAACTTGGTAAACAATCCTTCCAGGGAAAGAAGGCCAAACATCCAGTATGCAGGAGGACTTCCTGCCAAAGGCAAAGGCAAAAAACAAGGTTAGACCTAGAGAGACAAAGACTCAGTTTGATTCAGTGAAACAAAGACTCAGGTTAGGCTCTGCTAATCTAAGCATGGCTATGTTGTGTATTAATCTGCACTAATCATAAGATAAAATAAAGTTAATGTTTTATAAGTTTAAAGTTGTTTTCACAAAATACTGTTATAAGAGCCATTCGAGGCCAGAGAGGAGAGAAGCAGAGTGAGTGTGTGTATCTGCTGCAGCTGGCGCCAATGGGAGTGAGATCTACAGGACAACGCAGGGTTGAGGCCCCTTAGTGATAAGAAAGCACCCTCAATAAAAATGAAATATTTGACATCTCAAGGTTGCCCAGCTCAGCAAAATTTGGCCAATACAAAAAGAGTTGTTATTTTCAAGGCACACGGAGCGGTAATGGTCCCAGTAAGGGTGATGCTTTGACTAAGAGACGAGGGGGGAGCAGTAGGTCAGACTGAAGCAAAGGAAAGATGTGTTCTGACATGTTTGTGACTAAACCGTCATAAGTTTCTGATTTGAATGCACCAGATGTTTTCATGGCCTGAGAGATTGCTCTCACAAGAATGAGATGTGTCTATGAATGTCACCGTGTTTTGCAGATAAATATCAATGTGACCTTTACCAAAGACTGAAATATGTTCTGAAGGGGGTTTTCCACCGATAAGAAATGTATAAAAGGGAGCTGGCTTCACCATTTGTTCAGCTTCGGCTCACCGGTGACCAGCTCAGTGTAAATGTGTTGTGTTTAGCAATAAATACACTGGACCCGGACTCAGCTGCCTCTGTCTAAATTTTTGATCTTTGTTTGAGTCTTTTTCTGTTTTTTAAGAACTTTGAATTTTTATAAAACTTAGCTTCAATTTTAAGTCGTCAAGAAGAGAATTATAGACGACAGCTAGAGTACCCAAAACTGGCAAACACTCTGGCGTTGAGGTAGTGACAGTCCACTGCTTAAGTACTCCTCCAGATAATGATCCAAAGATCTGCATGTGTGCAGGGAGGACCAACAATGACAGGGCGCTACCTGGTGGTGGAGGGAGAGACAGACACAAAACAGACCACACAAACTGGATTCCTGACAATGAAAAATTTTTTTTTTTTGCTATTCGTATAGCATTTTTAGTTTATGTTTCATTTAAGGCTTATATTATTTGCTCTCGAAACTGTCAACTGTTGCATTTATTTTATTTATGAATTTCACAAGAACCATGTCAAAACTTTATTTTTGGAATAAAAGTAAATCATATGTAAACATATGTTTTTCGTGCATGCTTTCTTATATCAATTTTAGATCTTTACTATGTCTATTTAACACACAGTAATTTACAATAATGCAAACACTTTTGGGATTTACTTACTAGTTACTTTTACACAGCTGTTTTATGCCCTACGCTGATAACATGAAACAATTGTATTAAAGTCACTAAATATGATTAAGTAAATGCCAAAAGTAGCTGCACTATTTTTTTCAGTGCATATCTGATCAAATTCCATCATAGGACTGCTGTATGTTAAGTGGAAACCTATTAGAAGCACAGTGCAGAACTTTTCTTATCAGAAAATGAACTGAATTAGATTTCAACCCTCTACTTCTCTTAAGCTAGACAGTACGAGTACTGCTCTTTTAGGAACAGACTTATACACACTATGTGTAAAAAAGAGTGCTACTGCAGGTCATTCATTCCTGCTGCCAACAGACTCTCAATGCCACTATACTATAACCTGGTGCAATAATATTTTAAAGGACACTGTCAATGCATTAAGCCTTAAACCCCCAACATTCCTCAGACTTTGAACCGACTCTTCAACCACTCTTACTTTTTCGTTTTTGTTTATATGTGGATATTGTTCAGTAGTGTTTAGTATATTAACCCATGGTCTTTTGTGTTTATTTTACAAAGTGAACAGTTTCTCACTCAGGCTGTATTCACTCTTCTTTTAGTAGCATCTGAATAAACTGAGACAGATTTATTTGGTCTGTGATAAATAACTCTAACTGTCTATAGCTATAGTACTCTAAATTATCAAATTGGTCAAAGAAAAATGAATTTTCAACAGCCAAATTCAGGATTCCAACCTTTTATGTAAAAGACTAAGAACCCTGGTCAGTAAGCAAATTACAGTTATAATCATTCAACTGATGCTCTCTTCATCCTCTGACATGGGAGTTGGCTCGGAGCTCGTCTGCCTCGCTGTCTGTTTCCTAGACAGTTGTTTCTTGTATCTCTGCTTCTGTCTTCTTGAACCCCAGTCGGCCTCGGCAGATGGCTGCTCACACTGAGCCTAGTTCTGCTGCAGGTTTCTTCCAGTTAAAAGGGAGTTTTTCCTCTCCACTGTCGCTACAGGCAAGCTTAGTGTGAAGGATTGCATTCGAGTCAATGAGTCGATGCAATAAACTGATTTTCCTCAAGTAAAGTTTGAATCAATTTGACTGTATTAGCTAGTGAACTTTAAAGTGCCTTGAGATGACATGTTTTATGAATTGGTGCTATATAGATAAACTGAATTGAATTGAGACTGGAATGTTCAGCACGGCTTGAATGTCTGCCAGTACAGTACGTCATTTAAATGTTTGTGTGTCATAAGATGTGACAACTGACTATACCAGCCCCAGGTTCAAAAGAGAGCTACGCATTTGAGGCAGTTACACTGGGCAGGAATGTTCTTTTCATCTCATTTAATATATCTGAGTATAAACATTTGTGATCAAGATTAATTTAATTTTTTCTAGATAAAAGTACAAACCCACAATAAGCATTATAGTCACTTGTCTGGGATGGTAAATCTCCTGTTTGTATGTAGCTAATGGAATAAGAGGTCCCATTGGAGAGGTGCTCTACAACCCTTAATCTTAACATCTTCAAATAGTTCATGCAATCTAAAAGATTAAGGATTATATCAACCCTATAAACAAGTGCGAAGATGCCACAATCTCAAGATAAAAACGCTTTCACCACTAAAGCTAAATTCCAGACTGACCAAACTAAGGCTGGTGACAGCACATCAGACTCAGAGACACTAAAGCCATAATGAATCTGACAGTGGGACAGAAAACAATATATGGGTAAGTTGTCCCTGGAAATTGCCATCAGGCTAAATAAGGGAGCCAAAAAATGGATGGCATTTGGACAACATTGCACACGATATAAAATGCTTGTCTGGGCAGGTGACCAAGGCAGAACCCTGGATAAATCAGCTGCAGAGTTGGGTAGAGGATGCAACCACTGCCTTATGTAATCACTGGAAAAGAGGAAAAACCTCAGGCTAAAGTTAACTGTTATACAATCTGTGGTACTGTGGTAATAGCTATCTCTTCTTTAGGGTTGCCTGAAGGAGAAGAGAGAACTGTTTTGGCTGTAGTCATCAAAGGACTTAGGGGAGGCCCCCTCAATGGAGATTTGGCTCAACTGTTCGCAGCTCTCAAGACAACTAAGATCAGGCATGTTGTAGAGGAAAATCAGTGGAAACTTCTCATTGAATTCTATGGAGGATAAACCAGTAAAGTTACTGGTAAAATACGTATTGTTAAACTTCAAAAATTTACTCATTAAACTGCAGTAAATATGTGCTAAAATTCACCTGATTACATAAGTATGTTGTACATCAACCAGCTGTCTCCTCTCTGCTTTAAAGCAGCTAGACTCTGCCTGTCAGTCTCTATGAGAAATCCCTGTTGAGGATTGGACCTATTGAAATAAGCAGCGAAAAAGTAGGGCCGTGATTGGCTAATATGCCAAAAGTACGGCACCTCCAGTGGAGCTAAACCCCTTAGGGAATCTTTGGAGCAGGGGAGGGTCATGAAGCTGGCTGGTCGATATACTCGCAAACATAGAATAGAATGGAATAGAAAATATTGTAAAATAATAGAATTCAACTTTATTATCATTACACTGTCACAAATACAAAGTGTTTGTTTATTGTCTTCACTCTGTCACTTATTTTGTTATTTCTATACACTTTTTTAAGATCCATATTGTGTGACCACTTTTGCATCTATCCAGAAGTGCTATACGGAATATACATATTTATTTACACTTGTACATAAACTATGTATGTATGGCCTATAAATAGTATATATTAACAGACAAAAACTGTGAGAGGCTATAAAATAAGTAAATATGGAAGCTATATACAGATATACAGAACATACTTGAGGATTTTTGACTGACAGTGGGCAGATAGCTAACAGGTTTTCCTCATGAGTCAAATGGGAAAAGTGATCATTCTGTCAGATCAATTATCTTGTACTGAACTCTGGCCGCACTTCATGGAGTTTATTATTTCCGAGCACTTCACAACAGCTATTTTCACCCGATGTAATAATGTAGTTTATGTGTTTCAACATTTGTTAATGAATTACGTGACGTTTGGATTAATTTAACATCATTGATCCTTCCCTTTTTCAGAGAGCTGCAGCCGCCACTACTGTCCTGTTAAATTTTTCCTTTTGGGTTCTCATTAAGCTTTAATTTAAGTTATTCTGTTTTTTTTTTTTTTTTTTTTTTTTTTTTTTACATATATAATTTTTAAATTCTTACCTTTTTTATTCCTTGTTATTTCTGTCAGTTATCTCTTTTCTGCATTTTTGGTATAATTTATTCATTGGTCTAGTTTTAGTTATAGTTACTCTTTCTCTTATCTTTAAGTTTAAGACAAAATAACATGTGATAGGAGAAGGCAAGAATTTAACCTAAAATGAATAATTGTAAGAAAAATATACAGATCAAACCTTTATTAGGAGATCAAAATTAATACGTTTTTGAGTTTCTATATTACAAATATTTTGTATTTAATTTGAACTACTAGCTCTTGAGCCAGTGAGGCCTAGTCAACACATAGCGCTTTGTTTTTTTCAATATCACCCCCTTTAATGTTTTCCTATAGTGCTGCAAATATATAAGATTTTTTTAGAAACATTTTCATCCAATCCAGCCCACAGAAATATGCGACTTAGCATTTATTTTAAATATGCCAGACGCATAGAGGCCAGTGTACCACATAATTAATATTTGTCAGCCAATGCGAATACTTCTAAAACAACAAGGACTCCCTGTTAGGAATGAATCTTTAATCTAAATCATGGATCAAGAACCAAAAAATAAAAACAAAAAAATACCTAAGAAAGGTAAAAAGTTAATTTCTAACCCCCACCATTGGGCAAGTCTGGTCGCATATGTGTAAAGAAATATGCACCGCAGACCGAGATGTGCCAGACATTATTATATATATTTCCATATATGCAGATAGGCTCAAAACTTGAGTTTTTATAAATCTCCACTTTGTCTGGATTTTATATATGGGTAAAAACATTAAAAAAATATGTTAATAATAGACAGATGTGAAATTTAATAGATATAACGAAATACCTAAATAAAAAATAATTAAAGATTATAACTCCATGCAGAAATCCCCACACCGAGGATCTTCTTCCTTTAAGGCAACATGGCTACCAATAGCACCACCCTGCTATTACACCTGTAACATTGTTTTTGACGTGTTTTTTTTTTTTTTTTGTCGTTGTTGTTTGTTTGTTTTATTTATTATAAATAAAATAAAAATTCTGGGAGGATTTTTGCATCTCAATTTATATCAAAACTTGATGAAAGTTGTGTCCTAAAATCACAATGAATTAAATGATTAAGAAAATAACCTATAAAATCACTAACTTTTTTTAAACAGAAGAACAATGGATGTTATGTCAGTATGGCCTAAAAGTAGCATCTATAGGGAAAATACTTTATTTCCCCAGAAGAAGATTATATGTTACATATGATTTCAGCTGCTGCTTTGAAATAAAGCCTAATCTGTGGAAGAAAATCTGGACCATAATATCAGCTCTTAAGTCAGTGGTTAGTGTTATTTGGTCTGAAAAGATGCTTGTTCAGAATTTTAGCTGGTGCCAAATATTCACTGTCCAAGTAGTGGTGGGAAAAATTTTTACCATTTTAAAGTCTTTACAGACCAAATCGATATGTTAAAATAAGTGTTAAACTGATTTAAAAACCTCCTCAATATTTTTTTCCCTCACTACTGAAAGAAAAAAGTAGTTTTTTTTGTAATATGAGATGAGTATCATATTGAGGTATCTATTCCACCCTGATATGCTCACAATCAAAAAACTCGGAACATTTCCATCACAAAATGATCTTAATAGTTTCTCTTGTATTCACTTCAGTTAAAAGGAAAAGCTAATTGTGTTTTCTTTTGTAATATGAGATGAGTATCATTTTGAGGCATCTTGTCAACCCTGATATGGTCACTTTGAAAAGATTCAACAGCATGTGATTGCTGGCTTAAACAAAGCAATGCTGATGTGGTTGTTCAAACTAGATCTGCTTGAATAATGCCTGATGACTAAGAGAATCAAAGTGGTGTTCATGTCAGTTAATTATGGGTGTTTTACATGGTTGACTATAGGAAAGAGGATACCAAGGAACGTATCATTAAGGAAACATTATGATGACAGAGCCATTAACAAAAAAGGTGTGTCGTGGAACATCTAAATATAACTCTCCTTCTCCTATTTTGCAAAAATCATTTAACTCCAAGCAAATATTGTAACACAAGTCTCACTGGGCTGTTGGTACTAGTAGTTAAGGACCAAAAAAAGTGAAACAAATTAAATCTACAATATTAATTGCTTTATCCTAAACAATATTTTTTTCTGCCTTGATACAACCCCTTATACTGTGACTGTTGTGAAAAACAGGACAACAACTTGAATTTAGCAAAGCAGAGGAACAGAGCAGAAGTTGCAATCTCTCTCCTAGTGGGATGGGGTAAATGCCTGGACTGGTGCATGCGTCCAATGGAAAACAAATATAAAAACATGAAAAAATTCCAGTAAAGTAAATCATATGTAAACATGTTTTTCATGCATGCTTTCTTATATCAATTTTAGATCTTTACTAGTTCTATTTAACACACAATAATTTACAATAATGCAACCACTTTTGGCATCTAATTAATCATATTTAGTTACTTTAACAAAATCTTTTTATCCTACCCTGATAACAGGAAACAATTGTGTTACAGTCACTAAATATGATTAAGTAAATGCCAAAAGCTGTTGCAATTTTTTTTTCAGTGCATATCTGAGGAAATTCCATCATAGGACTCCTGTATGTTAAGTGGAAACCTATTAGAAGCACAGTGCAGAAATGTTCTTATCAGAAAATTATCTGAGTGAAATCTCACACCCCAGCTTTCCTTAAACTAGACAGTACAACTACTGTAGACAGTTACAACATGTATGCAAATAAGCCCTCCTCTACGCCATAATTTGCTGGGTCCCAGGCAGAGCTGAGCGGGACAGAAAGAAACCGAACAAGCTAGTGACAAGGGCCACTTCCACCCTGAGTTGCACTCTGGACTTGGTGGAAGAAGTGGCCAAGAGGAGTGGGTTGTCCAAGCTCACAACCATCATGGACAACACCTTTCACCCCTGAACTAGACTGTAGAGGAGCTGAGAAGCTCCTTTAGTAACAAACTTATACACACCATGTCTAAAAATGAGTGATACTGCAGGTCATTCATCCCTGCTTTCATCAGACTTGACAATGCCACTACACGATTACCTGGTGTAATATCACTGCAAACTTCATACACCTTTTCCTCCTCTTTACACCTCCCTTTTTCATAAGTCACAAGTGAATTTCTCCATTGAAAATCAGTAAAGTTCTATTCTATATGGTAAATGGTTTATATATACTTATATATACAACTTTTTTAAGTTAGGAGACCACAGCTGCCCTGGAGCTCACTGACAGAAGTGAGGTTGCTGTATACAGATGCCACCAGGCCATCAGACCGCCATCGGTAGGCAATTAAGGTGAAATTTCTTACTCAAGGACACAAAACTGAAAGCCAGAGGCAAGGTTTTAACCAACAAACTTTTGGTTGCATGGCACACTTCTGCATCCAACGCCTCTCTCAGAGCTACATAATTTGCATATTGTATACATATAATATAATGTAACATAATGTTCACCAGAACAGCAGCCTCATCTGGAGACACAACTGTGAAGCTGTCCACAGGAAGAGACAGAGTCATTGAGACTGTGATCTTTTTGCCATCATCTGCTGGGATAACAGAATCAGAACAAATGACTTAAAGAAACTAAGCAATCAGATAAATACTCTCTGCTCTGTTCTTGGAACTCCTCCAGAACCTCTGGAGGTGATTTGTTAAAGAGATCCTTCAACATTAAAGACAACCACAAACACCCTCTTCAAGACTGTTAAACACCAGAAAAGTGCCTTCAGTCAAAGGCTTCTCTTGCCAGCTACTGAAGACCTGTCCTGACTACAGCTATCAACGTAGTAAAAAATCCATCCATCCATTTATTTTCCGTCATGCTTATCCCTGCTGGGGCAGTGAGGGGTGCTGGTGCCTATCTCCAGCTGTCAATGAGCGAGAGGCGGGCTGACAGATATAGTCCTGTCGGCTCATAACTCTAAAGTCAGGGTCACAGTGGTTCCGTATGACTTTTTAATCACAGATCAGATTATTTTCCACGTCACACTGATTGCATATAGAGGCTCCATCTGCGCAGGGTGAGCAGATCTGTGCATATTTTTTTTCCACTTCTGTCTCTGTGCCACACATATTGAAACAATTTCCCATATTTGACTGGGACCCGTTATGAAAAGTTATTAAAAATAAATGAAAAAAAAAGAAAGAAAAAAAAAGCAATGGGCGCCACTACAAAGCAAAGCCTCATTTTATAAGTCTGTGTATCATCTCTTAAACTAGAGCAGAAAGCAGAAAGATAACTTTTATAGGCCTATAATAAACATTTAATGGGAAGTACCTTAACATAGCTATAAAGGCTGTGGGATGGTGTTTTTTTTCCTAGCTGAGGCATTAAGAGGTGATTCTCAGTGAGTGATCTGTACCTTTTCTTGAAGTTTTTTGTCGAAGTTACAAGCTGCACAAGTTACAAGCTGTTACAAGCCTTAACGAGCCAGCCAGCCCTGTTCGCCTCTAAAGCGAAGGAACCAAAGCAGGAGATTGGAAGAGCCCGCCAGGAAACAAAGCACTGGAGCAAGGAGGAGGCTGGGATTTGGCAGTACTAGTTAATGAGGAAAGTGAAAGAGCGCAGCTGTAGTTTGGAGAAGCCCACCACGGAAACATTGCCAGAGCAAGGAGAGGATAACTGGCCAGGGGCCAGCTATAGAGGCTGTGAAAGATTGTAGGAGGATAAGTCCACCAGGCAGACAGCAACATTAAAGGTTGGGGAGAGGCTGCTGGTGGCCCATATGAGGAGAGTGATACATTGGAGAATTCTGTCAGGGAGATTACTGCTGGCCTGGGCTAGCTAAAGGCTAATTACACTATCTGGGTGGATGATTTATGTATCTAACTATTTTCATGATCAAATGTTTTTTTGTATAGGCAGTTGACATTATTTTGTACATTTGTATGAATAATTTGTATGAATCCATTTCAGAATATACAGTAAATGAAAGTGCCATTCACTCTTTCATACCACCTGCTAGGACTACTGCGACTCTGACTACAGCGGGATTGACCAGACAGTTCTCAGTTATTTTTTAGCTTGTCTAAAATGCTAGCTGGGAAGTAAATATTCAGTATTTTTTATGCACCAACCTGAGTTTGCAATTACCAGTCTGGGAGAGGACTGAGGCATGTATGCAGCATTTAAATATCACACTTATTCAATACATGTCTGGTGTGCACTTAATTGTGTCAAATTTGGCTCTGCCAGCTTTGCTCCTGATCATCCCCTTCTCCGCAAGTACATGCTTTACCCATATGTTTTAATTGTCTTATAATTCTGGGGAGCTTCAGCCTTAGACCAAGGTTTTTAGGGCAATATTATATTGTTTTCATGTTTGTTTTACTAATTTTACTGTAACGTGGCGTTTTTACCACCTTTTACTTCTAATGCGTTATCATACTTTTTATCCTTTTATCACTTTGGCCACACTGTTGTTTTTAATAGTGATAGTTAGCTAAAGCGGACAAATTTATTGTTTGTCAGAGTCATTAATTGATTGATTGATAAAAATTTATGAGAATAAAAAACCCCATAAAACTTGTAACATTTTTCTTTTACCCTAGAAAATAAAAAGTTAAACTATTTGCATTTGCCATTCTCTACAAGTAAAAATTACGCTGCTGTATTTAAAAAAATATAACGCTGAAAATTTCATTATTACCTTTTGTTGTTAGTAACAGTTACCTAGTCTTTTAAGCACAACAGTTCTTAAATTCCTGTTATTGATTGGGTGTGAGAAATTTGCAAGGACATGTTTGGAATGAATGGAATTTTTATGTAGATTGGATATCATCCAATTTCGTTTTGGTTTTTTTGAGAACCTGTTGTTAGGGAGGCACATGATGAAAGTGACAAAGTAATTTATGTTCCTGAACATGATAGGTTTCTCTTTCTGTTATGTTTTTCTTTTGATATTCTGATTTGCTTTGCTCTTTTTTTTCGATAGGTTTTTATGCTCTAATTTTTATTTTGCTGTGTTCTCTGGTTTATTCTGAGTTACTGTTTCAGTCTTGGCTCTCTTTTGTTTTTCTTTTGAATTTTCAGTTGTACTTTGCTCCATGCTCTCCATTTTCTTAGTGGTCTAATTCTTATTTTGTTGTGTTTTCTGGTTATTTTCACCTTTCTATATTTTTTATTTGTTGCCCTCTTGTGTTCTCCTTTGTCCTTTGCTCTTTTCCTCTCCTGCCCTGTGCTCACCTGCTCCCAATCTGCTCATTATTCTTCTCTTTGTCTCAGTCTCCTTTAAATGCTCTCCCTCTACAGTTCTTGTTTGCTGGGTCCTCATCTAACTTCCTCCAACTCCTTCTCTCTGAGCCTTCCTCTTCTAGATTGAATCCCCCTAATGTCTCCATGGTTTCTGGTTTGTTTTGACTTTGTTTTCATGTTTTTGATTTTGGGATATTTGGTATCCTGCACAGCAAATCCAACATGCTCAAATTAACACTGTCAGATTTGATTTTAACACTCTTGAAGTGTCTATATGGGTCCACACCAGAGAGAGTTAATTTGACTCTTTTTGGAGAGTTGGCACCGTAACTCTTATTTAGTGTTAAAAAATAAATCTTTTTGGAGTTGATAATTTAACACTTAATTACACCAACTCGGTGTTAGAATTGGAATATTAACACTCTCATGGAATGTTTTCCTAACTACATAGGAGTTATTCTCTAAAACTAAATGCTGAAAATTGTACTTTTCTGAACATATAAAAATCCCTTGGGAAAAATAAATAAAGAAAGAAGCAATGTTTGTTCTTTTCAGCAAATATTTATTCCAAAAGTGCACCACAATTAGAAAATGTTTTTTTCAAAACCTGTAACAATGTGGAACAATATACATGTTCTCACTTTTATTAGAATATTGCCTGGCAAAAGGTCTGACATTGGTGAGCTTCCTCAACAGAACAAATTATTGTTTGAACAGCACTTTCAGAAAGACCAGAAGCTTGTAAGTGAGCAACAACAGATCCACACATTCCAACAAGTGACTTCTGTGTAGTAACAGTGGGAGTCTGTGACATAGATAGAGAAGAAGATGACTGATCACTTAACAGTTCTTCTTGAGAATGACTGTCTTTGACAACTTCCTGTTGTGTCTGTACCTGTCTATAATGACTATGTACAGTGTGAAGATGTTTTCTAAAGCCATTGTAAGTACAGAACGACGAAAAAAATCCCTGTTCTCCACATTTTAAACGCAGATTTTTAGCTGGATATAAACCATGACATAATTTTAAATGTTGACAAAGAACTGAACAATTTTTGTGGTGCATTTTACAAACAAAACATAAGAAAATTGTCAAAACGTATTTTTAAACTCCCCTACAAGCTTTTGGATCTTGGGGGATTTTAACGCTCTCTCAGCAGACGTGCTCTCAATTCCTTGACTCGTGGACTTTCTTTTGCACTTCCAACATCAATATTGTAGATTGTGGTTTGAATAAATGTGTAAAAACTGCAAAGGGCCTCATCGTAAGACAGACTGAAGACAAAGTGTGCTTTGAATAGCCCATCAAAAGCAGCCACTGATGTTGGAGCATCACAGGGGATAGCTCTCTGATCCACAACAATGAAGAACCTCTGAATGTTGTTCTTTTGCTCACCGATGCAAAGAAGGAAAGGTTGTCTGGTGTCCACTTTCTCCAGGAAAGTAGTAAGGCTGACTCCTTCCTGAAATTTAGATGGCAAATATCAGTCAAAAGTACAGACACACAATATGAGGACTACCTTCCTTTTGAAACAAAGCCCTTACAGATTTTGTCTCTCCCTTTTTATAATCTTAAATACAGGATTATTTAACGTAAAATTCACCAAAGGTGACTGTAACACTATAACAAACTAGTGTTGCATAATGATAAAACAAAAAATCATTACTTCCAATAAGTGTTAAGGGTGCATACCTTGACAAATCTTATGAGATGATTGGCTGCCTGTGCGGAGCTAATCTTTGCAGTTTTTTTGTGGCCTCTAGATGTGGGGGGAAGGAGATGCAGCAACAGCAGAAGAGCTGCAATGTCACTATCCCAGCCTTAAAGGTAAAAAAGCAAATTGGAGAAAAAATGAAGTTAAACAGATACATTTTTTTAAAGCTTATTCAAAAACCAAATATGCCTAAATCACTTAAGATATATTTGATTGCAGTTTACAGTACCGCAAGACAAAACGTTTAATATTATTCCTTTATATATTAAAACACTACCCAAATTTACCAAAGACAGATGGATGTTCCGGGTTAACAGAAGCTTGTAACTCTTCAACACAGGGACTTGATGAAAGACTTTGGCTTTCTGTGATGACTTTTTGCTTGAAATATGAAGGCCACTTTGTGAGAAATCTTCGAGAAACTTCATCCCCAAACATCATCGAGAAATCCTGATCAATCTTTTAAAAAGAAAAAACAGACACCAAATGCTGCTTACCAACATGTTATTTGCACTATTTATGCATTAGTGCCTAAATGCATCATAAAATATGAAGAAACACACTTACCAACCCAGGTGTATCAAGAAATCTAGGGAAGACATCCAAGACTGATGATGTTGCATCTGGGTCATGAACCAGCTTCTATTGATATTCAAAGGTGGCTCTCATCTTCTCTTTAACCACAGCCTTATCCATTGAGTGTCTAATAACAGACAGAGCCTCTCTGAGGTCCTCGCCGAAGAGCTGTTCACCAACCATCAAAGATTCTCTTTGGGTTGTTGGACTGTCCTTGAAATTTGTCCTTGGACCCCCACGTGCACCATCGTAGGTGTTACGTTGGACAGTCTTGAGTCTCCAAGCAAGATAGCCACTGTTGGCCTCAGGGTTATAGTAATGTTCCTGCACATAAAAGGACATCAGGCATAATCAAAATTACACAAAGGGACACTTATTTGTCAAAAGTGTAATAACATGGCAAAATTACATATATGTGGAGTTTCAGACAGAATACATACATAACCATTTTTTGAGTATGGATCCTGAAGATATGGAAAAAGAGTTGCAATCCCCAGGGCATAGTTAGTCCGAACACTTATGGGTGGGATCCTCCTTTTGAAAACAAAAAGAAGTATCACTACTCTGGTCAGTGAATACTGATTTCTTTGATCATCAAAAGAGTTATACCCATGAGATTCTATCATATCTGCGACCAGTATGTTGACCATTTGCCGATGAGTTGCATCTGAGAGCGTTTTAGTTTTGTCATATTCGTTGAAGATTTCTTCACCCTTTGGGTTTGACCTCAGGACTGTATACACCATCTGTAAAACAAAAATACATATTCTGATTAACCTCTAGTAGCTGGCCCAAAGGCTACTGCTTTTAAAATTAATATCAACACCAATAACTGGCTATAGGCTTTGCTTCTGACCTGTTTTGCATCATCACGATCAAGCTCTTCTTGGCCCTTTTTTCTGTCCTTTGTACTTTTGAGGATAAGAGTTGAATCCGAAGAACAAGAAGAAGCAGGGGATGAGGAATGGTCTGACAGAGAAACTGATGATGTTGGAGTGACAAGAGGGGTGGCCTGCACTGATGATTGTAATTCATCTTCAACCAAACTGATCTCAATATCTAGAAAATAACACCAAAAATCCATGTGCATAAATTACAATTAGACTAATGCACAACAAAATAATTGTTTTTGATATGTATTCAACAGTATTCTTTAACTCAAAGAAAGAGCCTTGGGTAGGATTTTTGTTTTTTACATTGCACCAATATTCAAATATGAATTAAACATCATAAAGGAATTTACTCCAGATTATTATGAATCAGTTTTACCTGTTGCTAGCTGCTTTCGGTATCCAACCCTGAAAGCTTGAACCCCAGACCTTAGAAGTTCATCAAAAATGTCTGAGTCAACTTCAGTGTCCAAGGTATCAGTCAGGACGAGGACACCTTCTGTGAAGAGCTGAAGCTCACAGCAGAATTTAGCCGTTACTGAAAAAAAGAAAACTGAAATTAAATTTAACTAAAACATCAAATAAAGCCTTACTATGAATTAGCAACATTGGAGATTATTTTACACCACTTTAAATTTCATATGAATACAAACCATCTTGAAGAAACTGGGAGTAATGAAAGCATTCATCACTTTGTGGAACTTTAATGTACTTCTGCACTCCCCTATATTCCACCTTTACAAGCATCACCTGTGAGGACATTTATAAAGATTATTTTTGCACTACTGAACTACATAGACAATCAGTAAATTAATTGTTACTTCTGTAAAGCCAGTCATATACTATAGTTACAAAGATCACTAGTTAGCTAAACATGATTAGGCTATCACCGAAGCCATGTAGCTAATGCAACGTAGCTAATGTCTATCACAGGGCTCTATTTTGACTCAAACAACGCCATAGAGTTAGAAAGCAAATAAAATATTTAAACCATCTGAGAGAAATTACTTACCAGGCTGGGTAAACAGGTCTGATAACAGTAAATGGAGACTGAAGTTTTGCTCAGCTTCGTTCAATACCTGTAGCATTGGAGGCGGAGTCTGTGAATGTACTCTTTGGGTGTCAAATCCACTGTAGGAGTTCAGAGTTGATAGACGAAGTGTTATTTTTTTCCATTTTAACACCTCCAGATTTAGTATGCAACACTATTTATTTAACACTCTGTTTTAACTCGTAATATGTGACACCTCAGGGTTATATTTGTTTAATATAACTCTATTAAGAGCTAAATTAACACTGCCTTTGAAGAAAGTCTACTAACACCATATTATTTAACACTTTTGAATTTGCTGTGTGGTTTTCAGTTTGTTTGGTCTTAGTTTTTCATGCTTGGATTTTTGGATTTCCCGCCTCTGTTTTCTGTTAACCTTTTATTAAACTCAAGAAAATCACCTCTACCTCCCTGCCTCTGCATTTTGGGTCATCTATCTACTACCAAATCATGACAGAACACTGGAATTGGAAGGCTGCCCACAGGGCCGGTTCTAGCCCTTTGGTTGCCATAGGCGAGATTGAGTTTTGCGCCACCCCATCACCCCCCCAACACACACACACACACACTTTTGCCGTGCGAAATACCAGTACTGTTTTCAGCATCTGTTTAGTGCTTCATTGAGTTGTGTTTACAGTTCCACAAAGAGTGCTGTGCGGTGAATTGCTATAAGTATTAATAGTTTTAGAAATTGTGCTATAAGAATCAAGGTTGTGTTTAAGCATTCAGAAAAAAACTGTAACTTAGCATGGAGTGATGCATAGACAAATACCAGAATAGGTTTCAGTACCTTTTCTTTTTTATTATTTTAAATAATTTATTACACACTCAAAGTTAGGACTGTGCAAAAACACTTTTAACCATCTGTAAGGACACTTAGGTAAAGTATAACTAAAAAACTGGATTGAATCATTGAATGAATTTATTTCAGACAATTAACAAATTTAACACACATTAAACAAATATTAAATAAATCAATTTCAGAAATTACCAAATAACAATAAAAAATAATAAATTTAAGAAATTCTTCAACCAAGGACTACATAAAAAAGTAATTGATAAACATTAAATTAAATTTTCTGTTCCAGTTCAATTAAATCATTTGAACATAAATAGAAATGAGATAAACAAAATGTTCCTCTAAATAAAATATATCAGGTATATTTACCCTGATTTCTGACATTGATTAGTGATTAAAGAAAGGATTAAACCTCTACAAACAAAAGTGCTTTTATGAATACCATTACAAAATTAAAAGTTTGAAGTTGTTGTTTTTTTTTTGTTCACATATTCTATGATGAACAGCCATAACTTCATATATTTTGATGATCATTTGTACATCCCTTTTGAATACTCAATGCAGATAATCACTACAAAATATTTTATTTATATTAGTATCTTCTACCCATTCTCAAGCTAATAATATAGCACATAATTCTGCTGCATATATACTGAGAAAAAAATGATGTCAACATTAATTAATATTTATTGATATCGATACCTTTATCGATACTCCTTATCGATCCGAGTCTTTATCGATACCACTATCGATACTTTTCTGTTATTTGGTGGAAAGACGATGCAACAAAATTTTTTTAACAGAACTGGTATTGCTACTATTGCTTAACAAGTGAGCATAACCAAAACGTTTCTAGCCTTCAATAAACATGGCTAATGTAATAGGCCACTTCGAAATGACGTAAAACTAACTAGAATATATTTTCACAATTGTTGGTTAATGTATTGTCTACTGTCACTTTTCATCATGTTTTTAGTGATTAGGAAAATATTTAACAAATAAATAATTGTATTTTAAATTAAATGTAATTTTTAATAAATGTTGGCATCAGTAGTTTAATTATATATAGAGCAATATACAACTGTATTACTCATGTTTCTCGCCAAAAACAAAATTTCCCGTTTTCTTTACGTTACACTTGAACGCATCATGATAACCTAATTGTCGTTTTACTGAGCCAATCTGAACACATCATCACGCAGCACGTCTGAAACTTTATTTACTTTTCAAGCTAACTAGCTTGTATGCTTCCGATTACAAGACGGATTTCACAATTAATATTTTTAACTGACCGGACAAGCTACAAAGTCTGTGTGCGCTTACCAGTGGTACTCTGAGTGGATGATTAAGACGGGCCCGACTGCGGCGGCAGGAGGAGGAGGAGGAGTCTTTTCCGTTCAGCCATTCTCGAGTCGCGAGCAAAGTTAAGTGCCAGACTTCACTTGTTTTACTTTTAATATCTGTTTGCTTACAATTTCATTCCAAAATATTGGTGTACATGCTGCAGTGATTGACGTCACGACTTCCGGGTTGGAGGGCGCTTGAAAAGTGATCAGAATCTTTTCCGATTTTCTCTTAAATGTGAAAAAATAAATTAAAAAACGGTGGTATATTTATTTGTTCATATTTTGCTATTTATATATACAGTACGTAAGGTTAAGTCAAACTGACGGACGCTTCATAACCGGTTTAATTCGCTTTTTTTTCTAATTCTATGATTAATGGGAAGTAAGCCTAAGGGCGACGCTAGAGGGCGCCCCCAACACATTTGTCGCCCTAGGCAATTGCCTAGCTCGCCTATAGCAATCGCCGGCCCTGGCTGCCCATTCCAACCCCAGATGAATCCCTAACCAAACTGGCCTTTCTCTTTATAGTTTAGCAGATTTAGGGCTGTGATTGCGATAGTCCTGGACCTGTTACTTCCGAAGGTAAACTTAGAACACAACTACCGTATTAGAAGGCTTGATCTGAACTACATAAATTAGATTGTGTTACTGGGAGGTGGGAAACAACCAAAGTCCAATAGCGGCTGGTGAGGAATATAAGTAACATAAATAATCTAAGGGCCTTCTCTTCAAATAAATTAAAATAAAAAGAACAAAATTGCAGGTGTGCAGGCAGAAAGAGGGCATGTTGCATGATTTGCTATAAAAATCATATAATCAATGCGTGCAATGGCTAAGCTCTGCAAACAGGTTCTAGTTGCCCTTCTTAAATGCCCTACTTAAATGATCAAATGGAATGTGCTAATGGCAATTTGAGGCTGGCCTTAAAAGAAGGATAATGTTCCAAGCATTCGTGTGGGAGGTTGTAATGATAATTATTTCATAGGATATTGTTTGCCAGAAAGCAGTCAAAGAGGGCTGACCTAATTTTCCTATCAAAATGTTGAGGAAACATTTAAAAGAATTCTTTATTCTGGGTCGTGATAAAGCTTGCCAGCTGTATCACGACATGCTTAAAGTGACAAAGTCATTTATGTTCTGGAACACTGAAACTTGAAGGCTGCTCATTCCAACACCAGATAAATTCCTAGCCAAGCTGGTGTATCTCTTTATAGTTTAGCAGATTCAGGGCTGTGATTGCGATAGTCCTGGACCTATTACTTCCGAAGGTAAACTTAGAAAACAACTACAGTATTAGAAGGCTTGATCTGAACTACATAAATTAGATTGTTTCACTGGGAGGTGTGAAACAACCAAAGCAGCTGGTGCGGAATATAAATAACATAAATAATCTAAAGGCCTTCTCTTCAAATAAATTAAATAAAATAAAAAATTAAGATAATTAAAATAAGATCTGCAAACAGGCTCAGTCAGTAGTAGCAGAGGGTTTATACTCCTAGAAGCACTGATAGTAGTTAACCGTAGCTAACTCAACTTCGCAGTCATTTTTGTTTGGATTGTTGGAGGTGCTGGGCAAAAACAATGCCTGGGTGTATGGAGCCATTTCATTTACAATGCGAAGGACAACAAAACAACAATCTACCAGTTACTAGCTTGTGTGTGTGTGCCTTCCTGTTCCTGTATCTTTCTGGCTCTCTGTCATAGAAGAAACATTTTCTACTGCTACACTGAATATTTATCGTTTAAATTCCTTCCTCCCCACTACATACCAGACACAGTGACACCGCAGCCAAATCAGACGTTGGGGAAGGAAGGGAAGTCTTTTGCAGAGATGTTGGGAGCACCCCAACTGTACCTGACACCAAAGAGCAGTAAGCCCTGGAGAACTCAATGGCAAAGTGGATTGGCCGTTCTGGCCTGCCTGCAAGGACCATTGAGGATGAAGACTTTGTGCATATGATGAAACAAGCTGACAAAAGGTTCAATGTGTACAGTGTGATATATGTTAAAAAGAGAACCAGAGTGTGGAGAAGTTCTATTCTGCACAGTGTTATATAAATAAAATACAGAAAAAGAGAATCAGTGTGTGGAGAAGTTTTATTCTGTTCATTGTGATATATATGTTAAAAAGTGAAACAGTGTGTTGAGAAGTTCTAGTATTTACAGTGTTGACTAAAAAGACTAAATTTGATTTTCGTCATAGTGACTAAGACTAAATTGGGAAGGCAATGACTAAATGTGACTAAGATTAAAATAGATTTTCGTTAGTGTGACTAAGACTAAGGCTAAATTTAAAAAAGCTGGCGAAATTAACAGAGGTCGTCCCCTGGGATTACTTCCTGGAGGAGATGGAGGCCAGCCCCAGATGTCTTTCAGCTTCCAATCCCACTGAGTGGAGCCAGTATCTCCCGTGGGTTGAGTATGCCCACAACGCTCATGTTTCTGCTGCCACAGGACTCTCCCCTTTCGAGGCCTCTATTGGCTACCAGCCTCCCCTTTTTCCCAGCCAAGGAGGCTGCCATTGCGGTGCCTTCTGTTCAGCATCACATCCGCCGTTGCAGAACCTTCTGGAACAGAGCCATGACTGCCCTTGGTAAATCTGCTGAACAGAACCGAAGGTGGGCAGACCGCAAGAGGAGGGTCGCCCCTATGTTTTCTCCGGACCAGACGGTCTGGCACTCTGCCCGGGACATCCCATTAAAGGCCATGTCCAGAAAGATGTCTCAACGCTTCACTGGTCCTTATGAGGTGGAGAGGACCATTGGAGCATCCGCTGTCCGTGTTCGTCTTCCCTCCACTCTACGGATTCACCCCGCCTTCCACGTTTCTGAAGTCAAACCCGTTGTTTCCAGCCTCTTGTGCCCACCCACTGAGCCCCCTCCCCCCTTGGACATTGATGGCCACCCCGCCTACACGGTCCGCAGCATCGTTGATGCCCGTCACCATGGGCATGGGTGGCACTACTTAGTTGATTGGGAGGGGTACTGTCCTGAGGAGCGCTCCTGGATCCCTGGCTCTTTCATCCTGGACCCCTCCCTCATTAGGTACTTCCGCCTTTCTCAGCCCTCCTGCTCTTCTGGACCGCCGGGTGGCGGTGGTTGAGGGGGGTACTGTTAAGAATCCAGTTTTGTGCGGTCTGCATTGTGTTTTTGTGTTGCTCTCTCCCTCCACCACCAGGTGGGGCCCTGTTCTCGTTGGTCCTCTTATACACCTGCGGCTGGTTGGCTCATTACTAAGGACTATTTGAGCGGTGGACTGTCACAACCTCGACGCCAGAGTGTTTGCCAGTTTTGGGTACTCTAGCCAAGCTGAGTTTAGCTGAGTCTTTGTTTTCACTGAGCCTTACCTTGTTTTTTTGGTTTTGCCTTTTCGGCAGAAGGCCTTCCTGCAAGCTGGATGTTTGGCCTTCTTCCCCTGGAAGGATTGTTTGAGTCTCACACTGAGCAGGGGATTAACCTCCACAAGTTCCGTTCAAGTCCTCCTGGATTTCCAAGAGACAGCCCGCTCAATAGCTCCTCAGGATCCAACCAAGTCTAAACCTGTCCGCCCTCCAACGAGTCTTTACCTCTGGATAAACCCACACTTACTGGATTCTGGGAAGAAAGTCTTCTCCACTAATGTGAGCCCATTTTTCTCTCCAGCCATCGCTCAGTTCCGGTTCACCAGCACACTGAGTTTCCTGAATCCAACAGTATGAATAAACCTGTTAAAACTTTTACTCTGGTTCTCTGAGTGGTTTACTGCATGTGGGTCAGATCTCTTAAGAAAATCATGACAAGTAAAGCTAGCGGATGGTTTTATTATGTGTGGCAAATGTGGAAACAATGATCTTATCCTGAATGTGACTAAAGACAAGGGAATTGACTTTAGATTTTGGTGGAAAAAAAAATCAAATTTTATTACCAACTAAAGAGAACTTAAGGTGGTGGAGTATAAATACCTATGTGATTGAGACTTGACTGGAAACACAATTATTAAGATGTGTACAAAAAAGAAAATAAAATAAATATACCTCTGGAAGAAGGTTGGGTCCTTCTATGTATATGCATTATGGCAGATACAGGGCCTTCTTAAAAAATGTTGGGTTTTCTTGAGCTGTATGCCAAAATCATCCGTATTAAGACAATAAAAGACCTGAAATATTTCAGTTAGTGTGCAATGAATCTAAAATATGTTAATGTTTAAGTTTTATCATTACATTATGGAAAATAATTAACTTTATCACAATATGCTCATATTTTGAGAAGGACCTGTATGTCCAGCAGCATCAAAGCAAATAACTTAAAGAAGCTAAATAAGCTAATAATGTCAGGTCCTTTCCAGGAAATTCTCTAGGAAGATGATTTTCCAACTTCTTAAAATGAAAAACAACAATCCTCTATATACAGTATATCCACTTTAGAAGCTTCAGTTTTCCAGATCTGCTGTTGAACGGACCACTACAGGAGATCCCTCCTGCCAACCACTATTAACATTTTGTTGAACAAATCATATAATATTCACAAAATGTAATTTCCTTTGGGATCAATAAGGTATTTATGGTCTGAATTAAAATAACACTCAGTTTTTGCATGGCTCAGTGGTCTCATGGTTTTGTTCAAGTTTTATCTCTAAGTTTTCATTGATCTTATTTGTCATTCTGTTGTCTAGGTGTTTTTGATTGTATTTGTGTTCTTAGATATTTCCTGCTTGCCTTTTTGTGTCAGTCTCCTTTCCCTAGCTCCCTTCTTGCCTCTCTCCACACCTGCTCCCAATCTGCTAATCAGCATGGTCTTTGTTTCTCTCTCCTCCTGCTCAGTCACTCTTTGCTGGTTTGTTGTCATTACTTTGACCCCTTCTTGTTGGGAGTATTCTTGGTTTTCAGCATTTTTGGTATTGCATGGATTTATGTGTTTAGATTTTTGCTTCTGTTACCCTTTTTATTATTAAACATTCAAGTAACCACCTCAAGCTTTTGTCTGCATTTGTGTCCTGTCAAATCACCTTCTCTGTGACAGGTTGGAGTTTGAAGAGAATGACCAAATAGTCAGGGGTCTCCCAAAAACGGAGTGAAAAATCAGGATTCTAGGGGCCTTTGATTGGCAGCAGCCCAGAGAGGGCGTTTATAAAATTATAATACTGGAAAAAATGATTTGACACACATTTATTGTATTTAGAATGTATTGGATACACTTTTAAAACAATGTAGATATAGCCCTTTTGTCACTGTCTTCCTGGTTGCTTATTTCTTTTCATAACAGCTTTATCATTTCATACATTCCTGCTCTTCTTTTAAGCTCTCTAAGGGCTCAAATGAAAGCTCAAGATTTTAGCTTGGAATATGAAGCTACAAAGAAAGCTAAGGTTACAATCTGAAAAAAATTTTTGGAAAAAAAGTTTTAATACTGAACAGTTACAGACTAGCACTAGATACTTCCTGACTGACAGCCTTTTAAGTTATAAACTGAAACCAGTTGATTCAATGGCAGACTTAAAGCTACAGTGTGTAACTTTTAGCGACATCTAGCGGTCAGACTGCAGACTGCAGCAAGATGAACATCTCCCCCCCACCGCTTCTCCCCCCCAACAGTACGGCGAGCGTTACGGGACAAAATGTCTTCCACGACGTCCGCATCACCTACCTTCTCAAGTGATGAGGTTTGTTTACATAGATAATTTTACAGATAGTATTTCATTAGTCTGTGTAGGGTATAGATTTCATGTAGACTTAAGATAATAAATATACCCGTTAATTTTTCTACATTGTTGTGACGTTTTGGCGATCTCGCAATCGCTAGTTTGTTGGCTCTGGGCTGCCGTAGCGCAATGATGTCTGCCTCCATGGCTGCGAGACCCGCTCCTATGTAATTATAAATAACGAATTCTAAGGCAACTCAAATATTAAGGTTAAGAGGCTGAGCTCGTAGATGATGATAAATAACATAGTTATGTATAATATATTACATTTCTGACTGTATATCCCTGTAATTATTACACACTGTAGCTTTAATAAGATTCAAGATGGCATAAACCATGGATATGAAGTCATGAAGATAAAAAATTATTAATCTAATTAAAAAAGATTCAATAAAAAACCCACAGAACATGAGTAAAAATTTCAAAATCTTTATTAAGCTAAAGATTCAAAATGCCCATTGGAGCACAAAAGCTGCACAAAAGCTGTCCAGCAACTCAACAAATTTACTTCTACCAGACATATTAAATGATTGTTTGCTATTTCAGGTATTATGCATGATGCATCTTATATTTGGGAAGACATTTGTTTTAAAGCTAAAAACAAATCATATTTGTAAAAAATATCAAAATAATCTAACTTTTTTTTTTTTTTACAAAGCGACACTTTAGAGTGAAAAGAAAATACACTTTTTTTCCGGCTGTAACTTTTAAAAATGTCTTAAATAGCCCCCTCTCAATAATCTTCTTCGTCCTCCTCCTCCTCATCTTCGTCCTCTCCATCACTGTCGTCCAAGAGGTGTGACTGGACAGCCAGTCGCTGAGCCACAGCTGCAACCATGGCAGCACCTTTTCCACTTCCGTCCTCTGAGACAAGAAAGCTGATTTCACATTTGGGGGCTAGGAGGCGCACTGCTGCCTGGAGCTCATCACTGAAACTGAAAACAAATAGATACAGATTTTAAGAGACTCAAAAGTACACTATATTGCCAAAAGTATTTGCTCACCCATCCAAATTATTGGAATCAGGTGTTCCAATCACTTCCATGGCCACAGGTGTATAAATTCAAGCACCTAGGCATGCAGACTGTTTTTACAAACATTTGTGAAAGAATGGGTCGCTCTCAGGAGCTCAGTGAATTCCAGCGTGGAACTGTGATAGGATGCCACCTGTGCAACAAATCCAGTCGTGAAATTTCCTCGCTCCTAAATATTCCACAGTCAACTGTCAGCTGTATTATAAGAAAATGGAAGTGTTTGGGAACGACAGCAACTCAGCCACGAAGAGGTAGGCCACGTAAACTGACGGAGCGGGGTCAGCGGATGCTGACGCGCATAGTGCGAAGAGGTCGCCAACTTTCTGCAGAGTCAATCACTACAGACCTCCAAACTTCATGTGGCCTTCAGATTAGCTCAAGAACAGTGCGCAGAGAGCTTCATGGAATGGGTTTCCATGGTCGAGCAGCTGCATCCAAGCCATACATCACCAAGTGCAATGCAAAGCGTCGGATGCGGTGGTGTAAAGCACGCCGCCACTGGACTCTAGAGCAGTGGAGACGCGTTCTCTGGAGTGACGAATCGCGCTTCTCCATCTGGCAATCTGATGGACGGGTCTGGGTTTGGCGGTTGCCAGGAGAACGGTACTTGTCTGACTGCATTGTGCCAAGTGTAAAGTTTGGTGGAGGGGGGATTATGGTGTGAGGTTGTTTTTCAGGAGCTGGGCTTGGCCCCTTAGTTCCAGTGAAAGGAACTCTGAATGCTTCAGCATACCAAGACATTTTGGACAATTCCATGCTCCCAACTTTGTGGGAACAGTTTGGAGCTGGCCCCTTCCTCTTCCAACATGACTGTGCACCAGTGCACAAAGCAAGGTCCATAAAGACATGGATGACAGAGTCTGGTGTGGATGAACTTGACTGGCCTGCACAGAGTCCTGACCTCAACCCGATAGAACACCTTTGGGATGAATTAGAGCGGAGACTGAGAGCCAGGCCTTCTCGTCCAACATCAGTGTGCGACCTCACAAATGCGCTTCTGGAAGAATGGCCAAAAATTCCCATAAACACACTCCTAAACCTTGTGGACAGCCTTCCCAGAAGAGTTGAAGCTGTTCTAGCTGCAAAGGGTGGACCGACGTCATATTGAACCCTATGGATTAGGAACGGGATGTCACTTAAGCTCATATGTGAGTCAAGGCAGGTGAGCAAATACTTTTGGCAATATAGTGTATTTTAGACTGTAACATATGAACTGTTTCTGTTTAGAGACATTTTGGTTTGCACTCCCTTCCTCTGGGGTCCATTAAAAAAAATAAAACATTGAATTTCACTGTTTCAAGGTCAACATCAAGTTCTATCTCCCAGTAAAAGCTTACAGCAGTCATTAAGTTGATAAACTGAGCTGTTTAAGAAACGGCAAAACATTATTTTAAGTGACATTTCTGTGACAAACTGAAGCACCCCCTAAGTGGCGAGAGGGATATTAAAAAAAAAAAGTATTAAAAACACTTTGCACTATTTAAACATTTCTTATGAATATTTTGAGAAATTATTTAGATTTTTTTGGTTTTTCTATTACGTGTATTTGGATTTTGATTTAATTATTTTGAGGCCTAATCAACACAAGTTCATGGAAGTTAAATTGTCATGGCAACGTCAAGCAAGCTAGAGCGGGGTATGCGCGTACGGCAGCAGATTAGTAAATTTACATAGTTTATCTCCGTAAGTCAGAGCGCACCCTGTAACCAGGCGGGGCACCCTGCCTGTAGCTCAAAGTAAGAGCATGGTCCGTCAGCGCACTTTAATATCTGTTCATGCAGTCTAACGTTACATAGTATTTTAGAGTGTTATTTTGTTCTTGGGTTCTTTGTGTAATGGTATAATAAAATAATAATTTCCTTATGATTTGTGTAAAAGGAGTTTGGAGCTAATAGTCACGTGTGAGATAAACACAGTGACTCAGGTTCATGCAAGCTGACCAAAGCTACATTGTTATAGTGTTATTGTGAAGTTTAATTAATAGTGTATATATTCACCTGAGAACTGATGATGTCTGTGTTTCACAGAACCTGGTTGCCTGCACTGTATGAAGGACCAACTCTGCCATATTTAAAAATAAATACAGAAATAAATAAATGCTCAATAAATGTATAAGCATACAATTAATTGCCAACAAAAAAGTGAGACATAAATGTATATAACTCTTAATTAGCTTCTTTATTTATTTGCCTTTGTAATATTTACCTTATTTATTTTTCTGTCCTTTATAATCTTCAACTTTATTTTTTAATTACTTATATTTTTAAGTATTTATTTATGTGCATGTTATTATATTTTTGTCTGTTTTATTCTTCCATTGTATTTTTTTACCTTAGTTATTTCTTCGCCGCTGTTTTTTCTCTCTGCCATTTTTACATTTCTCTATGCATTTCTATCTCATTATGCAAATGAGGAGGGGGTGTGTCCTAGAGAGTCAACTTCTGCTCATTGGTTGGCTTGGCGGTCCATCTTCTTAACTCACAGAGCTCAGAGTACTAAGTTAAATGTTCTCTTTTCTGTTGCTGTTGTTCAATAAAAGTACGTTTTAAGATCATTTGAGGCGAGAATATTATACTTTTAAGCATCACCATATGGCCCATTCACAGATTTAATGCGTAATTTAAAAGAAAATGTGACGAACTTGAGAGGACCGCGGCACCAGCGGAGCTCCGAAGCTGACGGCAGCCAGGTCCGACCACAGCCCATCTGCAGCGGCCCTCTCTCGGCATAGCCGTGTGTGAAGCGTGTTGGTTAGCATTTTACTACATCGGTCGAATCTACAGGAGGAGAGTCTGATGTCGAGTCTGAAGTCAGAACTTGAGTAGGGACTTTGCCAAACTTTGCCAAATACAACAAAAAATCGCCATCATAGCCTGGCTATAGACCTGGCTGCCGTCAGCTTCGGAGCTCCGCTGGTTGCCACGGTCCTCTCAAGTTCGTCACATTTTCTTTTAAATTACGCATTAAATCTGTGAATGGGTCATATGGTGATGCTTAAAAGTATAAGGTTCTCGCCTCAAATGATCTTAAAACGTACTTTTATTGAACAACAGCAACAGAAAAGAGAACATTTAACTTAGTACTCTGAACTCTGTGAGTTAAGAAGATGGACCGCCAAGCCAACCAATGAGCAGAAGTTGACTCTCTAGGACACACCCCCTCCTCATTTGCATAATGACATAGAAATGCATAGAGAAATGTAAAAAGGGCAGAGAGAAATAAACAGCGGCGAAGAAATAACTAAGGTAAAAAAATACAAAGGAAGAATAAAACAGACAAAAATATAATAACATGCACATAAATAAATACTTAAAAATATAAGTAATTAAAAAATAAAGTTGAAGATTATAAAGGACAGAAAAATAAATAAGGTAAATATTACAAAGGCAAATAAATAAAGAAGCTAATTAAGAGTTATATACATTTATGTCTCACTTTTTTGTTGGCAATTAATTGTATGCTTATACATTTATTGAGCATTTATTTATTTCTGTATTTATTTTTAAATATGGCAGAGTTGGTCCTTCATAGCACGGAAGTGTATATGACAATAAAAAAGTGAATCTCAATCCATTTACTTATTTTGTTTGATTGTATTATAAAAAGGCCTCCAGGCTATTAGGTTTTTTTTTTTGGACTAAAGACCAATGAGCCTATTTTGTATTTTAAATAGGCCTATAGGCTCATAGGACTTTTGTCCATAAAAAACAAAAAAAATGTTCACAGCACACCTAGTTATGTTACAACCCTATTATGTATTCACTACACATGTTGCGAGTTTCTTCTGGAATGACATCAGATTTTACTTAAAAGGGATATTGTATAACAGTTTTCGTAAGCGAAGAACTGGTTTGTAGTCTCCTGTTATATGTTCACTCATAGGCAGGACTAAAGTCATGCAGCCTGATTGATTGATTGATTGGTTGACTGACTGACTGATATGTCTGCAGAGAAGTAGACTTTCCCCTCCTTTGGCAGGCAGCCAATGGGTAAATAGTCATTAGTTTCTCTATGCATTCCATTTTCCCTTCTGTTTTTTTATTTTTTAATCAAAATATGGAGGTTCTAAGAAAAAAATAAGTCAAAACTCTGACTTGAAGAGTGGTTACTTTTCTCACTAGCACCAACCCTAAAAACCAGTATGGTTGCCACATGTATAAAACGGTAACAGATTAAGAGTAAATATTAGCATTTTACAGTCTCAGCTAGAAGAAATGGTGCCACAGTATTGCAACAAAATAAAAATCTAAAAAGTGATCAAAAATTATAACTTCTTATAATTAACTATGTCATCTTTTCTCTTACTTGGGATGTTTTCTATACACTGTCCCATCCACTCCTACGGTGGTCTTCAGGTGGTCTAGCCCTCGGTTGACACGAATACGGTTGGCGATTGTTGCCAAACCAGCAGCACAGAGACGAGCAGAGCGTGAGGAGATGGTGTCACAGACAAGTCGCACAACGCAGGCATCAACCAAATCCCACTTTAAATCCAGTTTGGTCAAAATCTTTTGGACATTTTCCAGACCTCTGTCAGGCCTGAACAAACAGGGAAAAAAAACCACTCCATATATGTTAATAAAAGTTTAGATGTGATCTTATTAAGAAAGAATCTAGAAAAAGAAAAGGACACTTACTCTTCAATTTCAGAAATGAACTTTGTCTCAAACCTCCCTGGAGTAAGCAGTGCCTCAGATGCCACCCCTTTAAACAACAGCTTCTCCTCTGTTAGCTTCCCTAGAACCAGCCGAACCACTTCCCCCAGATACATCCCACTGATCATCTTCTCAAAGCTGCAGAAAAACACATCTTCAGTAAAGTAGTAGATAAAAATATATTTTGCTTTAGTCTGTTGCCCTCCAGTGGCCAAATGTCAACGTGGGAACTTCATCTTTTACATGGCTCCAAAGCTAAGTAACTGAAATGTAATTGAAATTCAGGTTATGATACATGTAAGTATTACTTTATCTAAAGGTGAAGACAAACTGTGAACCATTGATTTCTTTGGTCATGAGAACATTGTCTGCATATTTATGCAAAAAAAGTGCCTCCTGCTATGCATGCGCAAACAGGTTTACTTTTTTAAATACAAGCAAACCTATAAAACATGATGCCCTTGGAATTTAGTAAGATGTGACCTCATTTCAGTTGATGATTTCCTATTAAATAAGTGTTGAGCTTTGATCTCATCCCAGCTGCAACTAAACATGCAGGTGTGGTGTTGAATGAGATATGCGTCAGAAGGAAACTGAAGCTGAAAAATGTTTTGTCAGGTGCTCAAATTCTTTGAAATATGGAAACATTCAAATAAGTTTTGTTGAAAAGAGACACAAAAAAAAAGAACCTCAGCTATCAAGTACTAATTGTTTAAAAAAATGGTGGATAATTTTGTTTGTCTTTTATAAAAAATTTTTATGTGTATTTGAGTTGGAGCTAAAACCTACATGTGGACTCCAGGGTTGATGGAAGTCTTGTCCACTACTTTGTCGAACTCTGTCAAAATGTCTTCAAGGGAACCATCATCTCCAAAGCCTCCCCACTCCGTGTTAATACACATCCTTCCATCCTCACCCTCCACACGTTTCACATTTTTCATCTCCTCCATATAGCAGGCATTGGTTCCTGTTCCTGTGGACGAAGAGGAGTTGTTTACCAAACAAAGCAATGGAAATTAGATTTCTGAGAATAATGTTTTTGTTTTTTCTGAATTCTGTTGGCTTAATACATGACAATCAATTTGCACTTATTTCTTTATACTTGGTTTGTTTTTTCTAGTCATTTTGTGTTCATTAGTGACTTAGAAGTGATGATGCCTTATTGGGCATTAATTGCATCAGCAAAGTGGTAATTTCATAGAGCTTTAGTACCACCACCTGTTGGCCAAGTGCATAATCAGTGCATAATCAGTAAGCAATATAATCTGCGGTGTTTGTGTGTTGTTAGGTTAATCAGCTTCTCTAAATTATCCCTAGGTTTGAGTGTGTGTGTGTGAATGGTTGATGGAATGGCTACCTGTCCAGAGTGCTGCAGAGTGCGCTTTATCCCAGCTGGGATAAAGCGTGTAAGAAAATGGATGGATGGATGGATGGATGGATGGATGGATGGATGGATGGATGGATGGATGGATTTCTATCCTTTAGCTCCTAGAAATTATCATCAATATGTAATGCCTTTTCCTTTCTCTTATGATTATAGGCTGTATACAGTACATTTTTGAACATGTGTAAATTTTAAATGTAAAATCAAATGATAGGGAATGCTTTGTATGTTTTTCTGTGGAACATGGCAGAGGGCACTCAACATCGGCGTCGCCAGACCCCATTTACTGGGGCACGTGCCCCAGTATAAATGAGATGTGCCCCAGTATAAATCTCATGAATATTTGCAACAGTATTACATTTTTTTAATGCATCAATTTAGATATTTCCAACGGAAGGAGACGTATATTTCTACTCAAATGCGCAGCAAGTGTGTTGGTAACTCCAAATTGAGGATGTATTAGCGCCCCGACGTCAGCGCATGTCACTGCATGAACTGCAGGTAAATTAACACGCTGCTCTCAACTGAGTTGGATGGGACACTGTGCGGCGGCGACGCATTTTTTAGTTTAGTTTCTTACCTGTCAATTTTATTATTTTCCCAGTGAAACCACATGATTTATAGGCTACTAACTAAAAATTACTGCATTGGTTTGTAGATGGATATCAGGAAATTCCTCACACGACGCAGAGACAGGGAAGCAGTAAAACAAGATGAGAGAGAGAGAGGTAAGGTCCCGTAATGAATTAGTGATTTAAGCTAACTAGTTACATTAGCAACGTTATAAGTAATATGATAGATATTTACATAATTATAAATTTGCGTTTTTTTTTATGTTTGCTGTAGAGAATGAGAATGCAGGTGCTGGAGTAGGAAAGGGAGGAGGAGGCGAGACTGACAGGCAAGAGACAGGTGAAGGACAGGAGAGACAGGACCATGAAGGTGATGAGGATGCAACAACCAGCTTCCACAAACAAGAAGGGGACATTAGTGACTTAGGGGGAAAGCATGATGGTCCTAAACAAGTGAAGTTGTCCCACAATCCCCAGCACAAATTTGGAGTAAAAAAAACGTTAATTTAATTCAAAATGGTTTGAGCTTTTCCTGGTTAAAAAAGAAAGCCTTATCATCAAGGATATGCAGTGTGTTTTCAACTTGCTTGATAACACCATGTTCCCCACACTAACGCAGGTCATCCAGATCTCCATCACAATCCCAGTCTACAGCTGGAGTTGTGAAAGGTCATTCAGTGTGTTGAGAAGGATCCACACTTGGCTGAGGTGCACAATGGGACAAGACAGGCTCCATTATGTTGCTATTTTATCAGTTGAAAAGGAAGAACTTTCTAAGCTGAGTCACAAGTGATTGACCACTTTGCAAAAATGATAAATAGGAGGTACACTTTAATGCTCAAAAAATAAAAGGAAAACTTAGCTCAGGATGAGTTAAAATTTCCCCCGAACTAAAACTCTGTAACCTAGGAATTAATGATTACTTCAGAATGTGTATAAGGAAACTTTTTATATGTCAAAGTTGTTGATGTCTTATTTTTTATAGCTGCAATGTTGAAAATGTTCATGTTTGTTAAAACAAATATGCTCTTATACTCATTATCTCAACTGGTAATTTTGGTAGGAATGTATCAGGGTTGGGCAGTGTGCTTGTCTGTATTTATGTATAGAAGGAGGGGCGTATGCACTAGGGGGCCGGTGCCCCAGTAAAGCTTTGTGCCTAGCAACGCCCCTGGCACTCAACAAGTTTTTGGTTGTAATCAGTTATTTTTAAACTATTTCTCCAGTCTTAGAAAGACCAGTTAAACATAAAACCAGAACCAATTGAAAGACTTTTGTTAGTAAGAGGCTGTCTGCAGATGTTCCCCATTTTAAAAGAAGAGAAGAATTTTCATAATGTTCAATTAAAGTTTTAAATATCTACAGCTATTAGAGATATACCCAAGAAGCTGCGGTACAACAGAAAGTTAGTTTTCAGATGTATCATAATCTAGCAATAATCTAACACCAGAGCCACTCCGTTCATTGAATATGAGACAAAACAGTAACAGAGTCTCCAGAGGCTGTATAAACTGTGAATGCAGGATTCTAAACTGCAGGAAGTCATTTGGCCATTTCAGCTTTTCTTTCTATGGTCCAAAGTTGTGGAACATTTAGCCAAACAAGCTGAGGTCTATATCTGAGTTCAGTGTGTTTATTGTTAATCTAAAATTCTGTCTTAAAAGTCACTGTCCCCATTTGTGAAAAAACACCGTGAGAGAGGGACTTTTTAGTGTGTATTTGCCTTAGTCGATGTGGCCAAGTTTTTATTACGTGCTGGGGACAGTTTCCTAAGAATATGTTAAATTTTTCTGGACTTATAGGTACTTGTAGGAACCAACAACTGGTCCCCAGGAGGAGAAGTTCTCCTCTTAGGGTGGGGGTTAGGTTCAGGTCTAGGGTGAGAATGGAGTTTAGGTTATTTTCAGGTTTAGGCATATGTTGGTTATGGTTATGGGTAGGTCAGGGTAAGGGTTGAACAGAAGTCAATTGAAAGTCCCCACAATGATAGCATGACGCAGCATGTGTGTGTGCATGTATGAATGTCCTGTTTGGGGTCGAAAGTCTTTAATATAATAATATAATAATATTTTAATCTATAGGTGATTTAAAAAAAATAGCATTAGCCCTAAACACTTTGTGCATCTTACCATCAGCGTCTGTTAATGTCTGGTACTATGTTGTCCCTTTTAAATAAATAAATAATATAAAAATAAAACTTTAAATCATGATTACCATGATGTATTACCATTATGCAATTTTATTGTCTTTTACTGAGCAAATTACTCATGTTCGCTTTTATTATATTATTATTTATTGAATTTTTTTCCAAAATGTTTTAATCTTATTCTATTTTTTGTTTTTTATTGTCTTATAATGAAATTTCTATAGCAGTGTTCTTATGTGTGAATGCAGTGTGACACACAGTTTGGACTATGTAACAGCCAGAGTCTGTACCCAAATTAAATTTCCTTTGGGACAATAAAGTTCTAAACCTAAAATCTTTTATTGTGGACTTTAATTTTCTATTTTCACATTTATTTTCTTTCTCTTAGATCAATAAGCGTATATGTGGACAAATCCAGGTTTATGCAATGTTTCATTCACACTTTTACTTTACCGATGATCATCCCAATCTCGCAGCTCTGATCCCTGTACCCACAGCTCATCATCGTGCCCACTGTATCATTCACCATAGCAACCGAGCCAATGTTATAGTCCTGTAAAGACAATGTTGTTCATTGTGATGAATTGAGATCTGTATTATAAAGAGAAGTTTTAAACTTGTGAAATGTAGAAAATTAGTATAATGAGCAACTATTTTTTTAAGATCAGGTAATGGAATATTTAGGGATTAGTAAGGATTATTCACCCACCCCTTTCTTACGGATGGCGTCTTTCAGTAGTTTTACCACATCCTCCCCCTCCACCCCGGAGCAGTTGAAACCTTTAGTCCAGCGGATCAGGATGCTCTGGTCACACAAAGGCAAACATTTTGTATTACAAGTAAAATCAGTCTTCATTTGAGTGAATAGTGGTAAACCTCTGAGTTGTATTTGTGTATTAATAAAAACCTTGTCAATTTCTTTTTGTTCACAGGGAAAAGAGAAGGTAAAACCCAATGGAAGAGTCTTTCCTTTTAGTTTCTGAGAGCCGAGAAATTCACCAAGACAGGCTGCGATGTGGTCAAAAAGCTGAAAAGATACACACACACAACAAATATATTGTTTAAAGGCCAACAAACACTCAGCAAATGCAGAGTTTTTTTTTAAAATCTGAAAATGAGGACTTTCCAGTTTTGCAGTTGTGTTTTTTTTTTATTTAGCCAGAAAGAACCCGTTATTGTTTTTGCAACAAGTAAAAACCTAATTTCACGTTTATTTAGTATTATTAATTAATCTTAGAATTTAGAAACAGATTTTAGGCTTGAAAATCAAACACTTAATCATATTTACATATATGCTGGTGAAGATTCTCAGTCATCAAGGTCATAGTCATTCCAAAAAAAAAAGAAAATTAAAAACAATCCACTGGACTTTTTTTCCCGAGGTTAAAGACGTTCTGCTTCCCATCCAGGAAGCTTTTTCAATTCAAAATATCAGGAATAGCTTTGAGATCGAGGTTATATACAGTAGCACAACAAGGCCTTGTTTTTGTTTTGAAAAAATGCATAAATAATGTTTTCATCCAATGGGAAAGAAACCGACTTCAAACTTGGAAACAAAGCCCAGTGAATTGCTTTTAATTTTCTTTTTTTTTTTGGAATCTTAAGTGCACACAATCTGTAATTAAATGTGAGTTTCATTTTATTTAGAGATCATTTTATTTTATCATTTAGAATTTAAATTTAACTAAGAATTTCCAAATAGATAAATTTATTTTTTATTTCATGTTTGAATTTTATCTCTTGTTTCTGGTCATAGGTTCTTGCTCTGGCATGAAATTAGTATTCAGATCATCTTTGAAGCCAGTTGTTACTGATCAGCTGCCTGGCATCTCAGCTTGTTACAGGAATGATAGGAGCAGATCCTTATATTACAAAGGGTCCCTTTAAACCCCAGAAATTAGTTGCTGTAAATGTATTCTCAATACATACAAATTGTTCAATGGCAGAGTTCTGGCCTAGGTGAAAACAATCTTTTCAAATTTTTAATATGTCTGAGCCTACACACAAGCTCACTGAGTACCACTGAGCAGATGTGAGCAATGAGGCCCACACACCAATATTAAACTTATTATAACTTATAAGTAAAGCAGTTTACATTGTTTTTTTTAGAAGAAATAGATTACAAAAGCAATTTCCTTTAGTTTACTTTAAATTAAAATTATTTGGCCCACTAAAAAAACAAAACAAATCGTTAATCGTGACATGTGTAGTATGTTAGTATGTATTAGTCCTGCTTTGGTCAGGGTGAGGGTCCTGTTCTGAAAGAAAAAAGAAAAATAATTTTCATTATAAAACTAGTGATATTTAAAACTGGGATTTAAGAGTAGATTGTGCAAATAATAGCTGAGTTTTAGTAAAGCTGATCTGCACATCCAGCGTTCAGCAGGCTGAATTCATATATAAAGGCGGTCATAAAGACGAGATGCTATAACAGCCCAAAACGAAATAAAAATAAGATTATGTTATTCTCTATTAATTTGTTTTTTAATATATTCACTTTAGTGTGTCAGGCAAACATAATGGTTCTCCTTTTCTCTATTTGGGGGAATAACTGTTGTTTCTCATATTTTTGTTGTTGGATTTATGCTCAAGCAGTGCGCAATTGCACAAGCGCGCAGCTTAGAGGCAACATTGGCTGAGAGACTCACTAATTGTTCACCACATCAAATAGAGCCCACTTCTCATCCACAGGATTTTTAAAGTGGAATCAGGAGGCAGAGATTTTTAATTTCTCTTATTTCACTGTAGTTGAACTTTGAATTCCAACTGACCCACATTTGGATAGTTTTTTTTATAATCTTTATAAAGTTTTACCTTGTTTAGTACTTGAACTTCGCTTGTGTTTAAAAATGCAGATACTGTATGAATAAAGCTGAGGTGGGGAAATGGGTTACCTTTTCTCCGCTTCCCAACATGATTTCCTGAGGAATGGCGCAGATCTGACTGTCCATCTTTAGCATCCTCTGCTCCTCCTCCACCACTCTGACATGAAGCACCCTGAAGTTTGTTCCACCCAAATCTAGAGCCAGAAAGTCTCCTTTCTCTGCATGAAGGAAGAAATGTATTGCCCACGGTTTGTTTTAAAACATGTTCAACCCTATTCTCTAGAGGACCTACACAACTTGAATATTTTGGTATTGGACTTGAAAAAGACTATTTCATAAAAGTTTTTTTCAAGCTGGAATAAATAGAGAAAAAAAGACTATGGTAAGATATTTACATTCCAGGCTTGCTTCTCTATTTCGTTCTTTAAAGGTATTGTGAAGGATGTTGTTTGTGGATCATCAAAATAAGTGGTTCTCCTAATTGTCAAACACTGATAAATAGGAGTCTGACAGTCTGACATGGTGGAAAAATTGCAAATCTTGTTTTGGAAAGTAAGCTTGTATGAGCGATGCAAACAGCAGCTTTTAAACAGAGCGTGCAGGAGGTGAAATGGGCTCTTGCAGGATTTGCATGCGTTTAATAGGCGTTCCCTCTCGGGAGCGGGTACAGGGTTGTGCATGTGCTTTTCTTTTATATCTATATGGAGAGGGCGTTTCTTTTCAAAGATTTATGAAAATCTTCCACTATACCTTTAAGTTTTATGCCTTTTACTGTCATTTACTTTGTTTGATGTGTCCTTCCTTTTTTCCTCTTTCACATTTTCCTTAAATTGTTCTTTGTGTTTTGTTTTCTATTCCTATATTGTTTTCTTTCTTCCCCTCTTCCTTATTTTATTGTCTCTCTTCTTCCTGTTGTTTTTTCCATATGCTTGAAGTTCTTTCTTTCCATCCACATGACCAAACTACCCATTTCTGTCATCTTGTAAAACTACTGTACTTTCTTTCCATATTGATGTCTCCTCCTCTTCCAAAGTTTTAATTTTAAAATCCTACAATGACTCTAATGAGCTGAGAAATCTGTAACACTTAGTGAAGAACAACCTGGAACACTTAATAAATGTGTGGAGAGGCTTTCTTTCCTTTAATGGAAAAGGTGAAATAATTAAGACTCGGCTCAGAAATCATACCTTTCCCATCTGGCGTTTCCCTTACAAAGGTGGGAAGCATCTTGACAGACGCCCTGTTATGTGTGTGTTTCCCCAGACCTCGGATCATATCCTTTTTGAGTCGAGCCGAAATTTCCCGCAGTTTCTCCAGAGACAGACGGAAAGGTTCCAGGTACTTTAACACCTGCACAGATATACAAACATACAATCAACCTATTAAAACGCCTCGTATTATGCAACATTAGCAAAAATCTCTTTACCAAACTGCTGAGTAAATTACAAATATCACAATAACACAATAATAGTGTTAAGAAAGAAATTAGGCAAATCCACCAGTTACCCAGTAGATGGCGAGAATGCTCTTCCTCAGAAACAACCTAATTTGGCATGAGGCAATTGCTGAATGACATCATTGCTCCTGCCTTACATTCCTGGCCTGTTGTGCATGTTCCAGAACTGAATACTCAAAACTTCTGTCTAGAAGAATTTTCATTATAGTGTGTGCTAGGCAACCGTTAAGCTTTGGAAGTACCATTTAATATCAGTAAAAACATATTTCTGTTTGTAGTAGTTAGTAGGAGTGTATAATTTTATAGAAAACAACTTTAAATGCATCCATCAAATTTAGTGTTGGGTCAGTTGACATAGTTTTGTTCCAGTACGAATGATTTATTGTATTAGCTTTAAAATGCATCTGAAAAGGTCCTATCAGATCAGGAAGAAACATTAAGAACAGATTAAAGAAGCTTAAGGCAGTGGAAAAACAAAGAGGACTGGCCCTAGGAACCGGAAGAAACCATCAGAATCAAACGTCAATTGCTCTTTCTACCAAAGCATCATTAATGTTAACATCATAAAGAATAATTATCCAGATAATTAAAAATTTTTTTATCATAATGACATTAAATTAAATTTAATGACAGAAATGTAATTTAAGCTGGCTACATCATGCAACAAGCTAGTTGTTGCTTGATAAAAAAGAAGACAGCCGGAAGGAAGATTAGTTGTTGATTGTTTTCAGCAAATAGGGCTGCAGATCCAGTCATTATTTGGATAAATTTTCCTTCATTATCTTATTTCACTGTCAAATATTCAATTTCATTGCCAGATTTGATAATTGTGTCTTATTTATACAAGCAGCTATTTTGTTTTGTTCATTTATTTAATTTTACACACTTTGGCATTCCTTCCCAAAGAAGACCTAGTCTAAATCAAATCTTGTTTATGTTTTGGTTAATTTGTAATGTAGATACAAGGGAATGAGGAGTTACAGCTGTTGTTCTGTTACCTTCATCAGTACAGGGTCGATCCTGTAAGTATGTTTGGTTTCCAAATATTTCATATTACTCACTTTGGCAGTTCAGGACTGCAGATGGTACAGTCATAAGATTTCCTTTTTCCTCAGCCATGATTTTAGGAATTCATGCACTTCTTAATATAACCTAATAGTGAAATGCAAAAGTTTAAACTGAGTATAAAAAGGGATAAGAAAGAGGTTTAGGTGACTTTGAATGTGGGGCAACTCTTGTTAAGAGACCCAAAGCTTCTGATCCACTGAAATGTTGATGTAGAGTAAAAACCACACTAGGTCTGAAATGATGCATTCCAAAAATAAAGAAATAACCAAGGAGCAGTAACTGGCATTCAAGAGCAGAGGAGAATGCTAAGACTAGTTCAAAATGAAAAAAAAAAAAAAAGCAATACAGCCAATCCTTATAATCACAGCTGCTGAATATTGTCTCAGAACCTAAAACAAGTCAAAGCTTGAAGCATGTAAGCTTAAACAGCAAAAGACCACACCTGACACCTCTACTCTCAGCTAGGAAAAGGGAAATAAGTTCATACAGGCATAGAAAAATGAGACAGTACCATACAGTAAAAACTGTGAAGTTTTTTTTTTTTCAATTAAACATGTACAGCAGAACACATTTTATCTTTAATCAAAGAGTTAGGTTATTGATGGGGGTCGGATGATATAAGGAGAAGCTTCCCTGTTAAATATGAGGACTATTAATGCCAATTAAGCATTGTTTAAAATTAAAGGAGAATTCCGGTTTTTAACACTTTTAGCCCATTTTCTGTAGTGTCCAGGATGAAATCGAATGATCGACACCAAAATTTTGACAATTGGTCCTGTCTCTGCTTTTTGGCTCATGCAGAATCCCCCCCTGGCTGCTTCAGAATGGCTTCCATAGTGCATGTCCGATAATGTCCTTAAAACAACCTTAAACGTTCTTTTTTTAAAATATGCTACTCACCGGGTCGTCAGCGCTGTTCAATGACGTTGCAAAAAAAGTTTCGTAAAGAAAAAACGTTCCTGTAGTGTTTTATTTAGCATTTTGTAAATCCCATTGAGTTCTGTTGGAATAGTCAATATTCCCCTGCCACCGGAAACGGAAATGGGGCCTGTTTACACAGTTGTAGTCTTTTCGCTTCACTCTGTGTACTCCGACGTCGAGGTGCTAACGTCTCTGTTAAACACTTTAAAAAACTCTGAAAATGGAATACTAAAGGTGGATTCTTGATTCTCGACGTCGGAGTACACAGAGTGAAGCGAAAAGACTACAACTGTGTAAACAGGCTCCATTTCCGTTTCCGGTGGCAGCGGAATATTGACTATTCCAACAGAACTCAATGGGATTTACAAAATGCTAAATAAAACACTACAGGAACGTTTTTTCTTTACGAAACTTTTTTCGGAACGTCATTGAACAGCGCTGACGACCCGGTGAGTAGCATATTTAAAAAAAAGAACGTTTAAGGTTGTTTTAAGGACATTATCGGACATGCACTATGGAAGCCATTCTGAAGCAGCCAGGGGTGGATTCTAAATGAGCCAAAAAGCAGAGACAGGAGCAATTGTCAAAATTTTGGTGTCGATCATTCAATTTCATCCTGGACACTACAGAAAATGGGCTAAAAGTGTTAAAAACCGGAATTCTCCTTTAAGGTTCGGTGATTATGTTGACCTATTTACCACCATCTTAAGATGGATATTTCTAGCAAGATAATGTACCATGTCACAAAGTATAAATAATCCCTATCTGGTTTATAGAACTCAATGACAGCATTCTACTCCAATCGCCTCAACAGTCAGCAGATCTCATCTCATCGTTGGGATGTGGTGTGAAAGAGGAAATGGGTGTTTTTGGATTTATGGAGAAAAACCTCATGAGGCTGTCACATTAATATCAATCAAGATCTATGAGCAATGTTTTAACATCTTGATAAATCGACACCATCGAGGACTAAAGCAGTGCTGAAGGCAATCAGAGAAATATTTTTAACTTTTATTTGCAGGGAAGCAGGTTCTAGTTGAGCTGAGGGTCAAATATATCAATATGCATACATCACTGTTACTTTTATATGCATATTTTAGTATTATTTTGGAGAAAATTTTAGATCATGTTTTATTTCCACTTGTAATAATTTGTTTTTCAGCAGCCCGAGCTCAGTAGAAGTTTAATTGTCTGAACTTTTAGTGAAATACTTTAGAGATGGCATGTGCAGGAAGAGGGCCTGGCTGGCTAAGTAAATTTAATGATCCTCTGGAGAAGGCAGCAACAATTCACACGTCTCTTCCTGTTTTTAACATATCCGTTCATACTGGAAAGTCACATCATTTAGTTATATTAAACCTGCCTATAAACATGTAAAAGTATAGCAGAGGAGATGGGACTGAGGTGAACAGAGGGAAATTTGTTGAGGCTTGAATTTTAAAGGAAGATCACCTTCTACTCCTGTTGATGTGGAACTAGGCAGCTACTAGTCCCACATCAACATGACAGGAAAAAGCCTGACTGCTTCTTTGTTTCCACTTCACTACCAAAACTTAAATGATAATGCCCTTTGACATATAGTACTGAGCAAAAATCCCAATGTCATATATTTTTTTTTTTTGTCTTTGTAATTTTTTATTTAGTACCTTTGTGACAAACTAGACAAATTGAGGAACAAAATATCAAGTTTAAAAGAGTCCTGTGCAGATGGAAATAATCTAAAGAAATCTTTCTATTCATTTCTATTTTATTGAATTTTTGTATTCATCTTTATGCTTAATGTTATCGTGTAATGAGAATGTAATATGAAGCTTTGAACTGACTGCTGGGACATTTAAATGCATAATTGTATACTGACTTTTTAGTTTTTCTCACCTCAGTTCATTAAACATCCACATCTGGTTTTGACAGAAACTTGTGGAAATCTGAGGGGGGAAAAAATTGAAACTATGGTGGAGAATGGAGCACAAAAAAAACTTTATTATTGTAATAACTCAAATATAGACTTTTTTTGTCCAACCAGCAAAGAAACTTTAATCAACAATATTATTTTAAAGCCAGTTTCCCTGATAACTAAAAGATTTCTCTGCTTTATATAAAAATATAAAGTACAACTGGGAATTTTGCAAATCTGCATCCCGACCTAAACCTCTGGACAAAATATTGCATGTCTGCAGAGAAATATGACACTTTAGTACATAGATTATCTACTTTAATCTTAACAGTAATCAGTCTCTGGCAGACAGGTTTATTTGGATTCAATGGCACATTAATTACTTTGTTAAGGTAAGTATTATTATCTACACTCACCGGCCACTTTATTAGGTACCCCATGCTAGTAACGGATTGGACCCCCTTTTGCCTTCAGAACTGCCTCAATTCTTCGTGGCATAGATTCAACAAGGTGCTGGAAGCATTCCTCAGGGAGTTTGGTCCATATTGACATGATGGCATCACACAGTTGCCGCAGATTTGTCGGCTGCACATCCATGATGCGAATCTCCCGTTCCACCACATCCCAAAGATGCTCTATTGGATTGAGATCTGGTGACTGTGGAGGCCATTTGAGTACAGTGAACTCATTGTCATGTTCAAGAAACCAGTCTGAGATGATTCCAGCTTTATGACATGGCGCATTATCCTGCTGAAAGTAGCCATCAGAAGTTGGGTACATGGTGGTCATAAAGGGATGGACATGGTCAGCAACAATACTCAGGTAGGCTGTGGTGTTGCAACAATGCTCAATTGGTACCAAGTGGCTCAAAGTGTGCCAAGAAAATATTCCCCACAGCATGACACCACCACCACCAGCCTGAACCGTTGATACAAGGCAGGATGGATCCATGCTTTCATGTTGTAGATGCCAAATTCTGACCCTACCATCCGAATGTCGCAGCAGAAATCGAGACTCATCAGACCAGGCAACGTTTTTCCAATCTTCTATTGTCCAATTTCGATGAGCTTGTGCAAATTTTAGCCTCAGTTTCCTGTTCTTAGCTGAAAGGAGTGGCACCCGGTGTGGTCTTCTGCTGCTGTAGCCCATATGCCTCAAAGTTCGACGTACTGTGCGTTCAGAGATGCTCTTCTGCCCACCTTGGTTGTAACGGGTGGTTATTTGAGTCACTGTTACCCTTCTATCAGCTCGAACCAGTCTGGCCATTCTCCTCTGACCTCTGGCATCAACAAGGCATTTCCGCCCACAGAACTGCCGCTCACTGGATGTTTTTTCTTTTTCGGACCATAAACCCTAGAGATGGTTGTGCGTGAAAATCCCAGTAGATCAGCAGTTTCTCAAATAGTCAGACCAGCCCTTCTGGCACCAACAATCATGCCACGTTCAAAGTCACTCAAATCACCTTTCTTCCCCATACTGATGCTCGGTTTGAACTGCAGGAGATTGTCTTGACCATGTCTACATGCCTAAATGCACTGAGTTGCCGCCATGTGATTGGCTGCTTTGAAATTAAGTGTTAACGAGCAGTTGGATAAAGTGAGTGTATTTCATCTACTTCTAATTTAGTCTCAGTAGTGGCAGTGATTGGCCCTCTGGTAAAGGCTACATATGTGGCAAATGGGTCTTATAGCGGTCCTGTTGACAGATCCTTCTACCTGAGCACTGGACATCTTCTCTAGATGCCTCTTGGTTGCTTTCCTGGTAAAAGTCAAACAAAAGTATACAACCAATTTTCATGTAAACCAGGATGTAAAGTTAGTATAACACTGGTGCTATGGTTCTCCTCTTTTAGGACTCTAGGCTTTTAGTTTTCAGTTATCCTGTTTAGTTGATCTTTGATTTATTTTCCATTATATTAAAGCGCTCTTTATTTACTCTCCGTCGCCCCCGTGTTTCTTTTCCCCTGGCTTCCTTCTAGTTAGTTCCAATCACACCTGCTCCATATTCACCTTATTAGTCCATCCTTTCTTCTGTTCCCCTTATATATACCACCTCTGCAGTCACTCAGTACTGGTTCTGTTGGGATCTGGAGATCTGCCACCTTTCTCCAGCAGAGGGCGCCCTGGGTCTCCTGAGCTGAAGCCACCTGCACACCTGAGGCTGATCATCTCATCAGGAGACCAACTATATAAGCAGCGGCTTGACTTCCCTTCAGCGCCAGAGTGTTAAACAGTTTATGGAAAAGCCTGATTCTCTCCTGGAGCTCTGGAGGAGCCCACAGTCTGGAAACCTGCCTGCCTGCCCTTGGAAGCCAAACCTGAAGATCTCTGTCTGGAACAACCTGCTGGTTCTCAAGGAGAGAACTAGGAGATCATTCAAGGTCTGAACCTCATAAGCCTGAAGCCAAGCCCTGCCGCTGCTAAGCCCTCAGCTGATACCTCTGTCTCTGGACCCATCTGGTTCCCTCCCTCTACAGTTCTGTCTGAACCACATCAGGTACAGATCAATTCAAGGACTCTGACAAGATACTCCAGTCTCTTAGCTAACCAAACTGTCCCTCTCTACAGAGAGCCCTGTGTTACCGGTTCCTGGACCCGTTCCTGCATCTGAAGCCAAATAACATCATTGTGTTTTCTTTTTAATAAACATTTGAACTTTTACTCTGAGTCTGTGGTGTTCTGCATGTGGGTTAAATCAGTTAGACCCATCATGACAGGTTCCTTGTTGTGTTGCTGCTTCCTCATCTCTGGCTCCCCACGTGAGTTTTCCCCTGATGTTTTCTGATTTTTTAGTTCTTAGTATTTTTGTATTTTGAATTATTGCCTCAGTTGCCTTCAAGACTCATCTCTGCCTCCTGATCTTTGGATTTGGTTCCTCAAAAACCTCCACCCAACCGTGACAATTGGTGCATTCATAATTTAAACTTAAGTGAAGCAGGGAATGACCTAAGAACTGCCCCAATGAGGCTGTAAACACACTTACCCATCATACTGCAAAGCTGCAGTATGCTTATGAAAGGCAGCCATGCTGCTGGTACGCCACGATTATGAATTTTCTTGCTTGATTGACACAATAGTCTATTATTTTAGTCATAGAGGATGCCAAAATGGCAGCTCCCATAAAAAGCACAGTAAGTTTTTAAAAACACTACAATTTAAAACAGTGTAGGCGTGTTTTTGTACAAAATTACTGGACAAATACTTCAAGTTCACCCTTATATAATGGATGAACACAAAGAACAGTTTCAGGTTTAGTTTCACTTTAATGCTGCCCAGAAAACTTTTCCACTATTTCATCTTTGTCATGTCTACTGAGTTCTTTGTTACTCATCATGCTGTTACAATGATAATTATCATATATATTTCACTTCATTTTAGAGTTACACTATACTTTGTTTTGTAGATGAAACACATTGTATGGTACACTAGGTTCCACACATCATGTCTCCAGTGAAGGTAAAAAGGTGAGTGTTTTAGTTGCCATTCAAAGTCTTTTTAGCTCAGACAAGTTTCAAGAACCCTGCTGCTGCATGGAATGAATGTTGTAAAACTCTCAAAAATAAAGCAGTGGACAGATTATAACGCGTATAAAGGAAGAATGTCAGCTTCAACATGACAACAAAAGGAGGAAACAGCAGAAAATAAGCATATAGGGTGTTTATTCAGGTTGTGCAATCTTTGTGGACGCCTACATAAAAAGGATCCTCCTTATTAACAGAAGCAGCCTGGAATAATCTTTTTTGATAAAATGCAGACAGTGTAGGGTTCTTCATTCATTGTCCTCAGAACCCTTTGTCCTGCATATTTTGCTGCTTGTACACACCTGACTGAAATATTATAGCTAACCAAGCCCTTCATGGCTGCCGGGGAAGTACGGTAGTAAAATCATTTGATTCATTGGAGCTGAGACAAATCTAAAACATGGAGGAGAGTGGATCCTGGGGACTTGGACTGAGGACCCCTGTCATACAGCTTTAAAAAGTGACCTCTAACTTCAGGATTCAATTAGATCAGATCCAAGTATGAATATCAGCCATTCTTTTCTTTTCTTTGGCTCTGGTAATTTTCCATAGGTGTGTTTGCTTAGAACTTGGAGCACCATCTGATTCCCTCTTCCTCAAGTCTCTACATGCTGGATACTGAAGGTGAAGCAATGGGAGATTAGCTTAGTTCCTCCACCCTGGTACCAGAAGCCTAATTTAATTAAGAGATTATATTATCTTGTACCAAGGAAATAACTTAAAAGATAGAGAGAAACATCATTAGTTAATTTCTCTATGTGTTTTAGTAATTTTATTTCCACATTTTTCATCTAAATATATTTAAATTGACATTAAAGGAACTGTGGCTGAAAAGTTTCTGTTAAGAGATAACATTGTTCACAGTGTCTATAGACTAGTAATTCATAACAACGCTTTAGATTAAAAGGATTGCTATAATCAAAACATTTTTCAATAATGTTTTGATTTGTCAATAAAAAAATTAATGATCATGTTTTCTTCTTTTCTTTTCTTCTTTTGGACCGTTAAGTTTTAAGTTCTCCTGAAGAAATACATTCGTTTTTATAACAGAAAACGCTACTGAATCTATTACAAAATAATTCAGTGAATATAACAGGAAATACCTTCACAAACGCAACATGTTCAATGAATCATTGCTTTGGACCTTTTTATTTATATCCAGACTGACTGCATTCCTAATTGTTCACGCCTGACCTCCCACTTTCAGTGTCTATTCTTTTTATTTCATATTTATTGATGTGGACATTTCAACTTATTGTACATTAGTAAATAGATGTATTAGTATATATAAATATATAGTTAAATAAATAAGATATGATTTAGGAAATGTTTAAATTCCTTTGTACTTGGAAGACAAATCTATGGGATATACATTGATATTCTAAGGTGTATAATTGTGAAACATTTAAGGATTTTTGTGACTCCGGGATGTTTCTGAGAATAAAGAAGAGTGCTGTTGCAACTTCCTTTTCATCTAGTTTAACTCTAATAAACTGAGTTTATGTTTCTGAAAAAGGGAAGTGATTCCCTCCCCGTAAGAATCAGACTGTAGGGTTTCTTATTCAAGGGACCCTCCTGGCAGAAACACTGCAGTTCCCAAAACAGCATTTATTCCCTCAAAGTGACAACAAAAAGGTTACAAAGAGGAAAGCTGAAATTTGACTGGCTCAAAGCAAAGTTTCCTGTAGTACTTCTTCTTTTAGTCACTTCGCTATAAAATGGAAATGCTGCATATGGTTAGGTTAAAAAAAGACTTAATTATTCCAATATTTGCTATAATGTAGAAAGACATATGTTAAAATATTTTTATTTTATTTTAAGAAAATTAATTAAACCCATGTCTGCATTTTATATCCTTAATAAAATGTGAGTATTTTGTTTAGTTCTGCTTGCCTGGGACAGAATCGATTATATAAAAATTGAACATAGTTATCTATGTTTCACAGAATTTTGAGATCTATCTCTAATTAGGATAATACAAATAAGAATTATGTTCCCAAATAATCATTTATAATCACCAATTCTCAAGTTACTGAAACTTTTGTGTTTGCATTAGCTTCAACAGATCTTCCTGTGTAACTGGATACCTGGACCTTCTCCCCCTGGAAGGAATTACTGAGTTCACACTGAGCAGGGGAAAACCTCCACATGATCCATTCAAGTTCCCATCGGATCCAAGTGAGAGTCCGCGCCGTTACATCTCCGGGTCCACGTATGTCTACCTGTCCGCTCTCCAACGAGTTCCCTCTTCTCTGGATAATCCCACACAGACTGGATTCAAGGATTGACAAGAGCCACCTCAAACGTGAGTCCCATTACAGAATAATTCAAGCCGCAATCTGATTACCCACGGTCCCTGAACTGATCTCTGTGATCTCCCCTTCAGACTTTCCAGTTCCTGTTCACCAGTTCTCTGAGTTCCAGATCCAACCTCCGTTCACATTGCTACAAATAAACTTGATAAACTTTTCTCCGTGTTATCTGAGTGGTTTCTCTGCATGTGGGGGAGATTCCTTAAACCGATCATGACAACATACCTCAGTCAGTGTTTCTGGAGGGATTCCATCAAGGTGAAGAGTAGCTGTGTCGCCGCTTAACTCGCGCTCCTTGGAAAGATGAGTACTGTTCATGTTTGTTCCAGCAATGTTAATCTAGACAAAGAAAAATAAAGTAAACCTCAAATTAACTTTCATATGATTGCTCTGATGGATATAAGTGACACTGAAAATCAACACCAATAATGTCGTTATGTCTTCCGGCATTGTGGTTAGGCAGTAAATATGTATTCATAGCAGCCTACTGTACCTGTAGGATTGAAATAAGACAAGCCATTACTGAACTGATGCCTTTGTGTATAATATCAAGTGTATCGTATTTGAAATTTGGGTTTTTAAGACCACTGCATCATCAGCGTACCAGTAATAGTTTTGTTCTTGAAAACCCTGACTCACTCACACTCAGACACATGTAGTCAACAGAAGCTCTATAAAAGATTAGAAAGAAATGTTTTATATATAACAAATGATGCAAATAAATTATATAATTTAGGTTATACAAAATGTATGTTTTGTTTTTCATTTGTCAAAAAGTTTAATGGCAACTCTAATTTACAAAAAATAAATAGAATTTTCTGAAAAGTATTTCATGGTCCAGGTTTTCAATGTTAAAAGTGTACCTGCCCTGCCTATAAAACATAAACCGGCTTTTTAAACAAAATGTTGAAAAATTTGCACTAAAGTGGTTGATACCAAGATACCATGAGGGCCAGGGCTAAACGTGGGAGTTTAGCAGAGGTGTGTTCAGAACATGCAGCTATTTTAACTAAGCCATATTGAAACATGGAGAGTAAAAAGAGGGACACTAGTAGGTACTTACTTACCAAGTATGTATGTGTTTGAATGACTTGAATTTATTTCATTCAAAGGGCTATAATCACGACAGCCTGTGCTGTTTGAACTAATATAGCAATATCCACGGTTTTAAGACACGAATTGCAGAAGTAAACAAGCTCACATGAAAATGTAAAACAAAATGCTTAGTAATATCAAAATAGCCTCACAAAGCCCCGTTTAGCCAATTGCAATTTAGCTGATTTTCGAATGAGTGACAATTTGAGAGGGGGATATCTATTTTTTTAATTTGTGTTTTCTTCAAATGTCAAACCCAGGTGAAAACTGATTTGAAATTGTTTAAATGGTGTAAATGCCTATAGTAATGTATTATCCTAGCTGTATCTAATGTGAGCAAGGACATAAAAAACAAAAAAATAACTCAGTTTAGCATGAGATTTCTGTCTATTTAGTTTCAACATGTGAACTTCCTTTAAGAGGAAGAGGACCTGGACAAACACGTTTTTTCGTTCTTCATAGTTTCAGTATCTGCAATGGTTTGACTTATAACACACAAACAGTGGTGTCAAAAGTACAAACATGTGTTACTTAAGTAGAACTATAGATACTGCAGTTTAAAAACCCTCTGGTAAAAGTTGAAATATCAACTTGACCTCTTTACTCAAGTAAAAGTGAAAAAGTATGTGCTCCAAAAACTACTTAAAGTATCAAAGTATAAAGTAACCTTTAAAAAAAACCAGCCAGATGCCACTATATGAATTGAAAGCTCAATCTTATGACTATTTCGAAAAATTCTTTGAGATAGGGCCAAGGATGAGGGAGGTCTGGTTGGTCTCTGTCTCCATCTCCCGATATGCTCTCGCCTGTGTCCGACCTTTCAGACATTTCAACATCTTTTTCTGAATCCAACATTGTAGCATGGCAGAGACAATTCATGTTTATAGTTTGCAGAACACCTGCTTGCTTCTCATTATTTCCTTTGGCTAACCAATGAGTGTTTGCGTTATATGACTCATCCAATTTACACTAGTTTTCACCAGATGTGGACGGCGCCAATGATCTGCATTGGATGGCGCACATGACGTGAAATATATATAAGCATAAAACCGAATTCAGATTAAGTTGCAGTTTAAATGTTAAAGTTTCTTTATTTAGCTCAAATACAAAAAGACTGTGTGCAACAAATTGTCCAAACTTAAAGCCCTAAATAACCCTCTTTGATTGTTCTGACAATTACAAGTAATTTATATATGTATGACTTTGTCTGTTCACAATCAGTATGTCTACAGGGGTTCACATTTCCTGTAACTCACTGACACATCCTGCTTTTCAGCCTTTAGAAGCTTTAAGATGCCTGCAGGCAGGCTCGGGCTGGTATTCTGTGATATTGTGCATTTACCTGGTGGGGCGGTCCTAATTTCAGTGTGCGAGGGCCGGCCCTCCTTCAATCAACACTTACTATCCGGCTGAAGCACCTACCTGTGACAGTAAATAACTGAAGGATCCCAAGAAGTAATACAATGTTAACTACCTAAATGAAGCATGCAGTATATATATAGCCATCCTTGTCATGCACATCCGTAGCGCCTGGCATATGGTGTAATTTCCTATTTCTTCAAACTTTAAAATTCTTGCAACAAACTAAATTATAATAAAACCAAAATGCTTTCTTTAACGGTGTTCTTCTTATATTTGGTGAATTTATGTTCTAATTTTTTGCAAAAATATGTTGCAGTGCATTATGGGGTTTTGCATCTAAAGGCTAACGTTTCCCGTCTTACATGCATTGTTGCCGTTCAGGTTGGGACGTTTAGGATGGCCATATATGGGTAAAAAATGTTTTTCTTTAGATTTATGGCCTAAGAGATCAATAGACTTTGATTCAAATTGGGCAAGATTTCGTACATCCAGGCGGTTTATGAACATTTTTGGGCTGGAAAACGTGAGTCAGTGACGGTGCTGTATGTTAGAGTTGGTGTCTGGCTGGCTTCATTCAAGTGTGGATGTTACGCAGCAGCAGTCACTGTCGCGTCCGTGTGAGATCTTTTTAATATTCAACATAGGGCTGGGCGATAATTCAATAACGATATATATCGATCGATAGACGTGTGGCGCAATAGAAAAAAAGAGGGTTGATAAAAGTTCGATAAAAAAGAAACGCAGTTTTCCTTCCTTCTCATTGTAGCCTAGCATGTAGGTTTATGCTAGTCACTGCTTCCTCCCAACCAATCACAATCGCGGACCCAGGCATGCCGTCACCAAGCGCCACCCTCTCAAACCACAACACAGAGCACATGAAGATGCAGCAAGGAGAGGCGGAGGAAATTGTTCCAAAGAAGGGTTTTTGTAGTTCGGCAGTCTGGCAGTATTTCGGTCATGGCAAGTCGGACCAAATACAAACCACAGTCATCTGGAAAATGTGTCGGGAACCAGTGAAAACCAGTCTGATAACGAAACCAACTTTTTTTTATCATCTCAGCCGCTCACAGCCGCAGGAGTACGAGCTGTGTAGGCCCCGACGCGGCTCTCCTCCGAGGAATCTTCGGAAAATATATATATATTTTCAGTTCTGGGCAGTTTCCCACGTAGTTCTAACAATTGAGATATAAATGCTGAGGGCCCAGAAACTTCAAAGTAATAACTCAGGTTAAAGCAGGAAACGGGGGCGGCGGCGGCGGTGGGGGGGCATTTATTTATTTGTTATATTTATTTTGGTCACTTTAGTTTATTTTTTGTCAGTATTTAATAACATAACTCAGGTCTCTTAAGTTATTTTTCTTTAAAACAATTCTGTTAAGGTTAAAAAAGTTGGTTAAATAAAGATTTAATTCGAAGTCTGTGTTTGTGTTTTTTATTAAAATTAAATCATTTAGCAATATTATAAAAAGTCCAGGCAGAGCTGCACATAAAATATGGTTTCAAATCTTTTCAATAATTATCGATATCGATCAATATGCATTTTTTTTTATCGATAAGCTTTTTTTCTATATCGCCCAGCCCTAATTCAACATAATAAAACAAACCTCAGAATTTCCTACAGGACCTTCAAATCACTGAAAGAGCAAGACTTTAATTCAAGACTTTAATAAAATGGCGTAACGACACAACAATAGGCTCGTTAGCAACATTATCTGGCTGGGCCCCATATGAAGTACAACACTCTGGATTACCTATAATTCCAAGTCGTAGGGTAAAAAATAAAATACTCAAATACATCGTTCTTTTAAGATCTTTATTGCAGTTTGAAACATGAAACTCATATTATGAATGTATTTTTTACCAACTGTCTAATGAACTATACACAGTTATTAACATAATAATTAAAAGAACCACTTTCTGCTTTGCTATTGGTGTCATGTTTAAACGGCTCAATTCAATTCAGTTTATTTATATAGCGCCAAATTCACAACACAAGTCATCTCAAGGCACTTTACAGTTCAACCAGATCATACAGTCAAATTGATTCAAAGTTTTCTATCCAAGGAAAACCAGTTGATTGCATTGACTCATTGATTCAAATACAATCCCTCACACTAAGCATGCTTGTAGCGACAGTGGAGAGGAAAAACTCCCTTTTAACAGGAAGAAACCTCCAGCAGAACCAGGCTCAGTGTGAGCAGCCATCTGCTGAGGCCGACTGGGGTTCAAGGAGACAGAAACAGAGAAAAACAGCTGCAAAAGGCGGCCCTGTCCAGGAAACACACAGCCAGGCAGACGAGCTCCGAGCCAGCTCCCATGCCAGAGGACGAAGAGAGCACATCCACTCAGTCACGGTCAGAGACAACATGGTGGCTCACCACCATGTTGAAATCTACCATGTGTTTGGGGTATAAATAAGGTCCAGACAGTCTGTCTAATGTCACGTTAAGAGGAATTCTTTGCACCATTACATCTACAATTAGACATCCTGATTGTAGATGTAATGGTGTCACTGAAACTGAGGTCAGGGGCCCGTAAGCAACTGCGGTCTCTGCTTACTGATATTTATGACATTGCTTTAAAATATATATATATATATATATATATATATATATATATATATATATATATATATATATATATATATATATATATATATATATATATATATATATATATATATTCAGAAAGTCTCCATTCAATCTGACTGAACTTTAGATATTCTGAAGTCATCAAGTCTTAAAGCTTTGGCTCAAAAGACCTGAAAATAAAAGCACTCCACACTTTTCAAATGTAAAAGGTGAAGCAGTTTTCAAGACCATTATTTAACTTCACAAAATATTAACTACTCTCTTTTGGTTTGTCACATGAAAATCTAATTTATTTATTTTACCTTGTATGCTTGTATGATTTTTGTAATTGAATTTTTATCCAGCCCTGTAGAGCTGAATCACCGTTTCCAGAGGAATTAAAGGAACGATTTTAAAGATTTTTGGAGATTCTGTCAAGTTTCTGCAGCATCCTGAAATCCAGATGCTTGGTTTAACTCGTGAGCAACATTTTACAGCAACGTTTGTTCCAGGACATCCTTGAACTCCTGGTTGCTCCGTGACCAATGACTGCTGTAGAGATGCCCCTTACGCCACCCAAAGGCAATGCAACATCTAGTAAGGAGCAATATTTGTGCTTACGGTTTGAGAGCGCACAGTGAGACAACACTCTACCATGAAAAACTCTTCTCTACACTCAACACCAGCTGTGCTGGGCTGTCTATTCATAAATGTATGTAAATAAACCACACCATCAGCCAATCACGCCCAGTTTTTTTTTCATCCAATCAAAGTATTCATTCCAAATACTACATCCGGTTAAATGAAAAAAAAAAAAAGATCAGGAAATTAGACAACTCTTTTAGCTATGTCGGTAAAGATATATATATATATATATATATATATATATATATATATATATATATATATATATATATTCTCACAGATAAGTCGGTAATAAATGTCGGTAAAGCTGTTATTAGACCATCCACCTTTTTGCCTGGTATTGATGTGGATTTAATTTAGCTGTTTAAACAGAGAAATTAGGAGGATATTACAGATTCAAGTATGGTTCAACAATGTTTAGATACAAATATTTTAGATATGGGAACATTTTTAGGGATGCTTCAAAATATTCCAGTATTAGGAAAAGTGTTTCGTTTTAGTTACAAAATTTTATTTTAAATCGGGTAAAAGAATTAGTGATGAAATTAGGCATCCAAAGGAGAAATATTTGTGATCATATTGGCCTTAGAATGGATTGAAGAAACTGTTCCATTAAGAAGTTTCATTTGCTCTGGTTCTAGTTCAGCTTTACATTCTTTTACACACAATCTTTCAGACAGTAGGATATATTTGTTTCAATCCCGATCCAGTAGTTTGCCAACCGCCATATATACATACATTTATGAATTCGCGAGCGCAAAGATAACCGTGCGCACAGCTGGTGTTGAGAGAGCAGGTCGAGCGCGAGCAGAGACGGATGCGAGCACGCGCAGAGACGGATCCGAGCACGCGCAGAGACGGTACTGAGCGCGACCACAGTGTGTTGAGAAGAGTTTTTCAAGAGTTGAGCGCGCGCCAGACCGGTTTTGAGCGCGCGCGTGTTGTGTCACTGCGCGCTCTGATTGGTTCCTGCGCGCTCAAATCGAAGGAACAAATATCGCTCCATTGGTATGTCTCCATAGATCTAGTTTGCATTCTGCTGACGCAAATATTGGCCAGCAGCCGGTCTTTCTGGTTCCACGGGTTGAAGGAAACTATATGTAGTTTTCGATTTTAACTCAGCTATGACAACGAGTAACTTCCGTAAACGCTGAAGGAACTGTTTAATGCATTAATATAAATGGTTTGTTTTTACTCTAAGGTAAGACAGACACACTAAACAATAGGATGCTCAGCTTTCACAAAATAGTCTAAAATATCCAAACACAATGGATGAGATAAATCAAAGACACACCTTGTAAAAGAGTTTTAGATTTCCCTTCATCCTTAACTACAAATCAGCCGCTGATCTTTTTAAACTGTCTTAAAATACGAGAATAAACCCCCAGTATCAGAAAACGCTCATTCTAGTGTGCCAAATATATTGTTATTAGGGAATAGAAAAGCAGAGAGGGGAAAACTTACCTTTGCCTCTTGTGCTGACCGGCTTTTACTCTGACTTCCAAAGTGAATAAATAGGAGGAGGTGAGCGCTGGATATTGTTCCACCCTCCTCACCATCAGCTGCTGTCGCAACAGGATCTAGGGAGTCTCGCAATGACGCTTAGTGAGGGAGCCGCCGAGATACGGATCAAAACTGCTGATTTCTTTTTCTTTTTATCTTAAAATGCTGAAATGAAAACCGGAGGAGAGGTTCTGGAAAATAATGAGGAAAGTTGTTTGGGTGTATCTGCAGAAGCTGAGGCATCGGTGCGTAATGACACGCGCTAAACCAGGTGGCTGAGTATAGTAAATCACCTTAATGTGCCGCTCCTAATGAATCAGAGGAGGGATTAAATATTGGTGTGTCATAACTAAAAATTTCTAAAGATCATTCGATATTCCACGTCCACTTTACAATAAGTCTGAGTTTACTTCCTTTTAACGCGCTCCAAAGTTGACCTGTTACCAAATTAACTGATTTCTACAGCATGCTTGTGCAATTCAATTATTTAAAAGATTATATCTTAGTTGTTTTAACCCTTTAAAGGGCATTCAGTAAAAGACTTTACACATTTCAAGCAAAGAGTACACTGCGAAAAACTGAAATCTAAGTCAGTTTTTCTTTTTAAAAAAGTGATTTTTTTTTTCTTGAACTGAGCAGGTAAGTGAGATACAAGAAACGCCAATTTACCCATAAAATTAAGAAAAATAACAAAAGTGCTTTAAAAGAATTTCATGAAAAACACTCCGAGAGTAAAAGAAATGGCACTGCATTTGTAAGGGGTATTCAAGTGATCAAAGATGGCAACTTGCCTTATAAAGGGTTAAAACATAAACAAAAATAAATGGTATGTAGCATTGCACAAACATTTCCAACTTTTATCTATTTTGTTATTTTAACCTGCACTTGACATAAATGAAAACGCAAACCTTTGTTTATCATAGAATAGAATAGATCATAAAAAAGAATTTTTTTTATCTACAAAAGTTCAAGCATGGCTGCATCTTCCATGAAGCATAAGTCAGACTGACTGATCAGGCTGTCATCTAGGGAGAGGACTGCTGCTGACAAGACAGACATCCTCCTCATGGGTAATCCACCAAAGGCCACATCTACACACAGTACACGCTGTATCCAAACACAGCAATGGAAGGTTGTGGCAATCAGTGGCGCAACCAGAAACATTTTTATAGTGGTGACCAGACATGGACCAAGGGGGTCGAACAAAAGCAGGCATCAGAACCTCAGGGTCAATTTACACTGTTCCAACAGGAAAATAAACGACAAAAACACCTACTACAGATTTTACAGGGCTTTAAATATAATGAATCAAAATAGTATTTTCCAAATAGAGACAAAGCCCGAAACTAATAGCATATATCTACACTTCCAAACTGTCTAAAATGGGCCATCTTTCAGCTTTGAGTTCTGGGGAACCATTTTATCTTTACTTCATTTCTTTCCTTCATCTCCAAATAAAGAAAAAGATTACTATGGAGCTAGAAGAGTCTCAATGTTAGCAGATCACATGTGGACAGGACTTCTCATTTTTTTATTTTAATGTAGAAACCTTACACATGCAGACGCACTCACATACTGTATGCCTACAGGTGTTTGGATCCATGTGCATAAGCGTATTTAGCTGCCACTAAATTCATTTTGTATAAAATAATAGTGTTTATTTGGTGCAATCATTGCATGGGTTGTAAGAACCTATTGATATAGTTTCTCTTTGTTCTGTTTTATTCTCTCTCTCTCTGCAGGTGGGGAAGAAAATTTTCCTCCATTACCACGTTCTCTCCTTTTTAAATGTTTGCCTTATCTCTCTATTTCTTTTTCTTTTGTTTTGTTTTGTTTTTACTTTTCATTGTGTGTCCATAATATTTAAATAATTTTCAAAATAATCTCCAGCTAACTTTTTTGCAATCAAGTAAATATAAAACAGAACATTATAGTGAAAGTAGTAGTGCTTAACTTGTGTAAGGCAACATGCTGGGCTTCTTTTTTGGCACTAAAATATACCTCCTGCCAGACAGGACATGTAAAAAAAATAAAAATAAAAAAAAAGATGCATTTAAATAGATGTATTGTATTATATGTATATAAGTCAGCCATGCAGATTACTCCATACTATAAGAGTATTTCCACAACCTCATCAGTGCGAAGTTACAGTTTGTTCTTAACTCTGGCCTGGTTGGTGAAACAGATTGTTGTGACATTGATTCTTACGAAACGGCGTTTTAACATTCTAAAGTCTCAGTAGAAATGCAAACCTCAGTCGGTGTAAAAACTAAACATACAAAAAGAAACAAAAAAGACTTGAGTGACAAGCTGCAGCAGCACAGAGAGGGACTAAAGATAAAGATCCTCCACAGTATTCGGTTCTCTTCTTAGCTATTCACATTATAACAGGGCAACTCATTGAAACAAAAACATCCTGAATGCAACATATTTCTGCAATGGCCTTCCCTTCAGAGGAGCCTGATTAAAATGTGGACCTTTACTACAGTGTTTACAGCCTTATAGTAGAGTTAAATGTGACTTTTATGTTATTTTATTCTAATAAGCATTTTCTGAGCTTACAGGTTGCAGACATGAAATAGTGTGACACAATATTGTTTAGAGAACATAAGAAACCCAGATGTTAAAATGGACTCCAAACTAAACTCTCAAAACATACAGAAAAATATCCTCTACCCACCTTAAACAATAAAAAAAAACCCATGAAGTTTCCTGTTGAAACTAGATAGAAAATGGCAAAGTTCTTGCAATGATGTCTCTACAGCTTGGATGTAAAAGTCTTCCTTCTGGCAAATATGATCAATATTGATCATTTCTAGCTGATTTTACTAGAAGTAAATGTCAGCAATCACCAATAATCACAATCTTACAGTACCGCTTGTATTCGGTTGAATTTTGCCTGACATCTAATTTTAGTTTGTTGGCACATTTATGTACATATATTCATAAATATACACATTCAAACAAGCATACACATCTTTATACAATTATAAACTATAACATACATGACTACAACCATTGTAAAAATATATATGCACTCATGAACAATGAGTCAGTTCACCTATTGTTGTTCACCACCCTTCTCCCACATTGTATCTTTTTAAGAAAACCAGTTTGAGCCCTTTTCTAAAAAGGCTCCTGATTGGACATGGGCTCAACTATTCATTACTTGAAATGCTTCTTTTCAGGTTTGCTGAAGCACATTTTTAAATTCCTTCAATTATACACTCCCTCTCTCTCCACAACATGCTTTTGTATCCTGTCTGCTAGCAGTTTATTTCTAACCTTTCACATTAAATGTAAAGTTTGAAATTCTACCAGATTTGATTTAAGCAAGTAGGAATGATTGAATAGTGGATTAGTGTGGTGGTGACAGAAGCATTATGAATTATCCTGATGACTCTTTTCTGCAGAAGTATAGGAGTTTGAGTAATGTCCTGTAGGTGTTATCAATCTTCTCTACAAATCAATGTACAGTAGTGAATATTTAATGTTTTCTAATTAAAATGTTTTATGTTACTAATAATTGTGATGCTTCTAGATAATTTAGTCCTGACATGTTTGAGGGGAGGCTTCCAGCAGATCTTATAGTCAATAATCACACCTAAGAATTTTTTTGGATTTACACATCACACCTCTGACCAATGTATTTTGACGTTCACATCTCTTCCTCCTTTATTATTTGCAAATAATGTGAAGGTACTTTTTTTTCTTCTAGATTTAAGGATAATATGTTTTTATGGAACTTTTTTTTTTTAGCTTATCTGGCGTGATATCAGCCGCTTTAAGCTCTTACCTGTACAGAATACCAAGCCAATACTGACCACTGGGGGGCACTACAATCAATTATCAAACCACTGCTTGCTACTTAAAAAAGCTCCCATTCAGTCCAGAGCAACCACATAAATGATAATGCTCTAATTTCATGATTACTATTTGTGATCAGTTGTTTTAAAAAGCTTATGTTTTTTTTTTAGACCAATTGCAAACTTCTTTATTTCCAGAATGTTCAACGCTGTGGATCTAAATCCATACTGAGTAGTTGTGTATATCAATCAAGTTTTGCTAATAAAGAGTTTTTAAAAATTATTTGAAAACCGTGAACGTAAACAAAAAAAAAAAGGAATAATGTAGAGGTCAGAGGTGGATTATCCAGGTCCAAAAAGTATAAAGCCTTTACAACATTTAGTTTTCATCATTTGCAATTCCAGTTTACAAAAAAGACAGGGGGCAATCATCTGGCTAATTGAACAGCATAAAGGACCTCGATCATCCACCTGGATAGAGGGGGAGTTTCTGCATTGAAAACTGTTGCAGTGACATCCAATTATAATGGCTTTATTTGGATTTAAACTAAAACTGAGCTATAAACACATTTAAGGTGTTTCATGCTTCACATTAAAGGAATAGTACACCCAAAACATGATTAGCCTTCATTTTCTACTCACCCCCATGCTGAACAACACCCTGGAGTACTTTTTTGATATCTCAAATGCATCTGGAGATCTGGGAGGCTTCTTGCTGTCTGCTGACATTCAAATAATGGAGGTCTATGGCGCCCGAGGCAGAAAGGTCCATAAAAGTCCACAAAAAACGTGTCAATATTCCTCCATACTGCTCGTCCAATGTATTCCAAGTGTCCTGAGTGGGTAGCGTCCATAATTTACTCGAAACGAAGTCATTTAGAATGTTTTTAGAGCATAAACAGTAGTGTATAGGATTTCCTAAAAGCGCGTTCACGAGTCTACGGAAACCGCGGCAGACCAAACCAGACGAAAGTGCGCATTCAGCTCGGCAAAGAACTCATGCTCTTCCTCAACACTGAAGTCCTCAGACATTTTTCTTTCATTGTTTCTTTCTTTGCACAGGTAAACAGCACATTTCTTCTTCTACACTTGCATTATCGGCAGAGCAGACGCTGAATGCGCACTTTCGTCTGGTTTGGTCTGCCGCGGTTTCCGTAGACTCGCGAACTCGCTTTTACACCTTATAGGTATATTACACCCTATACATCTAATCCGAAAGCTGTACTAAGAGAAAAAATGTACAACAAACATTTAAAGGTCAGAAGTGTAAAAGCTTGGATATTGAATAGGACATTTATTGGTTTTGATATTATGATACTTGACTTGTATTTACTTAGTAACGGACCAATATTAAAATAATGAGTATACCACACCTCTAGAGGATACTTATGGTTTTACATTATATTCTTTATTTTATGAAAAACTACACTGAAAAAAACTAATGCAACAATTTTTGGCATTATTTAATCATATTTAGTTACTTTAACATAATTGTTTCATGTTAGCATGGTTGGACATAAAATAATTATGTTAAAGTAACTAAATACGATTAGTAAATGCCAAAAATTGTTGCATTATTTTGTTCAGTGTATAATATGTTTACTTCCAGTTATTTTTGATTGTTTTGTTTCCTCAAGCTTCATTGAGTTAAATTTGGGACTCCGTGACCTGAAAACAATCATAAATTGAAATCACAAGAGAATCATTGAAAAATAATATTTCTTTTGACTTAATTAGTAACCATAAATAAGGTAAAAAAAAAAAAAAAAAAGTTAAATTTTTTTACTTTTTCAACAAAAAACAAAAAAAAAAAAAAAAAAATCTGTTTCATTTATGTTATACTTCCAAGAGTTTTCAGATAAGGATCAATATTAGGGCCTTGTAGATTTCTTACAGAATAAACAACTGAATTTATTTAAAACTCAAAACCTCCTTGCTTGCAGGTAAAAGCCCTTTTAACTGTACTATAGACTGCACATCATCATGATAATATAAAGTTTCACTTGGATTAGTGTAATAATAACATGTTAAAAATGCATGTTTTTAACATTGGATCGGTTGCATTTATATAATCTTAACTTTACCTTAAGTAAATATATTTCAGTTGATTGCATTTGACAAGTGTGATTCTTTTCTAATACTGTTTTAAACAAAATGATGTTCATGTTTTTCAGAAAAGCTCTGTTTTTGATTCTTTTTTTCAGCATATTTTCGTGCGGAGCTTGCAGGTTAGACCTGTCTCCCATTGTTTACACCCCGGACCAGCTGCCAGCCCTACGGAGCTCCTCTGTGTGCCCACAGAAAGAGCCCATATCCCCCTGCGAGCTGAGGAGGAAGACACATGGCAGCCGTGCGGGAATCAGGCGATACCACTGGAGAAGGAGGTAGAGACATGTCATCCCATCAGTCATCATGGGCAACATCAGATCTCTCTCCAACAAGCTGGATGAGCTGGCGGCTATAACACACAATCAAAGATGCTACGGAGAGGGAAGCATCCAATGTCTGACTGAGACTTGGCTAACTGCACTAACTCCGGACTCTCATGTAAAAAGGGACAGATTTCATCTACTTTCGTCCGACAGAACCAGAAGTGTGGTAAGAATATATAAGAGTTATATAAGTGTTATTTAAAGAGTTTGTCGTGAGTGATCTCTTTTCAGGGAAAAGAACCGGAAAGATAGAGCATGAGGGTGCATACGCAGAGCCTATCTTTAACAAGTGAGTGAAGAAAGTGACGTCGTAGTTGAGGTGGCTCAAGAGGCAGGGGATGGATGAGGGTCTATTTTAATATAAAGTTGTGTATCGTTTGCATAGCAGTGAAATAATACATGAAAGTTGGAGATGATTTTGCCAAGGGGGTAAATTTAGAGGATGAACAGTAGGGCTTAAGTACTGATCCTTAAGAAAACCCACAAGTGATTGCATGATTTCTGGTGGTGGCTTTCCACAGAGAAACAGACAGTCCTGTCAGTAGGGTAAGAGAGGAACAACATAAAATACAGTGTCCTGTAGCTGAATGTGGTGGAGTTTATTAAGGATGAAAAGATCAAATGTCAAATGCAAATGCTATGCAAAACAGGATGAGAAGGTGGATCGGCATCTGCTGCCATTAGGTCATTGGTGACCTTGATAAGAGCCGTTTTGGTGCTTCGGGCAGGCTGGAATCCAGGATGAAGCTTTTCAAACAAATTGTTGGTGATAAAATGGTAGTGAAGCTGTAAACTTTCTGCAGAATTATTTCCTGCATCCAAACTATGGTACCAATATGTGCTGTCTGTCTCCAAATAGTCCAGGCTGATGACGGCTTTTGCTGCAAAAGTGCCAAAATTGTGGTGAAAAAGCAATGATGGTAAAACAGAGATATTAAGTTTCTCCATACTTTGGATGCCGAGGTTGCAAATATGACAGATTCGATACCAAAGGATAACAGGAATGGGTTTTAAATATTTTTTGTTTAACTTGCATTTTTTTAAATAAATATAACAACATCAAAGCGGATCATTAGTTATTATATGTAGTTTTACTCAATTTGTTGTATCTAGATTTGCAATGATTTAACCTGACAGTAGGAGGCACTACAGATTTGTTTCTGTTTTTAAGAAAAAACAAAGTTTATTTCAAAATAGATGCATTTTTTTTTATTGACATTGAATTAAAAATTGTATTACAGTAAAATAGAGGGAATGTTTTTACAAATGAGGAGGTAGTTTGACATTAGCCACCATCAGTGGTTTTAACAGAGTCAAAGACAGTTTCCCCTCAATATTCAAGTGCTCAGTTTCTGTTTAAACAAAACGTCCAGAAGAAGGCTTATTCCAAACACTGGCCGCCTATTCAGCCTGTTGACAGCTAGGGTTCTGGCTCCTTCTTCACAACGTCATCTTCGTCTTTGAGTCGGCTTCTTGGTTCGCTGCTGTTTCCTGAAGTCAATAAGGCATCCAGTGGCCTCAGAAATGGGGGTGAATGATCTGATGGGAGAGTTACTGACCCTGTACCCTGAAGCCTCCTGTTCTCCTTCATCTTCATCATCATCGTCGTCATCCCGCAGATCAATAACTGCTCTGAAAGTCAGACACAAACACACAGAACTGATTAACTTAAATCATTCAATGAAAAAAAACTGCAAAAAAGAAGGAATGACACAGAGTGGTGTCAAGATATAACTGACTTGTTGTAATTTTAAACTGCTTCAATTTCTTTATTTATTAGTTTATTCAAAATCTTCAAAAGAAAAAAATTAGATGGTTAAAAGAACCTAACTGAAATGGCGAGTGAGCTGTCAAATCATATACCATTTTCCCAGTGCCCAAAAATCCTGTTGGTACTGCTCACTGACAAACGGCTCGGTTCTGATTGGCATACAGTGGGAACATCTGAAGCAGGTGGAGTTACTATTTTCGTGATACCATTGGCAGTAGGAACATGCAAACTCCACGCAGAAAGACCCCGGGCCGGGAATCGAATCCAGAACCTTCTTGCTGCAAGGCAGCAGTGCTACCCACTGCACCACTGAGCAGCCCGTAGTTCTGTGCAATATATATAAAATGTTGTCTTACTCTGGTTGGGGTTTGGATCCTGACGGTCCTGCACCTGTGAACACAGTCAAATATAATAACGTCAGAAACATGATAAGATCTTTCTAGTAGTACTTTAACTTACAGTCACTTATATGTTGACTTCAAAACCTAGTTTGCTGCCTAACACCAATTATTTAATCAATTACATTTCCTTGCATTTTAAACAAGGAACAGAATAACCTACTTTACCACAATTATTAGGATTAACTATGAACATGAGAGAGAAGCTGCTAAGCCTTAGCTGCCTCTAGTGATCTGATTAAGGAAATGCACTTGTATTTACAAACTCCACCTATTGCAGGGGAAACTAACATTGATGAGGCCCCTTTACACCTGAAAGTAACAACCCAAACACACCAGCTTATTCAGAGAAGGGATGAAGAACCTAATACTAATATTTTATTATAAAGTTTCACCAAAATACCTCTACATACATCAAAATCAAAGCAAACTAATAAAGTCAGTTTTAGCTAATGCCAAACTAACATGATTCTCTTCAGAGGTTTCTTAAAAGGAAAAGTTGGGAGAAAAACTGATAGAAGTGTGTGGAAAAATATTTTTTTCCAAAAAAAGGACTGACCTGAGTTCTTGCTTTCTGTTTGCTCCAGAGCAGACAGCAGATTTCCTTTCTAAAGTTTGCAGGGGAAAAAAATAACAAAAAACCAGAGTTGAACACTGTTTTCGCTGCCACCAAGTTTAATGTAGGATTAAAAACTTTTTTCAGCTTACGGCTGCCCTCCTGAATGTCCCACGCTGAACGCAGAGCTCTGTGTGTCGGCTGTAATCTTTTAGAGGAAAATGTTTCTGACAGATATAACATTTCTCCTGCCGTCTGTGGAGCAAAGAATCAGTTTCAATGTTCTTTGAAAGGCAAGTCTGTAGAATGTAGCTCTTTAATGAAACTAGCTTCATAAAGTTTGGATTGTATCCTAAAAGGTAAAACAAGAATGACAAAGTGGCTGCTAGTCTGAGTGCATTCTTCAAACACTGGTTTCAACAGACCTGCAAACATCAGACAAAGTAGTAAGTTCCTCTGACGACGCCTCTGTTCTCTTCATCCTCTTCCTGCGAGGTTTTGTTGAATCTGTCAGTTGGGAGAATAACACCAGTATAAAATACCGGGTAAACCGCAAGTCTCTAAATCTTTAAGGTAAAGTTCTATGCTAGTCAGACTAGTTCTAATTGCTGTTAATTCCAATTTTCTCCTTATGGTACCTCTGTTGTCTAACCTCAGGTTTACCACTGAAAGGTTTGGTTTTATCAGTGTGCTTTAACTGTTGAAAGCTCTAAACCTGCATTTATCAAATGAGCTACATTCCAACAAGGGACAAAACTTACATTTCTATCTAGAAAAGAGTTACTTAACCATTATCATTGATAACTAGATATAAGTAAAGTTTTTTATTTTGAGAAATAAAGATTGATAGCCTGTTAGTTTTGATAATAGCTGATGTTGCCAGTTGCAGGGTTTTATCGATCTCCAGCTTAATGTTGATGAAACAGTAACCCCTCATCCTCCGTCACCGCTCCGCGTTGCTCACGTACATCATGCAGAGCACTTGTGAAGTTATGCTAAACAATGAGAACTGTTTCACATCCTCTTCTACTCTGCACGTTACCGTCCACGTACGTCTTCTCAGTCCTGCACCATCAAAATACGGAGCGGAGCCATACTTTGCTCCACTCCGGTCCGGAGTCAAAATCGCATCAAACAGGAAAAAGTTCACTGAGAAGATCTGGTTTGTTAAATTAAATTATAGTAACGACAGCTCGGTATCTACAAATTAGAGCATAATTTTTATATATTCCCTAAAACTAAGAATGTTTAATTAAATTATCGGATGCAAACTATTGGTACTTCCAACATACCAGGAAGCAGAGTACTCACCTTGATCAAAATGTTTATCTTATACCGAGAGGCTTAAAAGTTTCAACAAATCCAATCAAAACAACTTCCAAGGGCGCATCTGACAACTTAAAAACAAACCTCTTATCGCGGGCATGGATAAAGAGATGCTGAGTTTGGAAGTAGAGAACAATCATAGTTCATACAGACCAATTTTGTATGATCCTAGTTATATCTGTTACAAAAATCCACAACAAAAAGAAAATATTTGGGCAGAAACTGCACATGTGCTGGATGCTGATGGGGATTTTTTTACTTTGTCATATTAAATTAAGCATTAATTTCCGCATGATTTGCTCCTATGAATGTAATAATAATAATAATAATAATAATAATAATATCGCGCATGCTCTCCTCGAGCTCCAGGGAAGTCAGAGCGGAGCAAGATGGGAGGAACCGTGGAGGCTGTAGGCTTTGCTTTGTGCAGGCGGTTTGGAGCGTAGCGGGGCTGAACAGAGCAGTGTGGTCACGGAGGATGTGGGATTTCAGGGTTACAATGTTTTATTGAGTTACTATGTTAGACTGGATCCCACTTTAGCCCCTCCCATTATCTCAAGCTTGTTTTTGTCAAGACAAAGGTTTCCTTGCATCTGTTTTGTAATAAATTTTGAATGATTTTCTTCTTTATTTTCAAATGTTTGATTATCTAAATGCAATGACATAAAACTGTCTTCTAGTGATCTTCTAATCATGGGATATTTATATCACGTGAAACAGCATGTTAAACAACAAAAAATATCAATCAAGTTCTATAATTTTAAAATCTGTATAGGTTTATCCCTTTCTTAGGTTAATGCTGCCAAACTAGTCAGTGAGTGTTGCTAAGATTTAAATGTGTGCGTCACCTTGGACATGATCGCTTTCAGGAACCCTCTGGTTGACTACAGTCACCTCTCCATCACAGTAAGCCGCATGCATCTCAATTTTACTTGCAGGAAACGATCCCTGGCAGATGGGGCAGTCGATAGAGGTTTCAGGGCTATGAGGGACCACATCAGCTTCCAGTTCAGGAGATTCTGATCGTTGAAGACCTTTGTCTTCTAACTTCACCACATCTTGATTCTTCTTGTTCTCTGTTACTTTCTCTAACTCCCCTGCTGTCTTTTGTGCAGCATCTTCTCTGCACTCGGGAGAATTTTCCTCCATGCTTGAATCTGTTTGGGCTAAAGGCAATTACATATGAATTCCCCTCTGGCAATAAATCCATCCAATAGCAAAGCAAACCAGAAGGTTAAATGAGTTGCCTTTACTTTTCATTCTTTGCTCCAGCTCCTGAGGCATGCTTCTGGTCGGAGTATCACCTCTGATAATCATCTTGATCTCAGACAGCTCAGGACTTTTCTGTGGATGCTGAGAGGATATCTGAGAGGAAATAAGATACAAACAAAATGATTATAAGACAATTCAAAGGAAATCTAATTATTTATTTGGACCAACCCTATTATTCCTAAACCACTCTGAACCTAAGAATATTTGTAATCTTTTGCAAGTCAATTGTTGCACCATTAAGGATCCAGTTGGCTAAGAGGGGTATAAGGTATAAAACACATTTAGATTAAAAAATGACAGTTAGGGTCCAGCTGAGTAGTCAACAGGGACCAGCTTTGGATTTGGATTAAAAGTTGTTTTTTTTAATTTACTGAATCATTTCCTTTTGAACAAATTCAAACCATGAAGCTAATGCAAAAACGTGAGGTTTAAATCTGGTTTATTTACATTAAAGGAGTTAAATATGTTCATCATCATTGATGATGATGGAGTTTGAACAATATTCACCGCTATACATTTAAACAGTGAAGCTTAAAGTCAATTGTGTTTTGATGTTACCGTTTGTCTTAAAGCGTTAACGAAGGGTGGGAAAAGAGAATGGGAGTTAGCACTTTATGAAAAAATGACTTTAAATGGATAAACAAAACTTTGAAGAAGCTTGCAAATCAGATCTACAGAGGTGTGTTTTTTAAAGCTATATTTCTTTCTTCACTTAGCTTTCCTTGATTCTGCTTTAAATACCGTATTCTTGACACCTGAGCTATGATGGATGACATGCTGAAGTAAACAATAAGGCTGATAATGATCATGTTTTTTTTTTTTGGCCTGTGTTGAGTCTAATTGGTTCCCAAACATATTAAAAAGCCCTATTCTCCTTGGTCAACCTCTAAATAGTTCTTAAATTTTCTAGTAAGGAGTCACTACCTCCAAATTTAACCTCATTACTGATATTTTTCTAGCTTTTGGCAGGGAGCTGACCTGTGTTTCATGGTCGGTCACCAAGGAAAGCTCTGTCGTGCCGTCGTTGTCGCTCAGTTGAGTTTCTATTTATAAACAGGAGAGATTATTTTAGAGTCAGCAGCTCAGATATGTGAAAACAGAAGTGTTAAATCCATAAAGCTAAACTTCTGTACCTGGACAAACCTCACAGTCGTCAGTATCCATCTGTTCTTCATCGCCGTCCTTCTGCTCCTCATCCTCCTCCTTTCCTTGCTGTTCCTGTTCTCCATCATCATCTCTCTTCTCTTCTTCCTCGTCAAATTCAGGGGCTTTGCTCCTTTTGCTGCTTCTCAGTCTGAGGCCTCTCCTGACAAATAGGACCAAACAAATCAGTGGAATGACTGAACTAATCTTAAAACAATTCAGATATGGAGTGCTAAATTGTTTGGACAAAAAAAAAAAACAAACAAAAAAAAAATCAGTGTGCAATGTTGCAGGTGATATACAAAGACTAAATACACTAAACAATCAATGCAAACTGGTTCGGTTTAGCCACATGTAAATGAGCTAATTGCATTGGCTACTGGCAGTTTTAGGTTGGTTGTAAAAGCAAGTTGAAGCCATGGATATGGAGGTGATAATGATAATGACAAATATTATTTAATGCTAACTTTACATAAATATTTCAAAGTGATATAAAAAAAAAAAAAGATAAAAGTCTCAGATAAATGGAGAGTCAGGGATGCTTACTTACAGGCGCCCCAAGCAGGTTTGATGAACCGCTTTGCAGGTGCTGAGTATTTAGTTTGCATATTCTCCACCCATTAATTTTGCGGGGTTTGATCATTAGAATATGATCTGCATATTCATAAAGGCACATGCACAACAAGTTAGCGGCCGCTTATTTTTGGACATGCAACGGCTTTGAACCTTGAGTAAAGATACAGTTTGCATGTGGAAACAGGTTTGCACCGTTTGTTACAAACAAACCTTTTGAAGATCCGACCCCAAATGCTGTCAAACAACTCTGAATCTCCAATATCAGTGAACTTGTTTTACAGGTGCTGGTCATAAAATTAGAATATCATGAAAAAGTAGATTGATTTCAGTAATTCCATTTAAAAAGTGAAACTTGTATATTATATTCATACATTACATACAAACTCATATATTTCAGATGTTTATTTTGTTTAATTTTGATGATTACAAATGACAACAAATGAAAATCTCAAATTCATCATATCAGAAAATTAGAATATTGTGAAAAGGTTCAAAATTGATGGCCCCTGGTGCCACACTCTAATCAGCTAATTAACTCAAACCACCTGCAAAAGCCTTTAAATGGTCTTTCAGTCTAGTTCTATAGGCTACACAATCATGGGGAAGACTGCTGACTTGACAGTTGTCCAAAAGACGACCATCGACACCTTGCACAAGGAGGGCAAGACACAAAAGGTCATCGCTAAAGAGGCTGGCTGTTCACAGAGCTCAGTGTCCAAGCACATTAATAGAGAGGCGAAGGGAAGGAAAAGATGTGGTCGAAAAAAGTGTACAAGCAAGAGAGATAACCGCACCCTGGAGAGGATTGTGAAACAAAACCCATTCAAAAATGTGGGGGAGATTCACAAAGAGTGGACTGCAGCTGGAGTGAGTGCTTCAAGAACCACCACACACAGACGTATGAAAGACATGGGTTTCTGCTGTCGCATTCCTTGTGTCAAGCCACTCTTGAACCACAGACAGCGTCAGAAGCGTCTTGCCTGGGCTAAAGAGAAACAGGACTGGACTGCTGGTGAGTGGTCCAAAGTCATGTTCTCTGATGAAAGTAAATTTTGCATTTCCTTTGGAAATCAAGGTCCCAGAGTCTGGAGGAAAAGAAGAGAGGCACTTCATCCACGTTGCTTGAAGTCCAGTGTAAAGTTTCCACAGTCAGTGATGGTTTGGGGTGCCATGTCATCTGCTGGTGTTGGTCCATTGTGTTTTCTGAGGTCCAGGGTCAACGCAGCCACATACCAGGAAGTTTTAGAGCACTTCATGCTTCCTGCAGCTGACCAACTTTTTGGAGATGCAGATTTCATTTTCCAACAGGACTTGGCACCTGCACACAGTGCCAAAGCTACCAGTACCTGGTTGAAGGACCATGGTATCCCTGTTCTTAATTGGCCAGCAAACTCTCCTGACCTTAACCCCATAGAAAATCTATGGGGTATTGTGAAGAAGAAGATGCAATACACCAGACCCAACAATTGAGAAGAGCTAAAAGCCACTATTAGAGCAACCTGGGCTATCATAACACCTGAGCAGTGCCACAGACTGATCGACTCCATGCCACGCCGCATTGCTGCAGTAATACAGGCCAAAGGAGGCCCAACTAAATACTGAGTGCTGTACATGCTCATACTTTTCATGTTCATACTTTTCAGTTGGCCAACATTTCTATAAATCCTTTGTTTTTATTGGTCTTCAGTAATATTCTAATTTTCTGATATGATGAATTTGAGATTTTCATTTGTTGTCATTTGTAATCATCAAAATTAAACAAAATAAACATCTGAAATATATGAGTTTGTATGTAATGTATGAATATAATATACAAGTTTCACTTTTTAAATGGAATTACTGAAATCAATCTACTTTTTCATGATATTCTAATTTTATGACCAGCACCTGTATGTTGTGCCATTCAAAGATTTGGATTTGCATGAGACAGCCTCAAGAACAGCCCAGTAAAACTGTTCAACTTCTTACTTGTACATATTAACTTTTGGTCAAATTTAGTGCAATAGCACTGAGCTACAAGCAGCATCACACATTTCAACAGAGGTGTGTAAAACAAATAGGAGAGCATGAAAAAACCTGAAGAGGAACAAATACTTAACTATGTCCTGGGAACTTTAAAACATTGAAAACCATGTCACAACCACAGATCAATTGATTCTGCATTTTTTTTTGTGTGCCTTTTTTTATGTGATAAACATGAGATTCACACGAATTTTGTTTCACTTAATTCCATCATTAGGAGTCCTATTGACATAAATTTCAATTTTTACCAAATAAAATGATCCAAAATAAGTTTTACCTCCGAGGACGACCAGACTGGGGTGATTCAGCAGGTGCTTCAGGGGACAGTGACTTCTAAGGGGGAAAAAAGATTGAGAAAGGTTTTAAGATCTGCTAGATTTGACCTGATTCCTCTTACACATATAAGCTGTTATTAACATTTACACCTGTGTTAAAAAATACAAGAACATTAATGTCTACATTATTCCCTGTATCCCTTTAAATACCTACCTGACGAATTAGTCACTAGAACAGGTAGCAGTCAGTTACAGCATGCATGCTACTGATTGTGTGAATTAGAAATAAAAGAAGTAAAGTAGTAAATTACAGCAGTCTGAGGTGCAATCAGCAAGGTAATTTATTCAGAGAACAGGTGTAAGATGGGAGGCCTTTTATTTCCAAGAACAACAGCCTGTTTACACAGGATTCCCACTGAGAAGCTGAGTATAAACAGCATGCTTTCAAATAAGTTTAGGCAGTGTATACAACTTCAGACATTTGGGTTTAGATGATTAAAGCAAGTGCCTCAAAATGGCAACCAATACCAGGAAGGTGTGGAAAAAATTTTGGAAACTCCCCCATTCATGGACAAATGAAAAGATCAAATGATTTGATAATTAAACAAGGTCTAAAGTTACCTGAGGTTACTGTAACAACTAGAAAATGTCAACAAATGTCTTCAGTAAGCAAATGATGAGGTGACTGTTTGTCATAGAAAATATTGAATGGCAGCCAGATGGTGGTGCAGTTTGAGCACTGTTGTTTTGCAGCAAGAAGGTTCCAGGAACGATTCCCAGCCCAGGATCTTTCTGTTTTCTCTTTGGGTACTCCAGCTTACTTCCACAGTCCAAAAACATGACTTTTAGGCTAATTCGCTTCTCTAAACTGTCTTTAGGTGTGAGTGTGTGTGAGCATGGTTGGGTGTCTCTTTGTTGCCCTGCGTCAGACTGGCGACCTGTCCAGGGTTCACCCTGCCTCTCGCCCAAAGACTGCCGTAGATAAGCACCAGCCACTTCCTGACGGAATAAGTCGGAGAAAATGAATTGACTTGCATGATATGTTGCAGCTATTTTAAAAACTGATTAGGTTGTTTTTTCTGGTGAAAACGAAATCCTCCAACTGCTGCTATGTCCAAGACTCTCAGCAGCCTCTCTGCACTGTGCTACATAAACAACACGGCTCCACTTTGGTTTGGGTGTCCTGTCTTTGGTTTTTGCCTTCGTTAGGATAAAATCTTCCTGAGTTTCTCAGAAACTCCTGATACATATCAAATCACAACGTTATTGAGTCTATTTCAGCATTGTGCACAGGGGGCCTCCTTGAGGTCCAATTATAGAAAACAAAGTGTTAAAGTGCCATCCCCTGAGCCAAAAACTGCGCCTTTAGGGAATAAGATTCTTGTATTCCTTAACGTGCACAGCACAGGGAAAAAAAGGCAACATTGCATCCTGTTTGGTGGACTTCTGTCCACTGAGTCTATCACTGTATTTGCAATTTGTGGTTGATAGGCAGAGGTCCAGCAGCTTTAAAATCTAATTAGTGTTAAAGTTGTCCTGTCTTTCAGGATTTCTTCATGTCCAGTTATTTTCTGACTGTGTTCACTGCCTCTGATGATTTGATGCAGGTAAAAAGAGAGGTTAAATAAAAACAAAACAAAAATCAAAATACGGTTTCACCTGGTTCTAGTCTCAAGTGCAAGACTTGGGAAAGTAATTGTGTGGAGTTCTGAATTAAGGGATGAGTGTTTACAACCATTAAAGCTAAAACAAGATGTTTTGAAGTATTATATGCACCTGAGTTAATGCTCCTGACAATGGGGCTGACAATTTATGATGGCCTTATATGCCTGACCTATCCTGACTAGACCAGACCATTGTCTAGTCAGCTCCATCTCTGCAGAGGGACAGATTTCAGATTTTCCATTCAGCTCTAACACTTAAGAAACATAGAGATCCAAGAGCTGCAAAGCCATTAGGAGGACCACGAAGAAAAGAATGAATCAAGTTAAAAACTAAAGTTGATTGCTTCACCTCTGGCTCTGGCTGGATAGCCTTCCCCCACTCAGCCTTCCTCAGTAGGCCCCTTTGAACTTGTTTCAAACTCTTCTCATAAACCTCCATCTGAGCCACGATCACCTTAGGAAAAAAAAAGAAAAAAGAATGAAATCAGTATGTCTGTGTACCACTGTAATTTGACATTAATGTTAAAATTAGGAGTTCAAACATTCATTATTTGACAGTTTTTCTCCAGATCAAGCATAATCATTTAACTCTTCCATATTCTTAACTGGCTAGAAATTGAAATCCTGGGTTTGTTCTGCTGGGAATCACATTCTTAAACATGCTACAGCCAATTGGATAATAAGTTAATCTTTTATTTATCAGTAGGAATCACCTGGGTGTATGTGTCTGGGTCCAGGCCTCTTGGACAGAAGGGAACCCCCCAGTAGTAGTGAATCATCTGGTCGCCTGATGATTCTCTAGGTGGTGGTGACTCCCTGGTGACTCCCTGTCTGCTCACAGGATAGAGCTCCTGCCCTGAGGTGCAACATGGCTGCTGGCTGTTGGACATACAAGGATTAGTTCTAAGTGATGCATGTTTATCTAGTCTGAAATCCAAGTTCTAGGCTTTCTAACTATAAACATGAATGGAGATGCATATCAGATTGGTCATGAAGGAATGGCTCCAGATTTTAGGTGCTTTAAAGTGACATCTTCCAGAGGATCTGTGCCACTGTGTTTTATAAAATAACTAAACTCAGTAAATATACAGAAATGCTTCAGATTAATGTATAGTTGGATTCAAATTACAATTTAAATAAAGCTGCTTGTTTCCAAGTAAATGTAGAACATCACAAAAGAACAAATGTGTCATCTAACGTGAACTATAAGAGTAAACAAAAGATTAATTCTGGAAGTTCCTCTATTTGTTTAGCATCTCAGACATGTATATGTGTAAAGAGTGAGCATCTATTGAACACAGGCTCTATTCTAGAGACTAAATATACCTTATTAACATGCAGAATGAGCTACTAAAACAGAAAAGGTGCAGGAGCGCCTCTGACAGTAAACATATTACAATTTGAACAAGGATTTAAAAGTTCCCCATGTATAATTTTAGATTTTATTTTGACCTCAAAGGGCCAGTCGGGGATATCTAAGGCAAAATAATCCTGAAGAGGTGGCTAGAATGAGGAGAAATTCCCAGAAGATTCATGATGGGATAGTTAGCTGAATCTTTAAGGCTGACAGCCTGGAAAAGCACAGCAGGGCTCATAATTAATGCTGATGCTGTTACAATATTCTCTAAAAACACATCACATAGGCAGTTGAAAAGTAGTAAGAGAAAAATGAAAAATCTTTGCACACACTGTATACATTATGTACACATATATATGCTAGTAAACGTAGATCCCTTTATGGTCTCCCAATGAAGAAATTAACTCTCTGCATTTAACCCATCCCCTTGGGGAGCAGTGAGCTGCCATTTTGTGGCGCCCGGGGAGCAGTCATGGGGTTAGAGGTCATGCTCAGATACCCAGAGTGGAGGCTGTGGGGATTCTAACTGGTTACTTGCAACCTTCTCAGACACAACCGCACTGTTCCCACAACTAGGCCAACAATCTCCACTCATTCTAAAGAATATAGAAGTTGTAACATTTCTGTGTAATAATGTGTATATCTACGATATAAATAACATTTACGTTTCTCTTATATTTCTCTGGTAGTTGTTTTTCTTTTCTTATTGTTAAAGTAATATTATATAAGTGTGTGAAAAGTTTAATTCCAAACAGGGTAAGAAAAATTCAGCAGCATGCAGCCATGTTTCATGATGGGGGATGGAGCATTGCTTACAGTAACTGTTGACACACAGACCCATGCATCGAGTATAAACCAGGCTTTAAGCAGAATATCATTATAACCCTTTAACAACATTGATTATGTACAATTAAAAAAAATATCTCAAGAACATTATTTTTTTATCTGAACTCCATATTTGCAGTAAATTATTTTTAAAAAATTTTGGACATAAAAAGTTAAATCCTAATTAAAAAAAGCTACATTTGGGAAACATCTTTGAGATTTTAAATTTAGAGCTGTTTTTTTCTTAAAAGGTGAAGAGTTTTGAGGGACACGGGTTTGTTTTTAAGATGTTTGTCATTGAATATGTTTAAACTGTCTTTGTCATTGTCTTCCACAGTACATGATCTAAACTTCACATGTTAGAGATTCTGTATTTGAAGACTGTTACGTACAAGAAAAAAAAAATCTTTGTTGTTACAGAACATTTGTTGGATGTAACCTGTGGTTTGTGATATAAGATCAATGCACCTGCACTTTTGCCCAGCCTCTGACACGTCATTCACGGAGGATCCAGGCTGGCTCACTCTTGGAACAACTTTCTCCTGCTCAGCAAACACGGGGCTAGGAGAGACAACTGGCTGCAGCAGCACAAACAGAAGACAGCAGCAAAAAAGTCTATGTCCATCAATTTTATTAGAATAAAACGAAATATAAAGATTGCAAAAATTTTATATTTTTGTACCGTTTCATCATCGTCATCCTCTTCTGACCAGACCAATGTCATATCGCTTGTCACCTCTTTCTCAGCAGAATTACAGCCTTCGGATATTCCATTCACTTCTAACATTTGAGATTCGTGGAAATGTAAATCAATCTCTGATCAAATCATAACGTCTTGATAAAAATGTCATGCTTCACTATACCTGACTCAGATAAAGGTCTGTTGCACTCAGCTGTTTGAAAGCCATTAGACTTTCTGTCCTTTTGATAAAAAAAAAACAGCAACATATTTAGGCTGAAGTGTTATGAATTAAAACAAAGCAATCCAAATTTTAACAAGCCAAGATGAATGCACCAACCTCATTACCTCAGAATAAGAACAAAAGTTTGTAGATATAATGCTCAAGAAAATAAATTGAACACTAAATAAATTTTTCAATTGAAAATATTAATTCACTACGTAGAGAAATATGCTGAGAAAGCATTAACACGAAAAAATAAATGTAATTTAAAATTATAGTCCCATGGATGTCTGAACTTTGAATTGAATTTTACCATGGAAACTTTCTATTTTTTAGTCCACTCCAATTTACATTAAGTACCTGTACTTTCAACTGCACTACAAAATTCTAATGCTTTTCATTACACGTTCACATCACATTGTTTTTCATTGATTTGTTTAGTTTGTTTGACAGTTTGAAAGTAATCAAATGCTAGATGGGAATTGGTCCACTGACAAACGGCAAAGTGAGGAAGTAAGATTCTCCCCCAATAAGAGACATGATCATTACTGAGCCTCGTTCCAGGGCAAAACACATCTAAAATGGATTCCAGCACGGAGAGCACGCCAAGAGAACTCCACACTCTTACCCTTAGTTAAAAGAAGTGTCCTCTTTAATTGGAGAATTGAAACATATTTAAGGAAGTAAATGTGTTTTAAAACACTTTTACCTCCTTATTTGCTCATATACTGTAGTTGAGAAACCCGTCTGTTTGAGGAACTCAAGTCAGCACTATGAAAACCTGGACTACTCGCCCACCCTGTGACAGTCAGACTCTGTTGTCGACTCATACTAGCCCTAAGTGCACTTGCGGACAGGTGAACACATGCACTCTGCCCCACCAGCAGACTGCAAGAGCAACCTTTAATTGGGGATAGAGAATCCAGATTGGGAAGGATTTCAACCCCCCCAGTTTCATGACATCTGTTTTCCTTAACCTAAAATTCAGTTTAAAAACAACTCACCTTCCTGCAATCGGGGATATTCTGATCATGCTCAGAACCTCGAACCTCTCCTGGTTTTTCCTGCAGCTCAGTCTTCTGTGCTTCCGTCGATCCAAACACTGGGCTCACTGAGCATTCATCTCCCCGTTCAGCAGGTTCTTGATCAGTGTCTGAATTGATTGCTAACATATCCGAGGGAGTTTTAGGGAAAACAGGGCTCTGGGGAGGGCAAGACCTTAAAGTGGGGATAAAACTCTCCTGAGAGGAGAAGCCAAACTCCTCGTTTTCACACGCAGGGGGTTCAGAGGCATTAGGAGACGTCTCATGCTCTGCAGTCCTGCCATAAATTTGACTTTTAACAAACTTGGGGCTCTGCTCTGACTCTCCTCCATGTCCCTCTTCATCTTCTAAGAACACAGGACTTTTGGGACTAGATACTCTGTTACTCTGTGGAAATACTGGGCTTTTGGGCTGAGCAGAATTTTGAGTCGAAGGAATACTGTCCTCAGAAAACATGACAAACCCAGAGGTTTTACATGTTTCTACTAGATCCCCGTTTAACCGCTTGATGTGGACCTCGGCTTTGCAGCCGGTCAGTGGAAAGACTGGAGACATCTGGAGCTGGGAGTCATCTATATGAGTTGAGTCTGAGCTCTGGTTCAAAAAAAGAAGAGACCAAATAAATCATCAGATACAGTTGAATAGACACAACAAAACTGTGACCCACCTGTGGAGAGTCCAGATTGAGTGAGAACGATTCAGGGCTGCAGAGCGAATTCTGGCAGGAAAGGTTCTGAGTCTGAGACAAATCTGGCATCTCAAGCAGAGAACTATCTGTACTTCTTTTCTGCTTTTTACTACTGGTAATAGTTTCATCTCCTATGGAAAAAAACACAATATCGAGAACTCAGAAGTCTGAATTTGATATAAATGTGCTGTTTTTTTTTTTAGATTGATAAAAACTTTCGTCACACAGGAAGTCTAACTCCAGCAGAAAGAGTTCCAAAAGACTTGCCTGAGTTCATGTCGCCCTCTTGTGGCAGCTTCTCTCCATTGGTGTATGAGAGTTTTCGGCGAGAGCCTAAACTTGTGGAGGCGGCACCAAGCAGCGATTTATTTGGAGATTTCAGAGAAGGTTTTTTCTGGCTTACCATCTAAGAGAGAACAAACCCACAGGGTTTAAAGCTACATCCAGCAGAATTTAAAGTTTATTATCACCCTTTTATTGCTTTACCTCTTATCAAAGTTTTTGTCTAATCTTACACTTTGTAGATCTGTTACTCGGAACAGGGAAGATTTTTGAAAAGTGAGTCTGTATTTCAGTTTGATAAAACAATCTCAATAAAGAAAACAGATTTCTACCAGCATTTGAATATGAACACATTAATCTGAGATGCACCATTAAGAAGTCGTACAAAACAATGCATACCTTCTAAAATCTACTGAGACATGCTGAATTTATTCTGAACAAAAATGAGGAAATAAAGTTAAACCTGAACTCACACTCTCCTGAATGGCTTTCATCACATCCTCATCCTCCCGCTGCTGTCTCAGTGCTGTATTGCTGGCTTCCTGTTTGCTTAGTTGCAAGGCCAGGTCCATCATCTCCTCCTCCGTCATCTCTGAGGAGCAAACAAAGGAGAGGAGAGAACCAATATGAACTATTCTAAAGTCAATACATTAAATAATACATTTTTGGTAAAATCCATCTGCTCCAATGAGATAAGCATTTCCTAACTTAATAAACAGTTAGCATTAAGTATTTTATCAAAATGTGGCTGAAGGATCATATGTCGGCCTACAGCATCTCTCTGTCGGGTTTCTGAACAAACGAGCAGACAGAGATTTAAAGAAAACTGAAATTCAAAGGAGGTAAGTTGGCAGTGCTTGTGAACAACAGATTATGTCATCAAGAAAATGTAACTGTGAAGACACAACAGCCAAATGCATTTGAGGCAATACATGGGGATTTTAATCACGCCTCTCCCTCTGCTACACTGCCATAGTTCCAACAGGTTGTCAGCTGCTGTACCAGAGAAAACAAAACTTGTTGTTTGTGAAGCATTTGCGTTGTTGTTTGTTTATGCAAACGTCAAGGACTCCTACATCTGTGAAGTAAAACCTCCTCTTAGGAAATCAGGTCTGCTCAGAGTAGCCCCTTTATAAGAGAAAACCTGCAACAACTCGATGAAAAAAAAAAAAAAAAACCTATGAGTTACCGCAACATTTAATTTATTTTGGGGATAAATAAAGTACTTTTGAATGGAATTGAATTATATGTCAAAAGCCAGGTGCATCAGCATCATATTTCAGCCTGTTAGTGATACTAGAGAGATTTTACCTGTGCTATGTTTGTAACTAGAACAATACACTGACTTAGAAGCGTAACAGCTTTAGAAACTGTGCTTTTAAACACATCTCCTTACATGAGAAAAGTGCTGTGAACATATGAATCCTAGTGCATTCAGACTGCCATCGATTGACCCTGACGCATCTAGGGAGGTGAACACATGCGCTACTGAACCGCCTCACAAAGAAAGCCTGCTTTGAAAGCAGGGGTGAAGTGACCAAGTTCAGAACAATTCTTAAATGGCTGGTCTGTTGAAATAAACCGACCAGTGGTCATAGTTTTTTTTTTTTTTTTTAACTAGGGCTGAAAAAATTATCGGATTAAGTCAAAAAAGGTTTATTGAAATAATTGTCAACTAATTTAGTAATCGATTAATCATTAACTGGACTTTAGAGACTAAAATATACCTTTAGCTGACAGAGTGACCCACCTTGAGCATCAATTATAACAATATTGCCAAAATAAAAATAATAATATGTGCACATTTTGCTTTTAAGTAAAAAAAAAACAAAAAACAAAACTTTTTCGTCTCTCAATAGGCTCCATCCAGAACTCCTGAAGTGGAAAATGTTTTGTTTTACCTGGTTTAATTTCATAAAAAGTCTTAAATAACATTTTGCTATCAGATTATTAATCGATTAAATTAAAAAATAATCGAAAAACAATTTTTGTCGATTTACAAAATAATTATTAGTTGCAGCACTAGTTTTAAAAAATAAAACGCATAATTGCTGCACCAGTACGTACCCACCTCACTGGGGCTGCAGGTAGATCAGAGTTGCTTCTGCAACAATCTGGTAGTTTGCATGTTAAGGGGAGATATAAGTGTCACTTCTCACATGGCAAAATGAACAGAAGAGAAAGGGGTGGGCCTTATTAAAATTAGCAAAGAGACAAAAAAGAAAGTATGTAGCATTAAAAAAATTAAATCCCTTCCCTGACGCTTAAAAAAAAAAAACCTGGTGAGAACTCTGTAATATAACTCAATAAACGACAAAAGATTCAGACAGAAAGTCTGTTTACATTTTATTACACTATTTACATTTTGATCACTGCTGCACTTTATAAATGGAAATGTTTATTTCACTGCTAAGCTGTTCATTCACTGTTGAAAAAGCTGTATGCATCGCAATTTTGTTTAGTAAGCACTCTGTGTGTACAAAATGAGAATAAAGTTTGCCTAAATCTAAGATGCAGGGCATTCTTGAAAGTTCATTTATTCACCTTTTTGTTCGACTTGGCTATCCCTCTCCTTCCGTCGTTTCTCGCGTGCCGAGGATGTTGAACGAAGTAAAGATGGGAGCTCATCCTAAAAAACAGATACTATTTCAAATCACAGATTTAAATCTGCAGCTTAATCAGTGAAAATGTTTACGGCTGAGTTCTTATAGATGTTCAAACTATGTAAGTTTTCCTTCTTAACATCTCTACCCTGCTATCCGAGTTGGCAGAGGCTCTAACCTCCTCTGTGCTTTGATCTTGTTGCTGGTTGTCAACAGAGATGTCCGGGATCAGCTCCTTCCTCAGAGCCATCCTGCTCTGCTGTCGAGTCACTGTGTCAAGAGAGGAAAATCAACTTTATGTAGTCAGCACATGTTTTCTGTTTAAACGTAACATTTTGTAAAATTACGAAATGTGACATGAAATTTGAAAATGTGTCAAGTAAGATAATCACAGCTTCTGGCAGCATGCTACTTCACATTAATTATATTTAAATTAAAAAATAAGACCTGCTTTTCCCACAAGTCAATTTCTTTACAGAAATGAATATGAAAAATATCATACTATTGTAAGTTTGAGCCTTTAAAAAATTTTTGTTTATATGAAATTGAGTGAAGTGGCCTATAACTTCTTTGTGTGTCAATATGTGTCCTGTATTTATATGAGATTTTTGTGTAACTATGTGGAAAAGCCTGTTAATGGGGCCCTTGTTAAAGAAGCCATCAGTTTGGACAAATGATCAAGTTGTTCTATTCCACCTGATGATGACGATGAAGAGTGTCCTCTTCTTCCTCTCATGTAAGTGTGGGATCATCCAGCCTGGAGCACCAACTGACAGGGGAGGCCCAGAAACCTCAACCCGGATAAATTAATATTTAAAAGCGTTATACTGTAAAACAAAAGTAAGCACTGAACGGTAACTGACAGCGCGCGAGGACAGGGGCTGACATGACAACAAACTGAACATACAAGACAATAAATATCAGCAACTAAAGTTCGTTTTCTCTAGATTATATTAAGATAACTATCAAGTTAAAGTCCGAAATAACGTATTACTGTTTTTATTTTGAACAAACAGCACCGAAAAGAAATGCAAAGTACAGCAATTTTAGTTTAAAAACACTCACAGTAGATTTTTCCTCACTTTCGCGGCGCCATGTTTGTTTCGCTCCACGCTACCACGTGACCAGTACGTCAGACGTCAGTTACGCTTCCGTCAAAAGTCTAGTTTCAGTATTTGCTGACCAACAAAAAAACAAAATTAAAAAATATATTATTATATATTATTAAAATAATTCATAAGTTTTACCCGTCTAATGATCATATTGTCAAAAAAAAATAAAAAAGACATTGATGTACTGTGCACTTTTTGTTCTACGAGTGTTGAAACAGTAACCCATTTGTTTTGGCATTGCTCTTTTGTCCAAAATCTCTGGTCTGACATTTGTAAGTTGATTGCAGAAAAAATTGAGAAAGACTTTAAGTTATTCTGGAAGGATGTCCTTTTTGGACTTTATGACCTCAACAGTACTAAGACTAGACCAAATGGAACTTTCATTATTAATCTGATTATTCTCTTGGCAAAATTCTACATTCATAAATGTAAGTTTACACATTCCAAAATATAATTTATTGCTTTTAACAATGAGGTCAAGCAATATGTCAACACGATTAAGTATTCTCTTAATCAAAAGACAACAAAAACTGTAAATGTGTGTAAACAATTTAATATCTTTTTGTAAATTGTACTTTCCCTGGCAAAATGTGAGGATTTTCATTTTTGTTTTTATTTTTTTGTTAAAAAACCAGAAATGTTGGATACAGCACAGTGTAATATTTTCTCAATGGAGACGAATGTTTGTATTTTTGTAAAGTGTGCAATTATTGAATAAAAAAAGAAATAAAAAAAGTCTAGTTTCAGTTTTTGTTATCAACAGCTGTCCTTCAAGTGAAATTAAATGCATCCAAACATTTTTGGGTGGCTTATGATAACCTTTCCCCTGTTGTCTTTTCGCGAAATATAAATTCGAGAGTTATTCCCAACAGATGTTTACACTTTTAAATATGTATGCAACTTTAAAGCGAATTTAAAAAGAGAATATATGATTATTGTTGAACCAGTGACGACTTTTTTCTAATGCAGTGGAATTGGAGAAAAGTAGTTGTCTCTAATTTATGTATAAATCAGCTCTCTCGTTTCTCCATATTGTTCTTCCACGTATTTTATGCAAAAATATTTTAACAAAAAAAATCCCATGAAATCGGGAGAACTACGGGTACATGCAGTTACTGCACCCACGCTGTACAAAACGCTGTTTGTTAAGTTCTTAAAATGACCAAAGCATTAACAGAATCATGCTAGACATAGATATCTCCAAAGCAGGGGCGGAGCTAGATGGGGGGTCGGGGGGGGGGGGGGGGGGGGGCATGGCCACCCTTAGCCAATCATTGGCCACCCCTGTGGCCAGCCCTACCATTTAATTCCCTCTTATACAGATGGTGGCAAAACATTTTAATCTTTTATATATTAACAATTACTTGACAACAAAAACACTGTGGTTAATTCTGCACATCAATATACTAAAATTAAAGATGATAAATACAGAATTACTACTCTTTTCAGAACTAGATTTTGTATTATATAGGGTAAAGAGAAAATTATGGGTCTCTGCAAGTCATCTAGGAGTCTTCAGTGAAATCATAGATAAATAAAAATTTTATTAAAAACTTATTAAATGATCAATTTATGTAGATACCAGTATTTGTAAATATCAATCTTATGCAGAATAATTACTGATAAAAGTAGGTAAGTAATGACAATGGAAAAGATGTTTGCCCAAAACTTAAACCTTAAAGAATTTTATCCACTATACCTTTGTTTGAGCCAAATGCTTGATTTATGATAGAATATTTAATATTACTAGTTTACTATTTTTGTCTGATTTGATATGATATATATGAATATGAAATATTTTGGTTTGAAGTATAAGTTGACTTAATTGTGAAATAATGAATTTGTTTAGTTGTATTTTTGCTGCTGTGGATAATTTACGCTGTTTCTTACCTCCACCCCTTCATTATATACAGGTGACTGCAGCACCTGAAATATATTGGAGTTGGCTATTGGGGTCAGGTGAGCTCTTGCATTCAGGCACGCAGCCATACAGTTTTTGACGGCTATTGATTCTTGTTGTTTTTTTGAGTGGCATAAAAAGGAACAAAATGAGAAATATGATCCACCTGTCACGTCATATTGCGGTAATAAATTCTAAGTTTGTTTTTATTTTGAAAAATAAAGCGTTTTGATCAAGAGGAAAGAAATTTTGTTGGATTGCATGGTCACTTTAAAAAACATCTGACAGAGCTGAAGTGAGTCTAACTTGGATGCTTCTGAACCAACAGCCATGCGCATCTTTATTGGAAAGATTGTGCTAATGCCTTTTATTTAGAAAGCACAAATATTTCAATATATTCCTCTCTTTGTTAGCAAATGCTGTGGGAAAGTATAGTTTGTCTTTATTTAGAAAATATGGATGTTTTGCTCGTTATTTTCCTGTTGGAACAGTATAAATTGACTGTGAGGTTTTGGTGCCTATTTACTTTCAGCCACCCCTCAGTGTACATTGGTTATTGCCTGGCCACCTTTATTTAAATTTCTGGCTACGCCTCTGCTCCAAAGGGCTCCACAGTCGTGTGATGGTTGGCCAATTCGATTTGTACCTATTTTCCTGTACTAACAGTGTTTGGGCAGTAGGTGACAGTCAGAGTATAAGGAATCCTGCTGTGCAAGTTCTCAGTCAGGACTGTTTATAAAAGCATTCTGATGCATATTTAGGGATCTATGTTAGCTAAGAAAGAATTGAACTTGTTTTGTGGTTGTATAAACTGACCCGTGACTAATCAACTGAATTAACCTACAAATATTTGTTAAGATAAGCAGAAACACATATATTTATACATCCATCTTTTTTATTTATTGTATAAATTGAACCTAACTTCCCATATCTAACTCTTCCAACACTCCTCCAAATTAAAAGTTACATAGAATCTGACAAAAAACCAACATGTCAATGCATGCTTACTGTCTATCGCTTGAAGTTTTATTTCCACAGAGATTTATTATCTACTTATTATTATTCTTTAACTTTTTTTTTTCCCCATTGAAAATCAAATTTCCTTTTGCTTTTATGTTATTCCTTTTTTAAATATTTTTCTTTTTTGTTTTCACTCTTTCACTTTTTTTAGTCTTGCAGTTTCAGCGCCCACTGATAAAGATACACTCTTATTATAATGTGCTCCTGTCTTTTGTTTTTGTTTAATCTACTTTGTTACTACATACTGCAGAAGCTATAAATATAAAAAATCTTCTTTATTTTTACACTTATTTTTTTTCTTTCTACAACCATGTTTATATAGTGGCCCATATTATATATATATATATATTGTTATATGCTATTTTCTTTTAACCAAATATATTCTAAAATGGTTCAAATAGCTCTTTGAAGCACATAGAGTAACAAAACCTACACAACAACTCATGCTTTTTATGGTTCATCTTAAAAGATACTTTTATTTTCAATGCACATTAAATTAAAAAATATGATGCAGCCGCAGAAACCCTATTACTTCAAGGTATACACACTACAGCCTCTGATTTTACTGTGAAGAAACTATTTGTTTTGGATTTAAGATATTTAGATTAATATTTTCCAATTTTCAGACTAAAATGGAAATTTGCAATTCTTAAAGCAAATACATTTTTGTTTCCAAATTCAATAAACCTTAGACTGATTTGTCTAATTATCTTCACTTCTGTAATTTTTACTGACATGTAGAATATCGACATCTGGACATATTTTTGACTGCCTAGTGGTCAGAGCTCATCGCTTTATTGGAGAATCCATCATAGATTCCCAGGAGCAGAGGAACTGGTAGTTTTCTATCTACAGCTCTTGCATTTCTATGTTCTTATGTCTTGTGGTACAGTGCTCCACCAAACTGGAAAAATGCACAGATCATCACCTACGATCTCCTGGTGAACATTTTGGACCCATTCTATTGATGACAATGATCTCAGTGAAAGTTGTGTGAAAACTCACTCTCTTTAGAGGACACAAACTCACTCAGGTCTTTTAGCAGCTTTTATTTAGTCTTCTTTTAAAGTTATACGGTGGGTTTGCTTTAGAAAAAAAATAAAAATCTCCAGTCATCTGTTGGCCGGTCTTGTCATTGAGGATTTTCTTGGACAGAATTGCCTTATTTTTCCTCCATCTTAAGTTAAACTCTTTATTCTTTCTAAATCTCTTGTTTGTTTGTTTTTCGTCTAAGGATCTCTAAAGTTTAGATATCCAAACATTTTCTTTTAGATGAAAATAACAGTAGAGAAATATTTTTGATAGTAAAACCCAAATAGAAGACAGCAACATAAACTGTAAAGAGATAAATAAATAAATAAATAAATAAATAAATAAATAAATAAATACAGACTAAGTAAAAATAAAAACTGATGCCAAATTTTATCTGTCATTTAAACAGAGAGAGGTATCCTCAGGGAGAGTTCAAACCAGCACATAAAACTTGAAAACTTTAAAAAAGTTAAATGATAATCCCTTCAAGTAATTAACATAGAATTAGACTTCAATAGAATTCAACTTTATTGTCATTACACTGTTACAAGTACAAAGTAACGGAATTAACTCTCTGCATTTAAGCCATCCCCTGGGGAAATGTGGGCTGCCATTGTGTGGCTCCAGGGAAACAGTATGAGGTTAAGGGTCTTGCTCAGGGACCCAGAGTGGCAGTCTGTGGGAGTGGGGCTTGCACTCAAATCCTCTGGAACCCAAGCGTAATGCCCTAACCACTAGGCCCCCACTCCTCTATACAAACATAACCTACCTAGCACACATTTAAAAAGAAGCGACTGAAACACAGAGGGTTTAAATTACTACAATCAACTTACAAATGTATCAATGATGTGACAAAATGGCCCTGAAGTGCATTCATCCATGGTCAATAAATGGGGCACTGCTATTTAACTCCTCTGAGGCAGGGCCCAATTACTAAACAGAATCCTAAAGTAAGTAAGCGCAGGACATAGATGTCACATAAGTAATACCTACTGATAATGCAAACCTTAAAGTGATCTTTTTTTTTTTACCAATATAGAGGAATACATCCATTTATGCACCTAAAACAGTTTTATCTAGTATAGTTGTAGCTCATCTCTTTGACAAAGGAACATTTGAAAAAAAAAAAAACTTTTGCTCTACTAGTTACTGCATGAATTCAAGGTTTACTGAATTCAGGGGTTACTGATATTTGTGTGTTGAGTTAAAAATATATGTTAGGAGACAGAATTATGTATTTCATTAATTACTGGCTTTCTACTTTGAAACCTGTAAAGACATCAGTTTTCACCATGATTGCAACGTAACATAATAATCCACACATGCCAGGTCTCGCGCTACTTATCTGATCCAAATGACGTAACAACTAATGTCAAAAAGAAAAATTATCTTAGGTAATCTGAACTAAAAAACATTTGTGATATTTTAAATATCTCCAACTTAATTTTATTGTTTTTTTTTAAAGTAATCTTTATTTATAAAGCTCTTTTCAGTGTTTTCTTTTTTTGGTAAAAAATTTTTATCCAGCTCTGAATTAGAAAAAGTGATACGGTATGTTTTTAAAGTTATTGTTTATCTGGTTTTCAACTGGTCCTTATTCAGCTTTATGAAGCTGCTAGAAAACTAGCATTTAACATCAGTGCGACAGTCCACAAGCTCATCTGAAATATTGTTATCCTGTACAAGAGCCAAGAATTTAAGAATAGACTAGATGTTACACATATTATTGGAAGAAATATAGAGAACTCTGGAAGTGTCTGTAAAATGTCCCCAGAAAAGCACAAAGAGGGATTACAGAAAATACTGATCAAGATAACGTCATATATACAAACTGGAAGAAAAACAAATGTCTGTGACGGAAAATATTTAAAACATAAACAATATTATCTGTAAGAGGCAGATAACATATTGCGTTACATACTCCCATCTCTATGAAATAGAAGGAAAAAAAAGAATGTTATAAAGTTCTAAGATAAATTTTAAAATACATAAATGTCCACATGTCTTTTAATTACTTCTAAGGATTAAAGAGATTTAAAGATTCTTCTTTGGAACCAGGGACTTGCTGTTGTTCCGGGCACTGAGCAACTGGACGGACAGGTTTTTCAACCTCATCAGCTGCAGGTCGTATTTTTTCAAAGTGCTCAGCTGATGTAAATCTGTTGGCAGTTGCAACATGCAGCTCGCTGCTTCTTAAAATCCTCCGCTCTACATAGCGCATGGTGCAATGTTTCCACAGCCACTTCCACATAATGTAGATGAGCTCTACAAAGTTGAGAACTATGCACAGAATGGAAGTACAGCCCATGATGAAGAGGAAGATCTTCTTCTCTGTAGATTTGGATATATAGCAGTCCACAGTGTTAGGACAGGGTTCCTGACTGCACTGCAGCAGTATTGGCACCCCAAAGCCATTGTACAAGAAGTAAAAAGCCAGCAAGAAGCCCACTTCAAAGCCCGTCTTAAAGAACAGGCTAAGGATATAAGTGCAAAAAAGACCCCCATCAATGCTGCCTTTGTCCTCATAGAGCTTTTTCTTGTGCTTGGCCTCCCTACGCTCTCTGTAAGCAACATGTAGGGCCACCAGCAGGGAGGGTGTAGATACCATGATGAGCTGCAGAGCCCAAAGGCGAATCTGAGAGATGGGGAAGAAGAAGTCGAAGCAGGCATTCTCACAACCAGGCTGCTGGGTGTTACATACAAAATCCTTCTGCTCATCCTTCCAGACCTGCTCAGCTGCAGCCACATAAACCAGGATCCTGAACAGAAAGACCACAGTGAGCCACATCCGACCAATGCAGGTGGAGTGCTTGTTAACCCCACTGAGAATCTTCTCCAAAAATCCCCAGTTCATTGTTCTCTTGTCTCCTGTAAGGAAATAAACCACCAGTTAGATTTAAAATCACACAAAGCAGATTTAAAGTATCAATATCAATGAATCACAAATGCAGTCATTGTTAGTATTCTCCTTTTGCAAGTGTTGGATTTCAGGAAATTATTAATGAAAATAACCTTAAGCTAAATAATGCAGATTATAATAAGCAATGATTTACTTATAATCCTAAAAAATGATCACATCCAGAAGTTCTGGAGTTTGGGTGATATCTCATATGGATCCTACAGATGTGTGTTGGTAAAATGCAATAGTAAAAAGTCATCTACAATACAACAGGTGCTTCCCAATACTTTCCAAGGGAACAGGAAAGTATTTTCTTATAATTTTACCTTAGTTATTTTTACACTGGTGGGAAAGATTATTCAAATGCGGAAAACATTTAAAACAGTTTTTGATGTCCTAAAAAAAAACTCCCTTAAAGCTACAGTGTGTAATTTTCAGCGACATCTAACGTCCAGACTGCAGACCGCAGCAACATGAACATCTCCCCCCCCACCGCTTCTCCCCCCCAACAGTACGGCGAGCGTTACGGGACAAAATGTCTTCCACGACGTCCACATCACCTACCTTCTCAAGTGATGAGGTTTGTTTACATAGATAATTTTACAGATAGTATTTCATTAGTCTGTGTAGGGTATAGATTTCATGTAGACTTAAACAATTTGCCGTAGTTACTTTCGAGCGTAATGGGCGATCTCGCAATCGCTAGTTTGTTGGCTCTGCGCTGCCGTAGCGCAAAGATGTCTGCCTCCATGGCTGCGAGACCCGCTCCTATGTAATTATAAATAACGAATTCTAAGGCAACGCAAATATTAAGGTTAAGAGGCTGAGCTCGTAGATGATGATAAATAACATAGTTATGTATAATATATTACATTTCTGACTGTATAACCCTGTAATTATTACACACTGTAGCTTTAAAATCAGAGAGGGCAATGTTTAGAGGAACTATGCTAACTTTGCTAAACTAAGATTTCTGAACCAAATGTCAATAACCCAAATCTTGAACCACCCAAGAATAAAGCATGTTTTAGATTAAAGAAACATTTTCTAATACCCATGTTGAGTTCTCTTCTAACTTCTGGATGGAAAGACATTTGGTTTCATAATGTTCAGCCCCTATAACTCCAATATGGCTTATTTTTGTGACAGGAAAAAAAAAAAAAGAAAACAACTATGGCTTATTTGGAATGGTTTAACTTAATGGCTTCAGATTAAGATGAGACCAGGGTTAAACATTTTTAGACAATATTGTTGTGTCTTGCTATGGTTAAAAATAAACACCAACATCTCATCAAACACAGTGGTGGAAGAGCTATGATTTGATTTTACAAGCAGAGATAAATTGCAACCATCTGCATTTTTCACAAAATTCTTAAAGCCAGACACTTTAAGAAACTTTTTTTCTGACGTTAAGGTTAAAGTCTTTGCTCATACATTATGTCCCTTGAACTGTCATGTGAAGTGGTCACAGTCCTGACCTATGTGGAAGTAAGGCCTAACGATGCTTTAGATGCAACTGCAAAAAATATATCAATAATGTTGAGCTGCACCATTTATATAATTTCCTGACTTTTGCTAAACGACTTTCTTCCTCATTAAAGTCCCTGCAACTACTGGAAGTATAACACCGGCTATCTGAAAAAAACAGAACAAAACACTCAGCTGAGGTGTGGAACTTTCTAGAAATGGGGATGTTTGGACCAGATTTTTATAAAACAGTTAATTGTGACAAAAACAGTGTTCACTTCCATGCCTCTTTTAGTTCCACAATCTCAACTTGATATGTGTTTCACAGTCTTTAACATTACAGAGGGGCTCATCTTCATGCACAACTGGTACAATGGAATGGCTTGAGCAGAGCAGACTGAACTAAAACCTGAATTATACAACATTTGATAACTTCTAAACCCTTAGAGATAGTTGTCTCTGTCTTTCTTTTCTATGCTGCACTGCCAACTATTCAACGAAAAAATGTAAACACGTGAGAGATGGAATTTGAAGACTTGAAAAGGAAAGAGAAAGCAGCAAAAATACTGCTACTGTAACTACGTATAGTTTTACTTTTGGCCTAAACATACATTTTTATGTATAAGATAAATAACTTTGAGGCATCTGTATGTATAAATGTAACTTCATATTATAATAGAATAGAAAAGAATAGAACATTTCTTTATTTTCCTACAATGGAGAAATTCTAGTCTTACAGCAGCAAAAAAGATAACAGAGAAAAATGCCACACAAATGTGGAAATTGAAAAGTGTATAGGAGTAAAATAATAGTGAAGAGCGAAAAAAATAAATATACTGTACTTTAAAGTGTTTTAACAATATAAATACTGTGCACCTGGAGAATAAATAACCAATATACAGCTATGGACATTTTTACAGTAATGGATATTTGAAAATAGCAACATCAGAGATGTTAAACTGAATCTTCTCATGGAACTGAGTAGCATCCATCCAGAATGTCATATTTATTTGGTATTTACATCCAACTCAGTGGGTATTTCATGTATAAGCCAAGTCTAGGTAAACTGAAAGAATTAAATTGGCAAACAATGAAATACATTTTCTACCTTGCTATGCTAGTTTCTCTAATATGAGACTAATATTAGAATATGAGTCAAAGTATAGTTATTCATACATCTCCTCATTACAGAAAGTGAACAAATATGATCCTGAAACAAAAGTTTTCCCACTGAAGACAACCTGTTTAATCTATAACTGAGATCTCAGGTTATAGAAATTAATTGGTTCTCCACATTACCGTTTGATGTGTTTGGAGTTTATCCCCTTACAGCAAACATCTTACTAAATATTTCATTTGGATCCATACAAAAGTTCAAATTTATGTATTAAGTTAGGCAGAATGTAGAACTTACCAGTTATCTCCTGATGGGAAGTTTATCGTCAGACGACCAAGGTGATTCTGAGTTCTTTAGCCTGCTCACCTGCAGAGAGCCGTACTCTACCTGAGCAAACTCCTGACTTGCAGCCGCGTCATATCAGATTCACACCAGTCTTGAGTTTCCTTTTCTCTGCAGCACACGGCATTTTTAGTGAAATATGCCTCACAGCGGCAGCCTCAGAGCACACCACCTGCTGCAAGTGGGTGTGTACAGTGACAACATCATAATGCAAATAAAATTCATTCAGGGCCCGAGCTGTGTGGTGCTGTCCATCCACCTTCACCTGCCTGTGGCGACAAGCTGATGACAGAGGGATCGTGTTACTCTGCTGATAAGTAAATAATACATGCATCCTCCTCAGGCAGTGGTAGTACTGCAGCTCTTCTACTAAGGTGTGGCTGCATATGATGCAAATACATTATCTGATAGACCCTCTTTGAGCCTAGACACCTACAGGTAGAAATAAAGGGTTTATTGCTCCAAAGGTGAACTTCGAAGCCAAATAAGTACATTTCTGACTTATTTGTTCTGTTTTTGTTCAATTTAGTTCTATCCCTACAAAAAACCTCAGCCGAGAGTATAAAGGTGCATTTTCATAAATTAAAGTATAATCAGAAAGACGTTAACTAGAATAGTTATTTCAACTAGTCAAAGTCATATGTAAGCCCACTGTAAATAATCATTCTTTATTATGGAAAAAAGAGGCATGCAATGATATGAAAAGGCCTTTGTCCCATCAGTTTTTTTTATCAGTTTTGTTTGTTTTGTCAATCTCATGAAACAGATCATTAAATACATTTTGATTTTGGATAAAGACAAGCTGAATGAATATGGAAAGCTGTTTCTGTATAAGACAATTCTTAGGTAAGAAAATCTTCCCAAACCAACTTTCCACTCTGTGAAAAAGCCATTGCCCTATAACCATGCCATACTAAGTAATAACATCTGAAATCAAGAGTTTTTGTGACCTCACAAACCACATTACCACTGAGGAATTTATTTTTATTTCATTTGCAGGCATGTTGTAATCCAACCAGTTTGGGGGTCATTTTGCATATGAATTACAGGTCATACAAATATGATTTTAAATCTGAAATTTTGTCCAGTTCACACTAGAACATTGGTATTTAGAATCATTTAGAGATGACCTGGCAGGGACTTAAGGTGGCTGGTATTTTTCCTGCAGGATGTTGTAGTGAAGCATACTCCAACCACCAGACTACATACTTGATGCTTGGCTGTCTGTTTCTTTTAGAATCGATGTAACTCCCATTTCAAAAAGGTCCACTTTTCTGTTATCATTCCAGAGTGTGTTGTCCAAGTCTTTCAGACCATCAGGATGGTTTTAATAAATTTCATATATGCTGTTTTTGTTCTTTAAAGACAGCAGCGGTTCTGGCCTTAGAAATATCGTATTGATGCTGACCCTGCTCTGTCTTTCTTGCTCTTGAGAGTTGAACTCCCTGAACCAAGGGAGGTCTTCAGAGTTTCAGATAATTATTTTACAATATTTTGGGTAATTGGTTCGGTTCAACACAACTGTATGCTAATTTTCCGGCTGTGGATAGGGCTCTCACTTCTACTGGGCTGACATCTAAAACTCTTACATGTGACTTGATAACCCGTTACACATTGGTGATTATAAATCTGTTTTTGTTTTTTTTTATGTTGTTTTATGAGTATGTTAAGCCTCCTGAATAGTTAAACCATTTTCATATCTGCAGGTCAGGTTATAGTCTGGCTGAGTTTCAGGGTAAACATTAAGTTAAATTTTACAAAAGAAAAACTTGTTTAATCAAAACCGATTCATGAATTAACAAGAGGGGCAGTTTTTCTTTCACAGATTACAGTGTTGGTTGGATAGATTTTCTCTGATAAGGAATAAAATCATTATTCTAGAACTTCTTTTATATTTACTTAGCTGATTTTGTTTTCAATGTCAAATTTGTTTGATGTTCTGAAACAGTGACATATGACCAAAAAGTAAAGGCAAAAGAAACCCATAGGTGGCTAATAGGGTTTTACACTAAGTTGTTTTTTATGATTATGGCTTACTGCTACTGAAAACTGAAAAGCCAATAAATATTATGCTATAATAAGCACCAACATGGGGAAGACTACCACTTGATTTGTGCTTGGCCAGCTAGACCATTGTTTTAGAAGCTGCAGTTATCAGTCCAAGAATGTTACCCGTATATATATGTATTTTTACACCAAAATACCAAGATTTTTCTGCATACTCAAAAGCACCAATAGTTTTACTCTTCTAGTTGTATGCTTCATGTTGGGATACATTTTTCCTTTCGCTTCTCATATCTTTTGCTCTTTCCCATCCTTTTGCAATGCCATCGTTTCTTCTTGGCAGAGGTTAAGCTCTGTTTCTGTCCTGCATCTTCCTGTATTTGAATTATTCTGGGAAAACTTGTGACATTATGTGTCAAAGTGCAGCTATATATGTGCATTTTTTGAGCTCTCAAGATGTATTCATCAGACTTGTTATTGATCATCCATTTTATTTAAGTCAGATTTGGTTTTATCCTACCAATTGCCAGATTCCAACTTCTTCTGTTAAAAGACTTCTGAGATGAAAGTCAACCCCTTATTAAGACTTCAAAACAGATAACAGTGTTTCTGAGTTTTAAATCAAACCCATCCAATCAGACCTCAGAGTTCAGTTATTAACAATATTTACCCCCCACCAAAAAATTTTCATATGGTTCATCTCATGACATCCAGCAACCAGATCTGGTCCTGATGCAGAGCAATAACATTACCACTGATGCCCTCTGGTGGCGTAAATGTGTTAAGGTCAGCAGACATAGCCCCCCTAAGCAGGGGTAACCAAATAAAAATCAGGTTTTCTGGTTTTCAGTTGGTCCTTATTCAGCTTTAAGTATTTGCTAGAAAACTTGCATTTAACATCAGTGTGACAGTCCACAATCTCATCTGAAACATTGTTATCTTGTACAGGAGCCAAGAATTTAAGAATAGACTAGATGTTACACATATTATTGGAAGAAATATAAAGAACTAAAATGTTCCCAGAAAAGCACAGAGGGATTACAGAAAATACGAATCAACATAACGTCATATATACAAACTGAAAAAAAAAAAAAAAAATCTGTGACGGTAAATATTTAAAACATAAACAATATTATCTGCAAGATGCAGATAACATATTGCGTTACATATTCTAATTAAATCCCATGTATCTATGAAATAGAAAAAAGAAAAAGAAAAAACTAATATAATGAAGTTTTAAGATATGTTTTAAAAAACAGAAATGTTCACATATCTTTTAATTACTTTTCAGGATTAAAGAGATTCTTCTTTGGAACCGTGTACTTGCTCTTGTTCCGGGCACTGAGGAAGTGGACTGACAGGTTTTTCAACCTCATCAGCTGTAGGTCATGTTTTTTCAAAGTACTCAGCTGATGTAAATCTGTTTCAGGTGAAACATGCAGCTCGCTGCTCCTTAAAATCCTCTGATCTACAGTGCAATGTTTCCACAGCCACTTCCGCATGATGCAGATGAGCTCTAACAAGTTGAGGACTATGCACAGAATGGAAGTACAGCCCATGAAGATGAGGAAGACCTTCTTCTCTGTAGGTTTGGATATATAGCAGTCCACAGTGTTGGGACAGGGTTCCTGACTGCACTGCAGCAGTATTGGCATCCCAAAGTCATTGTACAAGAAGTAAAAAGCCAGCAAGAAGCCCACTTCAAAGCCCATCGTAAGTCAACCCCTTATTAAGACTTAAAAACAGATGACAGTGTTTCTGAGTTTTAAATCAAACCCATCCAGTCAGACCTCAGAGTTCAGTTAATAACAATATTTACCCCCCACCGAAAAATGTTCATATGGTTCATCTCATGACATCCAGCAACCAGATCTGGTCCTGATGCAGAGCAATAACATTACCACTGATGCCCTCTGGTGGCGTAAATGTGTTAAGGTCAGCAGACACAGAATCCCTAAACGATAGAGGCAGCACTTAAATAGTTTGCATAAGGCTTAGTAAATCAATCCTGTAAAACATGTACTAGCTCTCATATATAAATTGATTATTACATCTGGATGCATTGACATTTGTACGCCCTGTTTACTAGACAGTTACCCAAAAGGATCACCGGTATCCATTTTAAACTTTTAGTACTTATAATTGTTCAACTTTCAGATTGATTGGTAAACAGCAGATAAATCTAAGATTTTATTAAATTATCCAAAACTCAATTATGCATTTAAAAATAGTACAGCAAAAACGAAATTAAACCATTGAAAGAAAGTGATTAAGGAACAGCCTACATGTTGCTCTAAATTTTTGCTGGACAGTAAAAAAGTGGCAATGAATACTGAAGAGGATCCCAATAAAACCCCAAGCTATCACTGTTACTGATGGGCTTGATGTCCGCGGCCTTTTTTGAATTGTTTTCCTTGATTTGGTGAAATATAAAATATATAAAAATATACTATCCCGAAGAGTGAGGAAAAAACATGCAAATCTTTGCTTTATGATTAAGAAGAGCCATAAATATAGTCGCAATATACTGAGAATAAATAACTGGACACAGACTTAGATTACAAGTAGTCTATATTTACACATCAGATGTTCATCTGTAACAGATGAAGGAAAATCAGAATCAGAAGTTGGAAGGATCTCCTTTTTTTACAGATCTTTCACCATAGAAACAGCAAAGGAAAGTGAAACAATGATGGTGACAAAGTTTTCCTCAATGCCAAACACAAAGCAAGCTTATTTTCCATTAAAGTTGCAACACTAGAGGAAAGAAAAAGACAGATAAAAATAAAGATTAAATTAATAATACCTCAATATTACATTTAAACCGACCAACCAACTCCCTAAGAAACCTAAAGTACGAAGTGAGAAAAAGTGACATACTGTAAGCTTCAGTTAATCAAGACAAGAAAAACTTCTGACAGATGCCAATTCTGGATGGAAGTGCAACTGCATAGGAAATAAACATTTCTGGTTTTGAAAAACTGACAAATTATGTGTTTAGTATCACAAAATAAAGCAATAAAAAAAAGGCTGATTCATCAAAAAATACTATTTTTGTTATTCATACTTAACGTAGAAGTTGGTATTTTTGAAAACAAAAAAAACAAGTCAACAATTAAACTGCAATGGCAGCTACATAGCTAGGAGGAGCGTGCTGGTGAGGCTTTGTACTTTTACTGGTAGCTGAAGTATTCACTTTTGATGATTTGTACCTTATTACAGTAGACAGTCACACCTCTGCAGGAGAAAATAAACTTTCTACATAGTTTAAATAGATAAAATGCAAGAGCATATTAACATTAGCTTGTATAGTTTGCAGTTCTCATTTGTAACTGGATCATGTCTAATTTGGATAGACTTATTACCCAATTCAAGTTTGAATTTCAGAAATAAATGAAGTGCATTCATAATTTTCATAATATTGAGGAAAATATAACATTTATATTATGTCAATTATGAAACTTGTATATGCTACAGTGGCAACAAAGGCTGGTAAAATCTAAATGAGTAGTAGTGGACAAATAAACAGAGGTGTAACAAATTTGATCAATAATTAATAAATAATTTATTCTCGTAATTTTACTTTTCACACACTTATTTGCTTTAGCTTAAACATATATAAAAGTATTTGTGAGATAGTTCTAAGCGAAGTGATCCGCTGTGATAATGTGCCTTAGAAGCAAAAGGCTCTTCTGTTTTAGATTACGATGGAAACAAAACATTCTCAATAGTACTCATCAGTTACCAAAAATTCTTTTAAAAAAGTAACGTTAAATGAGAATCCCATTTCCAGCCATAATTTTATTGCTTTCAGAGATAAACTTCCCATTCACAATATGGCAAACCACCTGAAATCTTACATCGATAGCTGCGTTTCCAGTGACCTTCAAATTACTCAAGTTGTAATAGTGGAAAAAACAAAAAAAAACAAAAACTAAAAATACCTAATGTTTTTTTGGGAATAATTTTTTTTGCTAGGATAAATGGGTTTTCATTCACATAACTGCTATGGAAACACGTTTCCCATGATGCAGGTGTGATTAACAACTACAGGCCTAAAAGACAAAGACCATTACAGGAAGTAGTAGGACGATGATTGCACAGCATACAGGTGCTGGTCATAAAATTAGAATATCATGAAAAAGTAGATTGATTTCAGTAATTCCATTTAAAAAGTGAAACTTGTATATTATATTCATACATTACATACAAACTCATATATTTCAGATGTTTATTTTGTTTAATTTTGATGATTACAAATGACAACAAATGAAAATCTCAAATTCATCATATCAGAAAATTAGAATATTACTGAAGACCAATAAAAACAAAGGATTTATAGAAATGTTGGCCAACTGAAAAGTATGAACATGAAAAGTATGAGCATGTACAGCACTCAGTATTTAGTTGGGCCTCCTTTGGCCTGTATTACTGCAGCAATGCGGCGTGGCATGGAGTCGATCAGTCTGTGGCACTGCTCAGGTGTTATGATAGCCCAGGTTGCTCTAATAGTGGCTTTTAGCTCTTCTGAATTGTTGGGTCTGGTGTATTGCATCTTCTTCTTCACAATACCCCATAGATTTTTTATGGGGTTAAGGTCAGGAGAGTTTGCTGGCCAATTAAGAACAGGGATACCATGGTCCTTCAACCAGGTACTGGTAGCTTTGGCACTGTGTGCAGGTGCCAAGTCCTGTTGGAAAATGAAATCTGCATCTCCAAAAAGTTGGTCAGCTGCAGGAAGCATGAAGTGCTCTAAAACTTCCTGGTATGTGGCTGCGTTGACCCTGGACCTCAGAAAACACAATGGACCAACACCAGCAGATGACATGGCACCCCAAACCATCACTGACTGTGGAAACTTTACACTGGACTTCAAGCAACGTGGATGAAGTGCCTCTCTTCTTTTCCTCCAGACTCTGGGACCTTGATTTCCAAAGGAAATGCAAAATTTACTTTCATCAGAGAACATGACTTTGGACCACTCACCAGCAGTCCAGTCCTGTTTCTCTTTAGCCCAGGCAAGACGCTTCTGACGCTGTCTGTGGTTCAAGAGTGGCTTGACACAAGGAATGCGACAGCAGAAACCCATGTCTTTCATACGTCTGTGTGTGGTGGTTCTTGAAGCACTCACTCCAGCTGCAGTCCACTCTTTGTGAATCTCCCCCACATTTTTGAATGGGTTTTGTTTCACAATCCTCTCCAGGGTGCGGTTATCTCTCTTGCTTGTACACTTTTTTCGACCACATCTTTTCCTTCCCTTCGCCTCTCTATTAATGTGCTTGGACACTGAGCTCTGTGAACAGCCAGCCTCTTTAGCGATGACCTTTTGTGTCTTGCCCTCCTTATGCAAGGTGTCGATGGTCGTCTTTTGGACAACTGTCAAGTCAGCAGTCTTCCCCATGATTGTGTAGCCTATAGAACTAGACTGAAAGACCATTTAAAGGCTTTTGCAGGTGGTTTGAGTTAATTAGCTGATTAGAGTGTGGCACCAGGGGCCATCAATTTTGAACCTTTTCACAATATTCTAATTTTCTGATATGATGAATTTGAGATTTTCATTTGTTGTCATTTGTAATCATCAAAATTAAACAAAATAAACATCTGAAATATATGAGTTTGTATGTAATGTATGAATATAATATACAAGTTTCACTTTTTAAATGGAATTACTGAAATCAATCTACTTTTTCATGATATTCTAATTTTATGACCAACACCTGTATTTAGGTTTGGAGGCAACATGTTTTTTTTTTACATTTAGTATGCTATAGGAGTAGCATCTCTGTGAAATTGGCAACTAAAATTTCCCATAAAAACGGCATCCATAGCTGCTCCCAATTAAGAGGGACTTATTCCAACACCTAAATAATACCTCGACAAACTGTTCTGTTCCTCTACCAATAATCAGTCATCAGAGAAGACTAATGGATGATGATGATGAGCACAAGTGCTTTGGCTAAATTATGAATACATCTCACTTGTTTGCACATCTATTTTCTTTATCTATTTTTTTTAATGATGCATCTTGTGAAAAAAATGCATTCTTGTGCAACTTTAATTACATTTCATATTTAATAGTGACAGCTGGAGAAAGGCACCAGCGCCCTTGCGACCCAAACTGGGATTAAGCATGACAGAAAATGGATGGATTTCATAGAACCACAATTGCAAAAATTTTCTTTTTTTCTATATTAGTTGAATGAAAGTTGCGCGCAAATTTATGGAAACACATCCAATGATGCAAGACAAGTCGAACAATCTGATGAATCCATCAGAAGGCAGGTTTTTAAAGAAGCCGTTTCATCTTCTTATCTAAATGACATGTTACTCTACAAAGACATATTTAAAGGTGTTAATATTTTTTCACATTTACAGAAAAAAAATAGCTACTTAGTTTTTTAAAACTATTGTGTGCTTGCCTCTCCTTTTTTTTTAACACAGTGTGGTTTATTTTATTTTGGTGTTTGAAGCCCAAAGAGTTCCACAGTTTCTTAATGTCTGTTTCCATGCCAACAGATACCTGAAAAAACTATATTCTGCGTAAACTGATGTACAGTTACATAATTTGTTTTTCCTTTATCCTGTACCTAGGCAACTTCAGAGAAAAGTTTCACACATTTGCAAACATGCATATGCATAATAAATAGGAGAAAGGATGCCTGGTTGGTTCTTTACTCTGAAAAAGAAAAGCCATGCATAGGTTAACAAATAGACGTTTAAGCTACTATCAAAAATTTTAGTAATTTCAATAAACTGAGTTTAAAGTAGTGCTGTGGATGCTTAATTACAAAAAAAAGATATTCAAACTGTTTTGGCTCTCCCCTGCAAACATCACCATCTCCAATCTTTCAAACAATATATTTGTCAAATAATACTTGAGAATCTATCTCAACAGAGATAGATAGAAACAGAGTTTTACAGTTTTAAAAATTTTGAGTTAAACTCTGACTGCCTAAATGTAGGCAGTGTAAGATGTTCCCCTATAGTTCATGTGCTATAAATGTACCATCCAGGCAATGAGTCATTTTAAACAGTAGCCTTTTACAGCTGCTGTTATCTTATCTAAAACATATGCAATGCTTCTCTAAATTCAGATCATTACTGACTTTAAGGTAATGATTATAATCACTCTTCATGAACATCTATCAACATTTACAAGTTTATTTGCTGAAAAATGTTCTAAATTGCAGGGAACTAACTTATAAGCATAAGCTCATATTTGCAGAATTATTTTAAGAAATGTTTGCTAGAGTGCCCTACTTTGACACACCCAGGGTCTATTAACTGAGTGATCATGATGGAGTACAGAAGGTAACATCTGATGTTGTATTGACAAATGTCAAGTGCAAAGGAACTCAGTGGATATCCAAAAAGGAGAATTGTCTAAATTAGTCTGGAGTTCTTTCCAAACCATTGCAGATTCTAAGATCATAAGGTCAGAAATTGCACCCAAGTTGAAAATATCCAGAAGCTTTTTTTTAGAAGACTAAAGCTGTCCACATTAAAAAAAAAAGAGATGTTAGAAGCTTTTGGAACAGTTTCTAACTGCAGTTAATCTACTTTTACAATTGTAGCCATTATACCCGTTTATGGCTCCAAAAGCTTGTTTTGAAAGGTATTTAACTCAGCATCAGCAATGTTGAATTTACAATTTGGATGCAGAAACGGTTAAATGACCAGTTATTTGGTCAAAAAAACAATTACCACTGTTGTGTATAAAGTGATCATACCACTCACTATGAAAACACAACACCAGGCCCTATGAAAGCCCAATTTGTTCAGAGTATGAGTAAATGGAACTTCAACAAAAAGATTATTTTCTTTACCAAGGACAATACAATAAACTTGCAGATTGGAAAATACTGAGTGTAAATACAGAATTTTGACATGTTTTTTTTCCAATGGATGGCCAAAAAACTTATATAGCTAAAGAAAGTACAAAATACAGAATCCAGTGCTACAATAGATTCTTTAGTAGTTCAATTTAGTATTAATAGCTGCACTAAGCCAAACAGTGCATTGAGACCAAACCAAAAATCACTGAACACCACAGGGAGTTCATCGCTCTACATTTCAGTTGCACAGCGTTTACAACTTTAAGCGCAGTTTCTGTAAAAAGTTACATAAACCCTTTGGAAATTTGTATTATTTAGATATGAATAGCAAAGACATAGGGCCGGATCTATCAAAGGTTTGCATGTATAAAAACGTGAGCTATTTCACTGCGCACGCTAAAAAATTTACAAACTGATCTATCAACAGCGTGCTAAAAGGATTTGGTCTTTAAAACGTGCTAAATAGCGCCTCTTATCCATTTAGTACTTTTTCTGCAATGAATATGCAATATGGGGCATTTACACGCAAAAGTGCGTCTTGTGGGAGGAGAACATGTAAATATATTAATTTAGCACTCGCAAAGTGATTTATTAAACCTGAAAGCAATTTTGCTAACGGTATCTGACTCTATATTTAACACGTTTCAAAAGAAGGTGCAAATGGTCTGTATGCGTAATTGCGCACACATGGCAGCGGTTATTGTCGCAAGAAGGAGAAATCGAAATGAAGCAAGGAGACGCAGAGAACGCATTTTTTCACTCCGTGTGAATATTTTTGGAATAAACGAGGAAACAATCATCAAAACATGTCGTTTATCCAGCATTGCCATTTTGGAGCTGGTGGGGGAACTCCGAATGGATTTGGAGCAAGCCACAAGGAGGACCCACGCAATACCAGATATCACAAAACTCCTTGCAACGTTGCACTTTTTTGCATCTGGGTCATTCCAGTGTACGGTTGCAGCGAGAGCTGGGATCTCCCAATCTCAGAAGTGCTGTCCGACCGGGTCGGGGTTCTCCCCCTGCGCCTGTGGAGCAACATGCCAATGCTGCGGGGATGCGTAATCTCATCCACAGTCACTTCTTGTGAGCCATTTGGTATGTGCATTTTTCTACAGGCCAATAAAAAACACCTGTTTTTTTTGTTTGTTTGTTTTTTTTTTTTTTTTTACTGCAGTGCAGTAGAAATTCAGCCACATACCGCCTTAGGGAATAAAGGTTGCCAAAGTTTTTTTCTTTATATACATATAAATAAATATATAATGGGTGTCACTGTAAGATTTAAATTTCTTAATGCACTAGTTTGTAGAAACTACAAACTACTTTGCCGCAAACCACAAAACGCGCAAAACCATCATTTAAATAGGGCGTCTCCAACAGTTTTGCACCTGCCACCAGTTACGCAATCACTCTTGTTAAATCACCCGCAAACCATGGTTCAGCCCCTCGCGCAAAATTCCAGTTTGCGAGCGCAAATTACTGCACGCAAAATTGGATCTTGATAAATCCGGCCCATAGAGAGTATCCTCCTGGGTTTGTTGTGTAAATACTTGAGAATGCCACCAAGCAGTTTGATACAGGACAAAAGAAGAACATTGGTACATTTTACATATATGTTGACATGCATTGTGTTGGAGTTTTTTGGCTTCTTAACCAGCCTCACTACCTCAAACAGACACAATTTCAGACACAAATATAACCAAAGAAACACGATTTAGATGCCAGAAGAGATTTGCGTAGATTGAGATTTTTGGGTGTTTCTGCCATAGGTTTTGAATGCTACCATGATGCAGAGGACTGAGAACAAAACTGAACTAAAATAGTTTCTGATCTTCTACCAGCAGTCATGAGATGGTAGAATAGGGATCAATGAGCCGAAAGATAACATCAGATTTTGCAGCTGATATTGATCAGCTTGTGTATAGTTCTCCAAAACAATTCAATCTTAGATTTGTTGATATTATAAATTGATGAGGTTTACATAGCGCTTCTCTAGTCATAATGACCACACAATGCGCTTTATACTAGACACCTACCCATTTACATACATCAATATGCAGATCATTATCTTTGATCTTTGCAGTTTACATCAATATGCAATGTGGAAGTTGGAATTGAACCCATAACTCTCAAACTGTGCAACTGTGCCTCTACTCACTGAGCGACAGTAACATTAGCTACTTTAAATCCAAAGAACCTCAAACAACTAGTCACGGTTACTGGTTTATTGGCATGTGCAGAACTCCGAGGTATTGGGCGAGATGTGCAGCACCCTGATGGGGGCTGGTAATACTAGCTTGGTCATCCAAGAATTTTTAAACAGGAAAAAGCTGGCTGGTCCCATCCCAAGACAATTACATCACACTCAAAGTTAAGTCAAGGCTGTAAATTGAACCAACTGATGGCACTGAATCAGATGTTGGCAGTGAAGAACATTCCTTTGCTGTTAATTGACGGCAGAAGAACGCTAATTAATCAGAAAACAGAAAGCAATCCTTGAAGGAAAATTGGAAGAGCATTATCCAAAAGGTGCTGAACCAGAAGCGCCCTGATTATTAACATAGTAGATAAAAAAGAAAAGTGAAAGTTTTGAATTACATATTTATCTTTCCTAGGTGTAAACAGCACCTCACAGTTTAGTCTGGTAAGTAGGATTTAGTTTAGGAAAAGAAAATCCCAAATTTCTGTATTTCCATCAGGGTTTGTGTCTCATGGTTAGGACAACGTAAAGTATTAACCCTTTCAACAAACATGACATCAGAAAACTGCGGGAAATTAGGTTTTAACATCAGCAAAGGGAGGGAGTCAATTCAAGGATTATCTTGTTGATTTTAACATTTACAGTCTATAAATAATCACTTATGATTCTGAAAATGTTCTACCTTGGTTTATAAAAAAAAAAAAACTATTTACACACTTGAAGTATTGGAGCAAACTAAAACACAAAAGGCTTATAAGTTCATGTTTTTTTTTTTATGATCCACCCTCCACTGTCTTATGCAGTAGTAACAGATTTAGTTATGACAATGTGGGTCATTTTGGTCTCAAGGACACACGGTCTAATGATTTTAAAAAGCAAAACCTGTTTTTAGAGTTAATCGATTTTTGTTTGTTTGACTCTTTAAAGTTATTTAATATCCGTGCTACTTGAGCCAATATCAGTATTATCAAGTATTTTTAAAATTTTGGGATCTTGATTGTATAGAGTGTTAATGTACTGTTTGATACAGATTTATAACATAACTTGCACAATTACATGTGCAAATTTCACTACAGTCTTTTTTAATAGTGATTTCTGATCAATGAAGGACATTCTTTAAAGAAAACCAGTAAATGGAAGGGCTTCATGCGTCTGTCCTCACTCATCATGCAGGTTCAGGTTCCAGCTTTGCATCGTGTACGTTCAGCGCTCCCTCACCACTCCAGTGGTACAGTTCAGGGACCTGAACCCAGGAAGCGTGACGCGTCCATGGACGTATATATCTTGATCCGAGCCCTGGTTCATACGTTTGACCAGATTTTTCTCGTACAAGAGTGGGTGATAAGCACCGAGCGTGCAGGCGGCGTCGTAGAAACGCTGGTAGTAGTGACAGAGCTCCGTCTTCCTGCGGGATGGCAGGAACTCGTAGACATGCACCACTTCGCACAGGGACATCATCAGGACTGTGCCTGCACAGGAAAGGACATTTTATTTTTTTTGGATTCCTTATTGGGGCAAAAAAACAAAAGTATCTTGCGATTTGTTTACCCTGAACAAAAAATAAACCACACATTGCCTAACCCTCTTACGGTACGTTCACACTGCATACTGTGGAGGCGGGGATTTCCATGAGCCCCTCAGGTAGTCCACCGCTGAGCTTTTCAGATGCACAGTGTTTACACTCTGGACACTATCATCAAATAGTAGTTAAAGCAGACACCCCACTGACGTGAAGTGGACGAAAATAGGCTGAAAGGTTATTGCTTCTTTAGTGCAGGTTTGTGCATTTTAGATGATAATTTTTAAAAATGGAAAAAAAACAAACAAAAAAAAACAGAAATAAAGATAATGAGTGTTACTGTTGTTTCAGAGATATAATTTTTAAGGTCATGCAGAAGTCCACTATCCCTCCATTAAGCACAGAATGAAACTGAATTAAATTTATTTATCCTACTTTTTCAGTGCTGCTTAATTTGTGCAGTTAAAACTGTTGTTTGTGCTGATTTGGTTTTTAAGATGGAATCAGTGATGATGTCACCATCCCAGCAGACGTTAGTGCTGCGCTCGTTCCTGATGTGCGTAGAGTTATTGCATAACGTCACAAGTCATTCTTGAGCTAGTATTGAATAAACAGTTGGCATGTTTACCTTATTTAGCAGCTGGAATAATTGTTTACTATTTAGTAAATCCCCAGCGTCCCAGAGCCTTCGCTTTGGACCTACCATTACTCCTGGCAATCCCATGTCATTTCCTATCGAGGTATCGCTGTCTGTCGGCTTTTCACAATAAAAGCACAGGTGAAACTTATCATGCTAAATTATTCTTTATGAACAACTTTTGAATCGCTTTGGAAAGTCTACCCTTGTTTCGAAAAGCCCCAAATGCTCTGAAAAAGCCCACCTTTATTTCATCCAGAGCTGCTTCTAGATGATGGTCTGATTCGGTGGGAATTCCTTGTTGATCTGCACCCTCAGAAAGCACCGACGCTTGACAGTGTGCAGCTACAGACTGGGGTCTGTGCTGGAGGAGAGTCAGGATGACAAGCATTGCTTCTAGAGCTAAAATAAAACAGCTTATTTTAAAAGCCACTTAAATATGTATTGTTTCTACCTGTTATCATTATTTATCTCTGTTTTCAATTTTAAGTGAAAAAGACTTCATCTATAACCAATCCCTGATTGGCTGCTGTGTCTTGATTTCGCAGAACAGTTCAGCTCATTTCAACTTCAGCGATCACTGCTCCTCTCTCTCCATTTGGTGCAACACCTTAGCTCTATCCATTAGCACAAGGTCAGAGCGGAGCAGTGAACGCTCTCACCGCTGCCCACCTCACCACCCTTCCCTGCGCGGTTTGTATAGGAATTCTATGTAAATCCACCGCAGTCACAGCAGCCACCTCCTCTGGTCTAAACGCAACATTAATCTGAAACAGATCTATGACACATTTCCTTTACATAAACACATTAGGTGCCAATTCAAAAAGAACTGCAGAAGTTTCAAGTATTTGGTAAAGACAGAGTTGATATGCTTTGTGGAGTAGATATAATTTTCTGGAATCCTGCATTGATCATGGTCAAAATCACTGCTTCTTTCTTTATTGTGGCCCCGCTGCAGTAAGTAAATAGTTTGTTTACAATGATGAGTAAGAAGCAGTAAAAATATTAAAGCTTTAAAAAATATATATTTTCACAATGCGCTGCGGAGAATTATATTGGAATCGATCAGCGGTCCCCAACCTATTTTGCACCACCGACTGCTATATGTCAGACAATATTTTCACAGACCGGCCGGGGGTGGGGTGGGGTATTGGTTTTGGGGGGGATTTTTACAATCAATTAAAAAGATACGACTGGCATAAAATCAAATACAAACAGCATAAAAATAAAACAACAAGCCGGTCCCATCTAGGCGTAATCGGAGAGGATGACAGACAAAGTGTGCCCCTGATGTCCATTCTGCTCTGTAGCTTTGTTTTGGTCGCTGTAACCGCAGAAAATCCCACTTCACAAAGATAGGATGTTATAGATAGGATGAGTCTTGAACTGAATTAACCTCTATCAAGAGGCAAAGATGCACCGACTGACCGCATTTTTTTTTATATTTTTCAAAGTAGAACATCACTCAGACTCTGATCACCGAAAAAATAAATAAAAAATAATATATATATATATATATATATATATATATATATATATATATATATATATATATATACATATACACACACATACACATATACACACATATACATACATACATACTTTTTTCTATGCTGCCCGGTATCAAATGACCCACGGACCGGTACTGGTCCGCGGCCCGGTGGTTGGGGACAGCTGGAATAGATGATGTCTACTATTTAGCTTTGAAGCCAATATCGAAAATACTGATAGTATGATAATATTGTGCATGCCTACCATTTGAAATCGTCATAAAATTACACAAACCATGGACAGCTGTTGCTTCACACTGGCGTTCGCTGGCTGTCACATGGAAAAACACTTTTTTTTGTAGTAACATTGGCATCCTCTTGCTGAGGTGTTTGAGAACGCCTGGTATGCCTGGCTTTTCTCCCTGATGTGTTTGTCAAACCTAATGAGCTCAACCTATTAGGAAGGGGAAGGAGTCACACATCCCCAAATCGAATGAGAAAAGTTAAAAGATTCACTAAAAGCTCAAACTCAGAGAGGCAAAGCAATGAGGGAGGTGAGAGCATTACTTGATACCCCTCTTGCTACCACTGATGTTGCCAGGGGTCCACTCATCAAACCTTTGAAAGCACATCTGTCCAGCCTCTGCACTAATTTCCCCTCAGCATTTTCAGTAAAGTAAAGTGGGAAAGACTATTTATTGTGAGTGAAAATAGCAACAACCTTCCCGTAGAGTGCCACAAAGGTATCTGATGGATTTATCATTTTGAATTTTGGTGTATTGTAGAGAAGGAATATCTCACTGCTTGAATCTTTACATTTTGGTTCTACTTAACATGGTGAGGTAACCTTCTTAGCTTTGACACGGCTCAAAACCAAGCAGAGGAACATACTGGATGTGGAGAGAAGCCTGATAACAGCTGTTTCCACACCGAGTCCATCAGAGCTCATCAAACACAAGCAAGCTCAGCTGTATGATGAAACCAAAGTAAAACAGATAATATATCTGATTATTACTACTGTTCAGTGTTAATTTCCTGATATATCGAGTTTAAATGCGTTTATATGGGACCTATAATACTGTTTAAGTTGAGAATAATAAAATAAAGGAATAATATTTGCTAGAAGGGGAATAAATAAAATTATTTTCATTTCAAACAATTAGTTGTTGTATATTCTTCTTTTGGAGGATCCTCAACACCTCATTGATTGACTGAGGGGATGCGTACACATGGTATGGTAAACTGGCTAAAAGGATAGTCATGTTAAAAAAAGGTTGGAAACCACTGCTCTACATTATGGGTCACTTAGAAGGAATTAGGTATTCTGATAGAAACAAGTTAAGGTTTAAATCTTTGTAAGATAGCGGCCCTGTAAATGCCTGCAACTAGTGTTTAAAGGACTCTGGATCGTACTGTCCCAGGCTTTTGTAGTGCATCAATAAATGGACTTAAGTTTGCTTGTCATTTGCCATAGCTTAAAGGCTATGAACATTTTGGTAAGAAAAGAAAACAACTTATTATTGTATCCCATAAACAGTAACACTTTCAGATTCACCTTCGTACGGATCAGAAGCAAAGCCAGTATCTGGAATAAACTTCACAATTTCAGAAATCTCAATCTTTTTCCTGAAGACCAGCCCACAAAGTTCACTCCTAGTTTAAGTTTTTATTAGATTATCCGTTTCCCACACTATGCTTTTATTTGTGAAGAGGAACCTATTTTTATCAAACCACATTGGGACCCGAGTTGACAAAATATAAACAGGAAATTTGAGACAGCTGGTGGTTCTCATACCAAGCAGGCCAGAGGAGGGCGGGTTTTTCTGTATGGGTTCAGCCATGTTGTCCTGAATCCTCTGCCACAGCTGCCATTCAAAGCGAGGATGCAGGATGTAGAAAGGCTGCTGTGGGTGAAGCCTTCTGTATCGCTGGTACTGGCTGAAGATGGGGTAGTCTGTGTGGTTGTACCACTGCAGGAGGGATTAACAGCATTTTTGGATAAATGTGCCAGGAAATAATAATAATAATAATAATAATAATAATAATAATAATGTGGCCTACAACTGCAGGAAAGTTTTTAATAACGGTTAAAAAAAAACAGAAACCTAAAAAGGGTACCTGGCTGAGGTCAGAGGAAAAGGGGGAGGGGTCCCAGGCCACCAGAACACCTGAGCTGTACAAAGAACTGGAAAGGAAGCGCAAGTCCTCATTCGCCATCACCTAAAAGACAAACATTTTATTGACATACTTAAAGGCCAAAAATGCAAACAAGCAATTTGCAAGACAGAGTTGAGCTAGAATTATCAGTATGTTTATATCTCACACTAAAAATTACACACCTAACCCCCTCAACGGAGCCCTTAGTCTTTTCACATTTGCAATTAAGAACATGCCTTCCATTCAGATTTTCAGATTCCTATTCTGGCTCAGGGGTGCATGCAACCTAGCACCATGTAATGCAGGTCTTCCAGACCACTAGGGGGAGATGGTGAACTCGTATGGGATCAGAATATAGAAATTACTATGAATCAGGAACTGCTGGTATAAATGGGCTATAGGGCTAAGCCCTCCCTGGTGTTTATAACGAAACAATTAAAATACCTAATAAACACAAAAACGTAGCGTATTAAATTCGATCAAATCTACAACAAAACCCAGTCTGGGAAAACCTCAGGCTCCCTTCATGGGGCTAATTTTCACAACCTTGCTCATGTATAATCTTTCATCAGTCAGAATGATTAAAACATGTCTTGTCACTCCTGTCAAATCTTTGAAGAAAAATAATATCAGAAAGAGGCTTACTTCAATTCTTAGCATATAAAAACAGAGGATGCCAAACACTTCCCTTTGTAAACTATATTTACATTTTTGCCAAAACCCAAATGTTTTGTATGGACTAAATGAAAGCGCACAACTTTGATTGAAGAAAGCTTTGAGCCTTTGGTATTTTTGTGCAAATGTGACAGGATCTAAAAAATACTTGGGCAGCTCGTTTTTGCAGTTTAACACTCGCAACATGAAGACAATGCTCAGTTACAGGTGCTGGTCATAAAATTAGAATATCATGAAAAAGTAGATTGATTTCAGTAATTCCATTTAAAAAGTGAAACTTGTATATTATATTCATACATTACATACAAACTCATATATTTCAGATGTTTATTTTGTTTAATTTTGATGATTACAAATGACAACAAATGAAAATCTCAAATTCATCATATCAGAAAATTAGAATATTGTGAAAAGGTTCAAAATTGATGGCCCCTGGTGCCACACTCTAATCAGCTAATTAACTCAAACCACCTGCAAAAGCCTTTAAATGGTCTTTCAGTCTAGTTCTATAGGCTACACAATCATGGGGAAGACTGCTGACTTGACAGTTGTCCAAAAGACGACCATCGACACCTTGCACAAGGAGGGCAAGACACAAAAGGTCATCGCTAAAGAGGCTGGCTGTTCACAGAGCTCAGTGTCCAAGCACATTAATAGAGAGGCGAAGGGAAGGAAAAGATGTGGTCGAAAAAAGTGTACAAGCAAGAGAGATAACCGCACCCTGGAGAGGATTGTGAAACAAAACCCATTCAAAAATGTGGGGGAGATTCACAAAGAGTGGACTGCAGCTGGAGTGAGTGCTTCAAGAACCACCACACACAGACGTATGAAAGACATGGGTTTCTGCTGTCGCATTCCTTGTGTCAAGCCACTCTTGAACCACAGACAGCGTCAGAAGCGTCTTGCCTGGGCTAAAGAGAAACAGGACTGGACTGCTGGTGAGTGGTCCAAAGTCATGTTCTCTGATGAAAGTAAATTTTGCATTTCCTTTGGAAATCAAGGTCCCAGAGTCTGGAGGAAAAGAAGAGAGGCACTTCATCCACGTTGCTTGAAGTCCAGTGTAAAGTTTCCACAGTCAGTGATGGTTTGGGGTGCCATGTCATCTGCTGGTGTTGGTCCATTGTGTTTTCTGAGGTCCAGGGTCAACGCAGCCACATAACAGGAAGTTTTAGAGCACTTCATGCTTCCTGCAGCTGACCAACTTTTTGGAGATGCAGATTTCATTTTCCAACAGGACTTGGCACCTGCACACAGTGCCAAAGCTACCAGTACCTGGTTGAAGGACCATGGTATCCCTGTTCTTAATTGGCCAGCAAACTCTCCTGACCTTAACCCCATAGAAAATCTATGGGGTATTGTGAAGAAGAAGATGCAATACACCAGACCCAACAATTGAGAAGAGCTAAAAGCCACTATTAGAGCAACCTGGGCTATCATAACACCTGAGCAGTGCCACAGACTGATCGACTCCATGCCATGCCGCATTGCTGCAGTAATACAGGCCAAAGGAGGCCCAACTAAATACTGAGTGCTGTACATGCTCATACTTTTCATGTTCATACTTTTCAGTTGGCCAACATTTCTATAAATCCTTTGTTTTTATTGGTCTTAAGTAATATTCTAATTTTCTGATATGATGAATTTGAGATTTTCATTTGTTGTCATTTGTAATCATCAAAATTAAACAAAATAAACATCTGAAATATATGAGTTTGTATGTAATGTATGAATATAATATACAAGTTTCACTTTTTAAATGGAATTACTGAAATCAATCTATTTTTTCATGATATTCAAATTTTATGACCAGCACCTGTATATGGCTCCCTTCTCTGTACCATGTCATATCTAAACAAAGAAATCCTGCAGTTTTATAAGCCAATTACATATCACTTCTGCTGCTTTAATGTCACATTTTGTGCTTTTACTTTTGATCAGGGATATGGAGTACATCTATGAAGGTTGCTATGGCAACCAGTCCGCTTTTATGAGTTAAAGCATACTTTAAGTCTAAAAGGTAGTTTATGTAACAGCCGCCACTCATTTCCTTCATTTAACCAAAAGAAAAGCACATTTGAGGTTGAGATTTTATTTGCAAGGGGGATTTGGGCAAACTTTAAATCTTAAAAACCTTTTTCTGTTTAGTCCTTGTGTATGTACAGTTAAAAATGTTTTACAGCTTAAAAAAAAGTTTTTGTATTTGTTTGCATACCCAACTAAATTTCTTTAAAGTGCCAATATTGCCAAAACCGACACTTCTGTTTGGCATGAATCTTATTCTCTAACCCGAAAGGGTTGGATTATACACCATCGCTCCATATTGTGACACAAAGACCCATTCTAGAGTTGGTAAATGTGTTTTCATCTGGTTAAACATAATTTCTTCAGAATGACAATAAACTTTAATAAAGAAATTTGTGTACAGAAATATTTTCAAATGTGCAAGCCTACAAAATGTAAATTGTGTGATCTTAAAACCACTATGAATCTAACTTCAATCTAAATCCACCCCCCAAAGTAGTGTAAGATCATAAGAAGGCGGTGTTTCCTCAGCTGTAAAGAAAGTTTTTTACTCTCTCTTAATAGCATGATTTTTCAATAGAATTGCAAAGAAGCCCACTCTCTTGCATTTTTTCTAACACAGAAGACAAACATTTTGAGAAAGTTAGATTTATTTAATGTTAAAATTACAGCCGCATCATTTAGGCATCAAAGAATATCTATGTATTTGTAAGAGTTTTAATAAAAACAGTGTATGAATTTGCATTCAAACAGGTGATTTATTGTCTGTAAATTGTGGGAATTCTTAGTTTTAATCAATTTAATACCCAAACAAAGTGTTTATTTTTTTTCCATACATCACAGACTAGAGCTGTTCATTTGCAGACTAAATCCTGGATAACTGAATGGTGCATCCGATATCCCAGTGTACTATCATATTTCTGTCCAGATGTTCTAGTAAATCAGGAGGAGGATGTGTCAAGGAGAATAACTTTGGACTATTCTATTGTCAGTGTTCATTCTCGTATACGTTTCACACTAGTGGACAATATTGGCCTTGTTACAAACCCCCTTTTCCAAATATCTTTACTTCAGTGCTTATGGATGCACTCACCCACCTGCTGCCGTCCAGCAGCTGCCTTCCCCATAGGGAACGGGTCTTCTGGACACTGATATCCTCAAGTCCTAATCCCTGCGGCTGGGCAAGTGTTCCAGCACATTTTTTTCACATCTTTTTTGAGGACAAGTATCCAGTTTTTATACTAAAACAGTGACTTTCTTAACAAAATGTAATCAGAGTGAGGTTGCTTGCACATTTAAAAATTATACATTTAAAAAGCAGAGGAAAAAGATGGAATAGTAAACATTTTTTAAATGTAGAATTTATTAATGATCGAACTGTATTTGGTTTAATAACAATGCACTTTATTAACACAGCTAGTCTCATAAATTTTAGGTTTTCTTGTAACCCCCCCTCCCCTCTGCAAGTTTATGTATTCACTTCACCTTACTAACGGTCACTATTGTAATGAAAATAACCTCTGATATTCCCAGCCCCCATAAATGAGATTTGAGAAAGGCCGGAACAAACTGAAATCAAAACAGAACCATATTCCAAGCATCCCCCCTCCCCAAAAAAAAACTATTATATCAAAATATTATTCTAAGTCATCACTGAACCAAATATATTGATTCGGAGTGTGTGATACTGTTTGGCACAGTGATTTTCTTTGTTTTCCCCAGTGTAATGAACGTGTGAATCTGTTCATCTATCTTTCATATGCAGAGTTGAACCAATGCTGCTGCAAGAGAGGAGCAACAGGTAGATTTAATTTTTTTATGAGTCAGTCCCCTCAGTATTGCAGTGGAGCAGACACAACACTAAAGTGATTTATGAATAGTCATCTTTCCCTCCTAATAAGTAGGGTAGATTATTATTGTTGTATAATTATTGTTTCCTTCTCTCTCTACACCATTCTAGCTAATAAATTAATTCTCTATGCAGATCAGCTCATCACTTCGCTGGTGGCTCGTCAATCATTCTGCTAACAGATATGACAACTCTGATGACTTATTTAAATCTAATTAGTACTATGATTTATTTTCCTCTGTACTCAGGTAAAATACACATCAGTTGCTTTAGCTCTACAGGTGCTGGTCATAAAATTAGAATATCATGAAAAAGTAGATTGATTTCAGTAATTCCATTTAAAAAGTGAAACTTGTATATTATATTCATACATTACATACAAACTCATATATTTCAGATGTTTATTTTGTTTAATTTTGATGATTACAAATGACAACAAATGAAAATCTCAAATTCATCATATCAGAAAATTTGAATATTACTGAAGACCAATAAAAACAAAGGATTTATAGAAATGTTGGCCAACTGAAAAGTATGAACATGAAAAGTATGAGCATGTACAGCACTCAGTATTTAGTTGGGCCTCCTTTGGCCTGTATTACTGCAGCAATGCGGCGTGGCATGGAGTCGATCAGTCTGTGGCACTGCTCAGGTGTTATGATAGCCCAGGTTGCTCTAATAGTGGCTTTTAGCTCTTCTGAATTGTTGGGTCTGGTGTATTGCATCTTCTTCTTCACAATACCCCATAGATTTTCTATGGGGTTAAGGTCAGGAGAGTTTGCTGGCCAATTAAGAACAGGGATACCATGGTCCTTCAACCAGGTACTGGTAGCTTTGGCACTGTGTGCAGGTGCCAAGTCCTGTTGGAAAATGAAATCTGCATCTCCAAAAAGTTGGTCAGCTGCAGGAAGCATGAAGTGCTCTAAAACTTCCTGGTATGTGGCTGCGTTGACCCTGGACCTCAGAAAACACAATGGACCAACACCAGCAGATGACATGGCACCCCAAACCATCACTGACTGTGGAAACTTTACACTGGACTTCAAGCAACGTGGATGAAGTGCCTCTCTTCTTTTCCTCCAGACTCTGGGACCTTGATTTCCAAAGGAAATGCAAAATTTACTTTCATCAGAGAACATGACTTTGGACCACTCACCAGCAGTCCAGTCCTGTTTCTCTTTAGCCCAGGCAAGACGCTTCTGACGCTGTCTGTGGTTCAAGAGTGGCTTGACACAAGGAATGCGACAGCAGAAACCCATGTCTTTCATACGTCTGTGTGTGGTGGTTCTTGAAGCACTCACTCCAGCTGCAGTCCACTCTTTGTGAATCTCCCCCACATTTTTGAATGGGTTTTGTTTCACAATCCTCTCCAGGGTGCGGTTATCTCTCTTGCTTGTACACTTTTTTCGACCACATCTTTTCCTTCCCTTCGCCTCTCTATTAATGTGCTTGGACACTGAGCTCTGTGAACAGCCAGCCTCTTTAGCGATGAACTTTTGTGTCTTGCCCTCCTTGTGCAAGGTGTCGATGGTCGTCTTTTGGACAACTGTCAAGTCAGCAGTCTTCCCCATGATTGTGTAGCCTATAGAACTAGACTGAAAGACCATTTAAAGGCTTTTGCAGGTGGTTTGAGTTAATTAGCTGATTAGAGTGTGGCACCAGGGGCCATCAATTTTGAACCTTTTCACAATATTCTAATTTTCTGATATGATGAATTTGAGATTTTCATTTGTTGTCATTTGTAATCATCAAAATTAAACAAAATAAACATCTGAAATATATGAGTTTGTATGTAATGTATGAATATAATATACAAGTTTCACTTTTTAAATGGAATTACTGAAATCAATCTACTTTTTCATGATATTCTAATTTTATGACCAGCACCTGTATTTAGCTCTGAAGATGGTGGAATGATTGTCCAAGGAAAGTGCTTCTGGGGAATTTACCTGAGAAAAAGGGATTAATCAGTTGTGAAAGAGGATAGGGGAACTGGAGCCTGGTGAGAATTAATTATCAATGAAGAGTGGAGGACATTTATAATTAAATTCAAATTTGTGAAAGTAATGCAGCAGTAAAACTTAAAATTACCATCTCATATCTTTGACTTTTGGATACATTTTTAATCATTCTGTTTGGTTATTTTTCCCCTTTGATTCTCTGCTCATTTATTTCACCCATCTAAATAAAAAGTCACTTTTAGCAGCATTATGAGCCAATTCTTTGCTCTTAGTCCATCTTGCAGCAGCAGATTCAATGAATGACATATTCAGAGGTTGCCACAAAAGACTTGCCAAAATGTTCACGCTGTGTGCCCTTCCTGATGCAACTGGGATTCAAAGCCCAGTCCCCTACTGTACAGTCGTAGACTTAAACCACGTCACCATAGCGACTGCCATTGAGTGAATTTAGAAATAGGAAAAATACCAATTCTTACTATATTTCCTTAAATGTGTTGATCATTTTAAAAACATGGTGAATGCCGAGCTGTAGTAAAGGATACTTTAAGCTGGAAGCTACCTAGAACAAGGGTAGTGAAGCTAAGAAAGAATACATAAGCAAGTGTATATCAGGAACAAGTCTAAAAATTAGAGTCTGCTATTCTGAAAACATTGACCTTGTATAAAAAAGAAAAGAAAAAACATGATCTACACTAATAATTATCACCATTCAGCCAGTGCCGTTTTCATCAACAATGAAGATGATGAAAAAATTTCATTGACAAAACCTTTTCATGATGATAAGGAGACCGTCACAAAAAAAAATGGCTCCCGGATGACTAAAACATGGGACGTGTACAAACATTCGTTGTTAAGACAAAGACTAGACGAAAATGTTGGTGGATGGTACCTATGAAATTCACAAGCAATGACATTTCTGCCTGTTATGCATTTAATCTGAGAATCAAAAGCTAAACCATCAACAAGGGTGCAGCCCAAGACGGGACAGCATGTCAATATAAGTAAAGTTTACCTCCTTGTTTATGTTCTGTTTTCAGGTTATGATAGGTTTACCAGGTTGGGTTATATGTGCTTCATTAGTAGCTTAGACTAAATGTCCATGTGACCAGATTTCATGTAAGTTCTGAATTACTAGTTTTTAAAGTAAAAATCCATAAGTTCAACCACAGATTTCCTATAACTGAATGTAACTAAGAAACAAACCATCACATTTTCTCCAACTCCCAGTGCCTATAAACTGTTCTACATTTATAAGTTCACCTGTGAGTTAATGAGACGGATCGTTGTTTTGGAGCCAACATCTTTCTCGAAGCCACTGGTGGGAGCAGCGTTGAAGCGTATCACAGCATCATGAGAGTCTGTAGGTTGATCAAACAGACAGTTTTGAGAGGAAGGAAAGATAAGAAATTAACAATGCAACACTTATTTTCTGTCCAAATAAAAAAACCACACACAAATCAACTCATAGACCTCACAAAGCTTTTCTAGTGTGTGAGATTTATCCAATTAAACCACTTAAAAGTACACAGCTGCTGCAGATCTCACATGCATTTCATGATTGATGATCTGATCGATTGCTCTTTAAAAAATATAAAACAACTTTTTGACAAATATTAAAACCCTTACATTTTTAGGCATTTATCCTTTAAAATTCTTTTAAATCATATCTTACTTTCTACCAGGTAGTTTTTAGCTAGGTTCAAAAGGTTCTTTATTTATATTAAAAAGGGTAATTAAAAGGGTAATTAAAAATGTGGCTTTAATGATTATTTGAAATAGATATAAAAACAACTGCTATGATCTTTCAAAACTATTGAGGATACGATCTAATGCCCACAAGGTCAAACATTTTATTACAGGCTCCAACATACCTATGAACCTCAAATGACATTTAGCAAGTTGCACTATTGCCATCAAGTTTCTAGCATAATTCTAACTTGACCTCTACTTGGTCTACTGTTCCTTGTACAGATGGAGCTTTTAAGAATAATCCACAGATATTTGGCTGAAGTTTTGTGGCCTTTCAAGAGTCGAAAGAAGGATAAATTGCTTCAGCATCTCAAAAAAATGTTAGTGTGATGGAACCATACATCTTTCGCTTATTCATCAAGGTCATAGTGGGGCTGGTCCCCATCTCTAGCCGATCTCTAGGATAGAGTACACCCTGGACAGACCTCCAGTATATCACAGGGCAACAAAGACACAAACAACAGACAACCATGCGCACACACTCCCATCTAAGGGTAATTTAGAGACTTCATTTAACCCAACCACCTGCAGGTAAATGTGGCCAGCAAGGAAAAAAAAATACAAAAAGATACAAACTCAAAGCAACAATTACAGCAACCTCAGTTCACATTTGAAAGTTGCTCAAACACTCTTGCAAGAAGGCCACAAATTTGTCATTTTTATGACAGATGATACAGAGACATTCTTATCTCACAAATATGTTGAGACTTATCTCTTGACTTGTAGCAAAAGAATGTTTACCCCCTCAATATTTTTTACAGGTTCCATATGAAGCAAAGTTAGGTTTTATCTAATTATAATGGGTCTACCTCTTTTTGCAATATTTTTGGTTAAACCGATCTAAAAAGAAGCTGAGGGAGGTAAATCAAGCCGTTTAGACCCTAATCTACCATAAATTTCTCATTGCTTCTATCTTTTACTAGATTTTATGACTAGAGTTTAAGATCCATTCCAGTCCCGGGGAAGAACCAAACACCTTTGCATATCTTAACTTTTACACATGCAATTTTGTAGATCCCCTGCAACATTCCCACTTATTGCACTAAATGTTTTGGGGGGTTTTTTTTGCTCACACAATTTATCACTTCTTGTTTTCTTTGAAGATTAGGTTTGTCTGTAATACATAAAGGACTAACTTAAACAGAAGATGTCAAAATGTAGTTTTGATAGTTTTGACATCTTTGATAGAAAAGGTTACACATTTTAATTTTGCAACCACAGGGAAATTTCTCACCAATCTCTTTGCCCAGTCCAGAGTTGCGTAGTGACCCTGCAGACGACACCACTGCGCAGCTCTTGTATGGGCCGAGGTCGGAGGACAGCTGTTGTGGTGGCAGCAGCAGGGAAGCCCAGGCCATTGCAGAGAAAGGCTGAAAGTCTGGAGTCAAAGTGGAAAGTTGTACCTTCTCTTTTAGCTGACAGAGCAGCTCATGGCCACTAAGCTTTGTCCGCTTGGAGGTACCACCAGAACCAGACACCTTGACACCATATTTATTCATTGCCTGACAAAAATTACAATATATGTAATAAGCAAGCATATGTAATCAAGTTCATCTGGTGAGGGTTAAAGCAGCAGTTAACTCACCTGATAGTTTTGCACCACCTTCTGCAGCCTGCCTCCAAGCATGCTGCTGGACATTTCCTCATTCCACACTTCTCCTAATAGTCCTTTAGGTCCGAAGAACTCTGCATCCCCCGACTTGCCGCTTAGCTCCCCTTTACGCCGTCCGCTGAATAGGCCCGCCAGCACTCGTGTTAAAGGCCGTGGCAACAAGCGGGCGAAAAAGCCAGAGGATTCTTTTGCGCTTGTTCGTTTTGGAGGAGATTCCAAGTCTTCATTGGTGTGGTTTGACAGCACAGGGATTGGGCGGTGAGGGTCATTTGAATGCTTCTGAGGGACCACATTTGGGGTTTTCGCTCCGCCTCTCACCACCTGAGGGAAGTCCCAGCAATGAGGATAGATTTCACATATTAACTTTACACAGGTGATATAAATTTATCTAAAAAATAAAAAAATAGAGGACTGTGGGAAAGTGCAATATTTTTTGCACACCATCTCAGAAAACGAAACTCATTTTATAATCGTAACACACGGACTATACATCTAAGCCCATGTTTCTAACAATTTTGATAATTATAGCTTAAACTTGATAAAAAAAAGTGACTTGTTAAATTAGAACCTTGTGTTAATTATTATTAGAAATTCATAGCGTCACACCCTAATCAGCTAATTAATCAAAAACACCAGCAAAGGTTTGCTGAGCCTTTAAACGGCCTCTCACTTCCATTTTGTTGAAATTATTACATTTTGCAAAACTGCAATGGAAGCATTTTTGCATCACACAAGTCACGTGATGTGAAACTTGACCTAAATACCATCTTGTAAAAGATGGAGTAAAAATTCTGTCCGCATGGAGAACCTAGGAAAATTTGTAACCGTGTAGAAAATATGGCGAGTAAGCAGCGGCTCATACTGCTGAAGTTTTGAAAATCTCAACATCTACAGACATCCTGTGATTTAGTTCATAATTATCACCACTATCAACATATTGTGGAAAAACTCCAGGAAAGAAATTAGTGTCACCCTGGAACTGTATGAGGAGGATTAGATAAAGTTCTAAACGGCTGCGTTTTCTACTTCCTCGAGTAGTGGGGTGTTGTCAGCTTGCTCTTTATGCTGAACACGCACCCGTCACGAATAATGAACCCTTTAGTCATCCTCCATTTTAATTTGATCCAAGGTTACCTGACTGAACACAAAGCAGGATCATAACGCCATCTTTAAAATGTATATCAAATGACCTTGGTCATTCTTAGATTTCTGTTGACATTATTTCAGTGGTCATAAATCTTAAAAAATTAAATGATTTCCAATTTTATGAGGGACAAGCTTGATTTTTTTTCTTGGCATCTTTGGTTAAGGTGGCAGGTTTAATTTTTATTGTAGATCATTTTAAAAATCTAAGAAACATACAAAACGCCTGATTCATCTTTTCAATGTGGCACAGGTAACTAAAAGAAATGTTTTTCTTTTTCAAAGGGATTCTGACAGACCTGTTTACAAACCTTAATATGGGTTTGCTGGTGAAGATTCTCAGTCATCCAGGTCATAGTCATTCCAAAAAAGTAAAAAAATAATCCACTAGACTTTTTTTCCAGGTTTGAAGAGGTTTCGCTTCCCATCCAGGAAGCATTTTTTAATTAAAAATGTCAGAAAAAGTTAAGTTCGAGGCTTTATAGAGTAGCTATTTCTGATGTTTTTAATTGAAAAAGCTTCCTGGATGGGAACTTGAAAAAAAAAGTCCAATGGATAATTTTTTAACTTTCTTAATATGAGATAAATCAATTTAAACCTGCTTCAACCCACTTGTGTATCAACAAAAATTATATAATTAGAAGTAGTTTTGTACTTTTAAGTTAAAAACTGCAACGTCAACATAAGGGAGTATAAAGGAGGAGCAACAAACCTTGATGACAGAGTGTGTACGAGGCTGGGCCCTGGTACGTGCCCTCACACCAAAGATGGCGTCTGTGACGGGCACGCTGTTTTCAGCACACAGTGCATAAAGTAAAGCCATGGAAATGCAGAATAAGGTCATGCAAACGGCTCCACGGCGAGCTCGACGCCTCAGACGCCACAGCAGGCTGACCCTGTCCATCGCTGCTCCAGGAATCTGAACAGAAAATGTCACATGGCAGAAAGAAAGTATATCCAAACCTTTGTAATCATTTTGCAAAGAAATGTGTCCATAAAAAACAATAGGAATCTCTTAATTGTTATTTTAATTCCAGTGGTGGGTAAAGTATCCAAGAAAATGTACTAAGGTAAAAACTGACATTACCTTTATGTTTATCTGAGTAAAAGTATTTGGTAAAGAGATCACTGAAATACTGATAACTAATGATGTAGTATATGAAATGCTTTCACAAAGACAAAAATAGAACAAAATGTGCAAATACAGGTATTTTAAATTCTAAAATGAAAATAGGTAAATTTATAAAACAATAGCAAGATAAACTTAGGCAGAAGAAACACTTCTCACAAAAAAAGATTATAGATTAGATAGATAGATCAGGGTAAACAACATCAAGTATTTAAATGTGGTTTTGCTTTATACAGTGAAATTACTCAACTGGTCACTACCTACTTCTGCTTAATTCAAAGATATAGACTTAAAAATTACCAACAGACCTAAAACAAGAGGCTTAAAAAAAATAGCAAATTATTAAATAGTGTCTAGGTGTTACTTTATTGTATCTCTCACACTATATCCGTTGGTTGTTCTGTTCTTTTTACATCTCTTTGCAGGTGATGAAGCAGTCTAAAAATGTTTTATCATTATCTCCCTTTTATCTCCTCTTTCTTTCATCTTTTCTCCTTTTTTCCTGTTTTTCCTTTCCTGTTCTGCTTACATTGCAGTATCCATATAATCTGTAAAACTTCCTGCATAATATAATAAAGACGTCAAGACGTGATTTAGTTTCATCAGAATGTTCAGCTTGGGTGCTGCAGTTGAGTGGAGGTTCTTTGGTGTGGGTGGAGTTTGATCAGTTTGTTCGATTTTCAGTTATAAAAAAAAATAAATCTAACACCTTTAACAATCTCCATCCACAAATAGTCAGCCCAGCTCTGTAACCAAAGTGTATTACTTGAGAGGGTAATTTAACACTATTCAGTTATTTAAACAATGCCTTCATGTGTGATGAATCATACCTGTCCAGGAGGTAAGGAAAAAAACAGTAACTTGCAACCAAAATACAAGCACAATGAAAAACAAGCGGTGAGAAAAGATCTCAACCTTAACGAGGACATAGATATCTATCAGTTGTTGTGAAGATAATAAGGGAGGTGGCTGTAGGTTGGAGACTAAACAAGGAACAGCTGATCATGATTATTGTTTAACTACACAGTGGCAGAGACATTAAGGCCCAGTCCCATTTCCCTCACTTGTACTGGTTTTGGACCCTAGTGTTCAGTTTTGTGCATTCACTTGTGATGTTAGTGTGTCCTAATAATCTTAAAATGTAAGTATATTTTTACAATTAACCCCCCCTTTTCTTTAAAAATATGTTGGGATATTTTAGTTAGATGTAAATACAACTGAATTCCTTACTATTGTGTTAAAACATGAATATTGCATAATCGTTATTTTTTTGTAATACATAAATCGACAGTTTTTTTGTGTGTGTTTTAACGTAGGATAATTATGACCACAGTGGGTTCATAATAAAGACATAAAGCTTAGGAATATAAAGGAAAGCTGAGTACTTATAACCTTAAGTGATGGAAAACTTGAATCCATATAAACAGCCTTTCTAATTATTTGTGAAATGGTCCTAAAGAACAGTTCAGCAGTCATTCTAGAGGGCTCTCTAATCTAAACCCCAAACTGTTCACAACTTTTCCCACTTATTTCCAGTCAAGTCATGTTGCTTGGGTCTGCTTGTAGCTGCCCGTATGAAAAAACTGTTAGGTAACTGACTGCCATGCCAACCCTTTCCCTTTCAGAAGTTTCTTCTACATTCTGTTCGTTTGTGTGTGTGTGTGTGTGTGTGTGTGTGTGTGTTTGTGTGTGTGTGTGTTTGTGTGTGTGTGTGGGTGTGTGTGTTTGTGTGTGTGGGTGTGTGTGTGTGTTTGTGTGTGTGTGTGTTTGTGTGTGTGTGTGTGTGGGTGGGTGTGTGTGTGTGTTTGTGTGTGTGTGTGTGGGTGTAATGGCTGAGAATCAGTGGGGGTCCTCACTACATATAGCAGAACAAGCATGTGAGTAGGGGTGTGTTTTTTTTGAGAGTGGAATGTGTAGTTTATAGGCAAAGCAGATCCTAAAGTGGTTGTGGGCAGCATTAAAGTAAGAAGGAACTGACCTATTCCTTTTGCCCAATGAATTTTTCTGTTTCTTTAGTTACGCAGTTGGTTCTTGGCCTTAGTACAAAGATTTGGTCAAAAACTCCCTGTCTTCTGTTTGAATGAGCGGCTCCATGACGAATTATTTTGTGTTCAGAAGTCTTTTGTCTAAAAATACAAACACGCTGCTATTAAACAGCTTATTTCCATATAGACTTGGGACACAGGAATTGCATGTCTGGAAACGCACTAGTATCCAATAAGAAGTGTCAAGAAAAAATTATATAAAAACATTGATTTAAAATCCTCATCAGTAAAACAAAAGATACTAACTTTAAAACTTTTTTTGTGATTCAGTTGGTTCATTTACATTTCTAGAAGTGTCAGATCACCAAACATCAATTTGAACACAATGCTCAAACTAAAATGGATACTACTTAACTGCACAATGCAGGTTCCGAAAGACAACACCGACTGCTTTAAATTATTTTTTCTATTTATTTACAAGTCGTCCCCGCCCCCCCAAATAAATACATTTATATTTGTAAAACATAATCTTGCAATATATTAACATAAAATGTTGTGATTATTATATCAATATTTCGTTGCAAAATATATAACTTTGGATATATCTCATTCAGTTTAAGTTCAGTTCAAATAGTTTTTAATCTGAGTAAATATGTGTAATCTAATGTGAAGGTCATTCTAAAATTTATTTTGGTCTTTTAAGGGATTGTGACATGTAAGAGATTTTTTGTAATATTATTGACTCGTCTTTCATGTGATTAAAATGAGATCTAAGGCCAATGGCATAACGACACAACGATAGAACCGTAAGCAACATTATCTGGGTGGGCCCCATATTAGGTACCCCCCCCACCCCCTCTTTTCGGGAATCCACTGAAGTACCTCTTTTTGGTATCCATTGACATTGTGCATTGTTATGGTTTTAATCTACGCTCTGGATTACCCATAATTCCACGTCGTATTGTAAAAAATAAAATGCTCAAATATTCTTTTAAGATCTTTATTGCGGTTTGAAATATATTATTTGAGCATATTTTTTAGGGGTGTGCATTGGCACTGTCCTCATGATTCGATTTGATTACGATTCACAAGGTAACGATTCGATTCTACGATGCATTGCGATGCATCAAAATCCCATTGACTTCATAAAATCCGAAATGTGCCCAGATATCTGCTTTCCAAGCTTTTGGTGCGTTTTTAATTAGGCCTACCCGTCTATCGCGGTCATCTCCCTCCGCCTCAGCCATCTTGATTGTTGTTGGTATGCCACCGGAAGTAATTGAAACTTCACAACTTGTCCATTTGAGGCCAGAAAATAAACAGTGACATAATCGATCATGGCACGTTGCCGCATCGATGCTGAATCGTGCATGCCCCGCATTGCAATGCATCGCTGAATCGATTATTGTTGACACCCCTAATATTTTTTAACCAACTGTCTAATGAACTATAAACAGTTATTAGCATAGTAATTAAAAGTACCACTGTCTGCTTTGCTATTGTTGTCATGTTTAAACGGCTCACCATCATGTTGAAATCTGCCATGTGTTTGGGTATAAATAAGGTCCGGTCAGTTAACCTAATATCAGGTGGGTTTAAGAGGAATTTTTCGCACCATTACATCTGCAAAGAGACGTCCTAGTTCACATTTGTGTAGGGGGCAAACCAGGTGTCAGTGACGGGGCCCCTAAGAAGTCGGGGGCCCCTAAGCAACTGCAGTCTCTGCTTACCGTGATAGTTACACCATTCTCTAATGCTACGTTCACACCAAAAGCAGCAGAAGCAGCAGGAGCAGCTAGTTTCAATGCAAAGTCAATGGTTGACGCGCGTCAAGGCACAGCAAATAGTCCCACAGCAGCTGCAGTGCGTCTGAGCAGCTGAAGCAGCGCTTCAGGGGCGTTTGAGCATCTGAGACACACGCCGCGCCAAAATTGCAGCTGCTGCTCGAGTTGGAAAAATTGAACTTTTGCTGCTTGACGCGCCACATCAACGAATCAGAGAAACTGATCAGGGAGCTGCTAGGGAGTCTGTAAGTTACACTGGTCACAGTCACTGGTCTTTGTGTCATGTTAAGTTATTCCTTTGCCTCCTTTAGTGATAATGGTATGTGTAATAAATGTAGTATTTTGGGAGCTTTGGAGGCGAGGGTGTCAGAGTTACAGTCCTGGCTTTGGGCTGTCAAACGTTCAATAGTTAGAGTAGCCCAACTTGTTAACAGCCTGGAGCCACCAAAACCAGGGACAGGTCCACGTAGTGGTACTTCAACAGTGCCTGAGTAGCCAGGTGATTGGGTAACGATACGCAGAAAGCAAAGTCGTTGATCTCAGCCCACTGGGATATCACCATCAACCTGTTCACGTTTCCAACTGATTTTACTCACTCTGTGATGCTCCCAATGGGATGCCCATATTGGCAATTGGCAGCTCTCTAGTCAGAAACGTGGCATTAGAGACACCAGGGAACATAGTCTAATGTTTGCCAAAAGTTGGGCCAGAAAGAGCGACATCAAATCCTACCTGAAACTGCTGGTTAAGGATAAGTTTAAATACAGTATGTTATTCAGGCTGGCGTTAATGACGCCCGGTTACGCCGATCGGAGGTCACTAAAATTAGTGTTGCTTCAGTGTATAAGTTTGCCAAAACAATGTGGGACTCCGTAATCTTCTCTGGTCCCCTCCCTGATCTCACCAGTGACGACATGTTTAGCCACATGTCGTCATTTAACTGGTAGTGTCTTAAATGATTTTACCGTTTAACACACCTCTGCAGCTTCTCTACTGTTACCCACTCATTACTCCATCTAGATAGATCTTGCCACGACCAAAATCTAATTAATTAGAAAAGAGAGTAAATGACGATAAACTTATTGAAATCAAAATAGCTCCATTTGGGGAAAAAGTTATAACTATTAAATGTGGTTTATTTACATAAGATTTCTTCAAAATGTCTTTTAGTTAATGACTTGATTTGGGATAGTCAAATTGATTTGAATTGATTGATTTACAGAAACTTTGCTGCAGCAAGAAAATAATCAGAGATGGGAAGTAACGAAGTACAAATACTTCGTTACTGTACTCAAGTAGATTTTTCTGATATTTTTACTTTACTACTTATTTTTATGGCAACTTTTTACTTCTACTCCTTACATTTTTACACAAATATCTGTACTTTCTACTCCTTACATTTAAAAAAATTGGCTCGTTACTTTAGTTTTGAATCATTTCAATGGAGTTACCGTTATTATTTTTCACGTCATCAATACCAAATTCAATCTAATTGGATGGGAATCTACGTTGCATTTGACGCACCACTACAAGATGAATCGACAGATTCGGCGGTATTCATTCGCGGCAAATCATTGCGGCTTGGTGGCGGTGGCGTTAGCATAGTAGTATGGACGACGAGAATGAACACAACTGAGATCTAGTCCTATTGGCAGACATCCATTTAAAATGTAAGCAACGGCATGAAAAAAGTGGTTTCTACTTTTATACTTTAAGTAAATTTACAAGCCTGTACGTTGTTACTTTTACTTGAGTAAAAAAGTTTAATCAGTATTTCCACTTTTACCAGAGTATTTTTTAACACGAGTATCTGTACTTTTACTCAAGTATGGAAAGTGAGTACTTTTGGCATCTCTGAAAATGATGCAAGTAAAAATGAAGCAACTCCCTCTAGTTATTTAACTTTTAACATACCCAGAAATTCTGGGCAAGGAGGAGGACTAGCAATAATCTTTCAATCTGACTTAGTGATTACTCCAAAATCCGTAAACTCTTTTGAACATTTAAACCTCACGAACGTACTACAGAGCACTTGCACAGTCATGTTAGCCAACTAGAAGTGTTCCACACCCACCTCTACTCCAAGCACCACCGACCACATACGTCTTCTCCGTCTATTGTCAAAATATGGAGCTAAGCTATTTTTTTTTTTTTTTTTTTTTGCACAACTCTGTTGGAAGCCGGCCAGGTCCAGATCCGTAATTGCACCAAACAGGAAAAAGAACATTGAGAAGATCTGGTTTTTCAAAGTAAATAGAGTAACAAATGCTTGGCAAATCAAAATCAAAATTCATATACCGTAAATTCCGGACTATAAGCCGCTACTTTTTTCCCGCAGTTTGAACACTGCGGCCTATAATACAGTGCGGCTAATAAATTTTTTTTTTTTCATGGCGCGAAAAACAGACCAATAAAATTGATGGATATTCAGAGAGGTCAAATGAAATTGTGCGATACATAATTCTCACTTTCACTGTTATTTGCAGTCTTGTAAATCAGTCATTCATACTGACCCTCAACATGGATACTCGAAGAAAAGCATACAATGCCGCTTTTAAATTAAAGGCAATAAATCTGGCGATTGAAAACGGAAATCGAGCTGCTGCACGTCATTTTGGGATAAATGAGTCGATGGTGAGACGGTGGAGACAACAGCGTGAGGAACTGACTCGGTGCAAAAAGACCACGAAAGCTTTCAGAGGTAATCACAGCAGGTGGCCGGAGCTTGAAAACTGTCTTGAAGACTGGGTGAACACACAGCGAGCGGGATGCCGCGGTGTATCCACCGTGCAGATCAGGCTGAAGGCTAAAGAAATAGCCACCGACATGAAAATTCAAGATTTCAGAGGTGGGCCATCGTGGTGTTTCAGATTTATGAAACGAAAAGGCCTGGTGGTCCGGGCGCGCACAACATTGTGTCAGCAGCTCCCTCCCGACTATGAGGAAAAACTCGCTCTCTTCTGTACTTTCACCCAAACAAAGATAGCGGAGCATTCCATTGGGCCAGATGAAATTATAAACATGGATGAAGTACCTTTGACTTATGACATGCCTCTCATGCGGACTGTTAATAAAAAAGGTGACTCGTCCATCTCAGTAAAAACCATGGGTCAGGAGAGGACGCACTTCATCTGTGTTCTGAGCTGCACAGCATCCGGACTAAAGCTTCCACCCATGGTGATTTTTAAGCGGCTGACAATGCCAAAGGAAAAAATCCCAAAAGAAATCGTGGTGAAAGTTAATAAGAAAGGCTGGATGGAAGAAAGCCTAATGAAGGAATGGCTTACGGAGTGCTATGGCAAGTGTCCGGTGGGAAATTTTTTAATAAAAAAAAAGCACTGCTCGTGATGGAGAGCATGAGGGCCCATATTACAGATTCTGTAAAAGCTGCCATCAAGAGGAAAAACTCAATTGCAGCTGTGATTCCTGGGGGCACCACCAAGTATTTGCAACCACTGGACATCAGTGTGAACCGTGCATTTAAAGTGGCACTGCGCAGTGAGTGGGAGACGTGGATGACCAGTCGCGAGAAATCCTTCACCAAAACTGGCCGCATGCGAAGGGCATCTTTCACCGATGTCTGCCAGTGGGTTCTCAATGCGTGGAGCCGTGTAAAAACATCCAGCATCACCGGTGGGTTTCGGAAGGCTGGGCTGCTGCGGGATGAAGAGGACCGCGAGTGCTCAAGTGAGAGCGACAAGGATGAGACTGAAGTCAGCGACGGCATCCTGAAGCTGTTCCACTCAGACACCGAGGAAGAGGACTTTGAGGGTTTTAGTGCGCAGGAGGAAGAAGAAAATGATTAAGGACTTTTCCTGGTCGGCTGCAATGTTCTGTTCAATGCGTTGTTCAATTAAAAGTCCCGGCACATGCAGCGTTATTTGCGTGTTACTGACACATGTTTTAAAATGTGTTACAGGTAGTTTGAAAAAAAAAAAACGTTCATAATATGTACCGTATTTGTTTTTTTATCATACGGATTAAATCAAACGTTAAAAAATGCTCGCGTGTAATATCTTTATTTGTAAATATCTCATACAACGTGGGAAACCTGCGGCTTAAAATCCGGTGCGGCTTATAAAAGTACAAAATTTATTTTCTTTCTAAAATTAGGGCGTGCGGCTTGTAATCAGGTGCGCTTTATAGTCCGGAATTTACTGTATATATTTCCAAAAATGAAGACTCTTTAATTAAGTTATTGGATGCAAACTATTAGTACTTCAACATACCATGAAGCAGACTGTCATCTCAAACAAAATATATACTTTACACTGAGAGGCTTAAACGTTTAATCAAATCTAGTCACAATAACTTCCAAGAGCGCATCTTACACCTTTAAAGAAACTTCTTATCGTAGGCATGGATGAAGAGATGCCGCTGTTGCAAGCAGTGGCGGCTGGTGAAAGATATTTTTGGTGGGGCTGATATAGCCTAGTGTATTTCTCCAATACATACAATTTAACAGTAATGATTTAATTTACTATATAATAACAGTAACAGTGATGATTTTGGTCACTGTGACGGGGTTCTTTGGCCTCCAAGAATCCAGGCTCAGTCGGGTTACCGGTGTTGGTGATTTATTGTGCTCAAAAACTCAAAACAGAGTGCAAAAGAAACTAAACATATACAAGATCCTCTGGGCCTCAGCCTCTCTCCAGTTACCAGCAATGTAACAAAGAAACAGAAAACAGAAATGGCCGCTTTTCTTCCCACAGCTCTCATTAAATAGTTTAAGCCCCTACCCTCAGGCTCTCTTATTTCTGATTTCTTCTCATAAATCAGTTTTGTCCATATATTACCTCCACAAACAATTGATGTACAAAAACAAACAAATAATTTTTACAACTTAATTCTTTTACACAGATTCATTGACTTATTCAATTACACCAAACTGGGTTTGAACCCAGCAAAGACGCAGCCAGACTGAAGATGACAAGTCCCCGTAGCACGCACGCACGCACACACACACACACACACACACACACACACACACACACACACACGCACACACGGCTAACCCCACTGAAATATTAAGTGTACACCCTCAATACGCCAGCAGGTAACCAGGAACAGCTTGTGTGTTTTAGGTTAATGGAGCTACTGGGCTCAGCGCGAGCGGATTGGTCCTCACAAGCACAGTATAACAGGAATGTGTGTGTGGCACGCAAAGTTTTAAGCGACGAGGTGGATTCGTCGCAGTTACAATAACCATGACAGGAAATTTTCATATCCTACAACAGGGATGTTCTTCTGGCAAACGGGTAAGTAGATAAATAAGGATCTCACCGAATTTGGTGGAAGCTGCATCTCGTTCGTTACATTTGCCATCTTCCCTCTAATTGTCTGCACCTGCGCATTGGGTGCAGAAGCCTGTTAAAGCGCAGTATTTTCAGCGCCCCAAGACCATAAAGTTCTGAGACGCTGATTGGCCATTAAATTCACCTAGCAATAGTACATGATTGACAGACTCTCTGCAAATGTGGGTCAGTCTGATCACAGCCCCCAGAACAGAGACGGTAGGAGTCTGTCTGTGGAAATCCACAAATGAATGACAGTAGGTAGGGAAATGTAGTTTATATAATTTGTTTTGCTTATAGGTACACACTCTAGAGAGTAAAACTGACATTTATGAGTTAATTTCTAGAAATATATTTTACGTTTCTCTCTTCTTATCAGGGAGGGCGGTGCCCCAGCGCCCCCTATGGGCCGGCCGCCACTAATTGCAAGTAGAAAAAAAAACAATTTTGTATAACCCTAGTTATCCCCATTTTTTTTATGTGCCTACCTCATGTTTTGCTCCTATGAATGAACAAATATTAATATCGCGCATGCTCTCCTCGAGCTCCAAGAGAGTCAGAGCAGAGCAAGACGGGAGGAACCGCAGAGGCTGTAGGCGTTGCTTTGCGCAGGTGGTCTGAAACAAAGCACAGCCTAACATGTCTGTAGTGGGGGAAAAAAGTATTCAACTATTCACCCTAGTTAAATAAACAGAGATCGATAGATTTCACTCATCAACACTTTATTTTATCATATCTTTGCAAAGAGAGAACAGTTCATCATACAGCCCTTATGGCACAGCCTTCTGCCCTGTTCTGCCTGAGCAGTGTTCTTTCCCCCTATTTACAACAATGGAAAGTTGTCAGTCAAAACAAATTACACACACTTGGTTAACAGTAACATGTTATGAATAAACCTTGAGAAAGAATCTGGTCTGTTATGGGAAGAAGCTATGTCTGGTCTACAAACACCATCCCGCAGAGAATTGTGTGACCTTGCAGGTGAAAGAGACTGAGTGCAAACTTTCATAGTGAATAAATAGGATGAATTAATATATGAAATAAGAGAAATCTCAATTTTTCGACAACAGTGTCGCTGAGCCCTGCCACAGAGGGCAGACATTTAGTTTATTCCCCTTCACAGTAGTTGATGGGGTTGCTGTGTACTACCTTAGACAATGTAGCCCCTATGAAATGATGCTGGGAAATTGGAGAGAAAATGGCACTCCACATGGGAATCCTACCTATTCTGGAAAAACACTTTACTGCTGTATAAAATAATCCTTCGTAAAGCTAAAGCAGCATATTTCTCCTCATTAATGGAGGATAATAAAAATAATCCTAGATTTTTTTAATAGAGTTGCCTGTCACTCACTCAGAGCAATAACTCTGTTGAACTCCATTCTCATCATGCTTTCCCCCATCAAATTAGCTTGATCTGGTCTGTTCCTGTTTTAGTGTGACACCATCCTGGAGAGAAGTATCAGCTGTGCTGCTGCAAACAAAACTTGATTTTTTTTTTATATAGATATTGGAGCCGGGTTTGTATTTCAATGCAGTCATGTTTATCTGAGTGTGACTAATTGTATGTGCTTTCCTTCATCCTTTAACATGGGAGCTGACTTTGTGTTTCTGGGACGGGGCCGCCTGTGGAGCTGGTTTACAAAGAAGAACCGGCTCTTTCGACCCCTAATACTCCATTATCTGTGACCTCCTATAGCTTTAGTGGGCAAATATGAATGTTATGTTATTTAATCCTTTTGCATTTATTTATGTGAAGCCCATACTTACCTCATTTTATGCATTAGTTCTGTTAGGAAAGATTAATTTGTACTTTTTTGTAATGTTTTATTTAAACGTTTCACTGTTATTTAACACAAAAAAGAATAAATAATTTCAAAGAAATCCATTGAAAACAATGATAACAGAAGCAAACTCCACGTGGCTGTTGCATCTGTCCCCCTCTCTGTTTGCAAAATAGTATGATCCCAAATATCCACACTTACAATGAAGCTGTGAAAGGAAAAACTGTGGAAAACCAGCTCTTCTAATTCGCCATAAACCATCAAGTCTCAGAGCTGATGCTTATGAGGAAGATCCATCACTACTTGACAATGCTCAACAAAGATGCAACACTTCAGAGATTCTTAATAAGATTTCAGAAAAGCCCACATGCTGGTTAATCAGTCAAAATGCATCTGAGTTAAGGATCAGTATGAAATTCGGATGGTATGGTAACCTTAAACAAAAATTTAACTGTTTAAATCAGCTCTAAATTGCCTTATTTTTAAATTTCTGAATAAAAAAATTAAAATGTTAAAAAAATAAAATGCCTGCTATATTGTGGGAAGATTTTTTTTTCTCTGTGAGAGCTGTTTTTAGATTACAGCTATCATGCTGAAATGTCACTTGACTGATGAGTAAAGGTTTTAAGTGATAGGATGACCATGTTTTTAATGCATGTTTTTACAAAATATCACACAGTCCTTTTTATTGTATTTTAGATTCTGAAGTGTTGTTTAAAGAGTAGTTTGTATTTACATCATAACATGCATAAGGAAGCAACAACAAATTACATATGAACAAATGTATATATAATGCATGGCTACAGCAGTGAAGCGATTTGGTCATTTTTTCCTGTCACTTATAAAATGCATCATTCAACTCTAAAGCACAGACCAGTAACCAGTGCATTCGCTAACCCCCAGATTCCACATACTCCGTCAGCGCTCCGCTCCGCCCCGCTGACGTACGTCGTGCGGAGCGCTTGTCTTTCATGGAAATCAATGGGAGCTGTTCCACATCCACCGCTACTCCTCCGCACGTCTCCGTCCACGTACGTCTTCTCCGTCCGTCACCGACAAATTACGGATCCGAGCTATTTTTTGCTCCGCTCAGGTCCGGCCAGGTCAAGATCCGCAATTGCAATCGCACCAAACAGGAAAAAGAACCTCGACAAATTCCGGTTCTTCAAATTAAAATATAGCAGCAACAAAACTAACACCGTTTATTTAAGTGATTGGATCCAAACTATTGGTTATTCACCAACGAGGAAGCAGATTTCTCATCTCCATCAAAATATTTATTTTATACCGAGGGACTTAAAGTTTAATCAAATCCATTCAAACGAAGAGATGCTGAGTTTGGGAGCAGAGAACAAGTTCATTAAAAAAAAGCAGTTTTCAATTATCCTTATCCCCGTTACAAAAATCTACAAAAATATATATATATATATTTGGGCAGAAACTGAACATATGCTGGATGATGGTGGGATTTTTTTAATATGCCATATTAAATTAAGCGCTCACAGGGTTCATACAGGAATGAGTGACTCTAATTTAATGCTATTTGAAATTATTTTAATGCCATCAACAAGAACCATATACACAAGTTATTAGTGTACATGAAATATGAAGGAGCTGTAAGCAGAGTTCCATACACACACACACACACACACACATATACACTCACCGGCCACTTTATTAGGTACCCCATGCTAGTAACGGGTTGGACCCCCTTTTGCCTTCAGAACTGCCTCAATTCTTCGTGGCATAGATTCAACAAGGTGCTGGAAGCATTCCTAAGGGAGTTTGGTCCAAATTGACATGATGGCAACACACAGTTGCCGCAGATTTGTCGGCTGCACATCCATGATGCGAATCTCCCGTTCCACCACATCCCAAAGATGCTCTATTGGATTGAGATCTGGTGACTGTGGAGGCCATTTGAGTACAGTGAACTCATTGTCATGTTCAAGAAACCAGTCTGAGATGATTCCAGCTTTATGACATGGCGCATTATCCTGCTGAAAGTAGCCATCAGAAGTTGGGTACATTGTGGTCATAAAGGGATGGACATGGTCAGCAACAATACTCAGGTAGGCTGTGGCGTTGCAACGATGCTCAATTGGTACCAAGGGGCCAAAAGAGTGCCAAGAAAATATTCCCCACACCATGACACCACCACCACCAGCCTGAACCATTGATACAAGGCAGGATGGATCCATGCTTTCATGTTGTAGACGCCAAATTCTGACCCTACCATCCGAATGTCGCAGCAGAAATCAAGACTCATCAGACCGGGCAACGTTTTTCCAATCTTCTATTGTCCAATTTCGATGAGCTTGTGCAAATTTTAGCCTCAGTTTCCTGTTCTTAGCTGAAAGGAGTGGCACCCGGTGTGGTCTTCTGCTGCTGTAGCCCATATGCCTCAAAGTTAGACGTACTGTGCGTTCAGAGATGCTCTTCTGCCCACCTTGGTTGTAACGGGTGGTTATTTGAGTCACTGTTGCTCTTCTATCAGCTCGAACCAGTCTGGCCATTCTCCTCTGACCTCTGGCATCAACAAGGCATTTCCGCCCACAGAACTGCCGCTCACTGGATGTTTTTTCTTTTTCGGACTATTCTCTGTAAACCCTAGAGATGGTTGTGCATGAAAATCCCAGTAGATCAGCAGTTTCTGAAATACTCAGACCAGCCCTTCTGGCACCAACAATCATGCCACGTTCAAAGTCACTCAAATCACCTTTCTTCCCCATACTGATGCTCGGTTTGAACTGCAGGAGATTGTCTTGACCATGTCTACATGCCTAAATGCACTGAGTTGCCGCCATGTGATTAGCTGCTTAGAAATTAAGTGTTAACGAGCAGTTGGACAGGTGTACCTAATAAAGTGGCTGGTGAGTGTATATATATACGTATATATATATTCTCTAGCTTTTTCTCCGCCTCGAGCTTCCTTTCTGAACATACGGCTTTATGATCAGTTCCACGCAAATTAATAGCGATATAATATATTGGACGAAATTGTTTTTATAAGCATTTTTTATTAAAGAATTATAAATACTTCGATAAACATATTTAAATAATTTTAGTGCCATTTAAGGCCTTGATTTAAAGAAAAAATGAATGAATTGTAATTATTTTTAATGATCCGAGGAAACCCTGGTTCATCTCGCGCATGCTCTCTACGATCTCCAAGGAACTGAGAGCGGAGCGGACGGGACCACAGCGGCGGCTGTAGGCTTTGCTTTGCGCAGGCGGTCTGGAGCGCAGCGGGGCAGAGCGGAGCGGAGCGGAGCGGAGCGCTGACGGAGTATGTGGGATTTCAGGGTAAGCTGTGTGCCTTAGTAACATGATGGTAGTTTTTGTTTTACTAATAACAGATGGTATATGTAACTTGTCCATCGCAGATAATTTATCATAAAATATGTACCGCCTCCTCTGGCTTCTGATGCTGACTTTGGAGCCCATAAAACAGTAAACCAACACCAGCAGATAACATAGTGCCCTTTGCCATCAGGGAAAACTTCACAATGGAAGCTAAAAGAAAGCGACTTTGTTTCTCTCCTCTCTGCACAAGTCTGTCTCATTAAACAAGCTCTAACACTAACCTTGATGTCTACACTGGATTAAATGTAGGGCTAAACAATTATGACTAGTTTTCTAATTTGGTTGGCACTAGATCTATTTATCAGTGTAAATGTACCTAATGGAGGTGGTACTACGTAAAAGTCTTAATTATGCATTAGTCCTTCAGAAAAATAAGCCAGGTTTTGCAAAACAAATAAAAATCCCAAACTTTTCTGCAAAAGCATTTTAGGACATAGATTACCATAAAATCTGAAATTATGCATTTTGGTAAAAGTAAATGTCGCCGCAGCACATAGTATGGGAATGCTATCGAAAGCGGTTTCCATCTGCATAAACACACTATAGTTATGATACCTCTGTTTTTAATTTTTTCAAAAATGTGAACTAATCTGGCAAAGGAGCCTGAAACATTTTCTCCAAAGAGAGACAAAGGGGCTTTATTGTTGCTGTGGTTAAACTTGATCAAAATATAAATCCAATCGAAAATAAAGAAACAAGTGTGACCCCTGTAGCAAAGGCAGCTGATGCAAATCATCCAGATCTACATTTAGGCAAAAAACTGTGCAAGGTGAGATTTCACACACTCAGTGAATGAAAACAGTCTTTATTTTAAACACTTATGTGATGATTTTAGATTTTCAAAACATTAAAAATATTACCTTGTAGCCCATGGTGGGTTTCAGTGCATACTGTGTTGGTGTTGCTTAGAAACAAACTGCAGCCTTCAGGTCTCGTCTCATTACCTCTGCAGATGGAGACATACAAAAATCACTTACTTTATTACATGCTATATACTCTGATTTTTTTTTATTTTTTTTTGCAAATATCAGTGATTCATAAGGGTAAACGCATATCAATGGATACAAGTAGTACAGATTGATAAAAGATATACAATGATAAGAAGCATTCAGCACAAACAATCTGACAACATCTCTACATCAGGTAGTAGACCCCTGTCCTCCATCCACGCCGTTCGAGAGCAACAGTAATTTCTTTCCTGGAGTGTTTTCAGAGTCTGTTCATAGTGGTAATAATTTTGGGCGTCCACGCCCCTCTGCACCGACACTGCAAGGAGCACCAAGGAAATGGAAACAATACAAACACAGCGCAGAGGGGAGTGGACGCCTAAAATTAATTTGTAAACACATCAATTGTAAACCAAGCTTTAGTTTTAACTGCTGGTGTAGCAGTTAAAAGTGTATATCTGTTTTGTATATCTAGGTACTGTATGACTGTGGATAATTTAAAAAGAAATTATGAAAATTTTCTTCTGCTTCTTGCACAAAGAAAACAAGATTTTAGACGCATGGTCCCTCCTTTATCTGACTGTGACTGTCAAAATCAATACTGATAAGATCAGGATTTTTTCATGTTCCTTGTATCTGTTTTAATAATGATAATAATAATACATTTAGTTTATACTGCACTTTCCATCAAACATCTCAAAGTGCTACAGGTAAAAAGAGAGACAATTAGAAAAATAAAAAAGCATGAAAAAACACTTAAAGGGACCAAAAGCTTTCCTAAAAAGAAATCTTTTAAGGCTTCTTTTTAAACACTCAGTGGATTGAGGGGCCCTCAAGATGGCAGGGAGGGCATTCCACAGATGTGGGGCAGCAGCACAAAATGCCCTAACTCCCATTGTCCTAAGTCTGGTTCTGGGAATGTGGAGGAGGTTTGAATGAGTGGAGCGAAGGGAGCAGGTTGTGTTCTGTGGGTTGATAAGTTCTTTGAGGTAGGGGGTCATATGCATAGATGCATTGATGTGTGAGGAGGGAAACCTTGTATTCAATCCTGGTGGAGATGGGAAGCCAGTGTAATGAATGGAGAATGGGGGTAATGTGCTCATGTTTCCGCACTCTCATCAGGATCCTAGCTGCAGAGCTTTGAATGTACAGTACTGAAGCCTCTGCAGACTCTTTCTAGTGAACCCAATGAGAAGTGCATTTAGTGTATCACACTCCGTCTCCTTTTCTCAGAGTGTATATAGCCTTATACTGAAATGTGTATGGAATAAGGAGAAATCCAGGCTGCCCCATCAGATTTTGCAAAAGCCAAAATCACTGGGTGGAATTGCACTACTCAACATTTTGTTTTGGGCAAAAAATAATAGAACAACAAATATGAATTACTAGATTCAATATAAAGAGATCAAGCCCCCTCCATCATGATTAAAAGTGAAGGCAAACTCAACCAATTATTAACAAACTTTATTGCATTTACCACTTCACTCATCTACCATCTACATGACTGTAGTGTCTTTCTATCGGAACACCATTTTAAGCAATTCCTTTTTTTTCCTCCATCTTTAATAAATAATACCCTTTCTTTCTATGCCAATCATTTGTTGCATCCTAACACATCTGGTCGACAAGTGCTTACTTCTTAAAACAGTTTATTTCGATATCTTTAAGTTTGCATCTTTGTACAATATTCATTTACAGATTTCCCATCCTTCCTGTGGTTTCAACTTATCTTTTTAGAACCCAATAGTTTACTGAAGGGGGTGATCTCTACTATTTATTTAAATATTTAATCAGACTGACCATGTCTGGTTATGGAACTAAGTTTTAAGTTTTAGAAGATTGGAATCCTCTTTATCCTATGTTTAAGGCATAGCATGTCATATTCCTGTGGACTTTCTGGAGAGGCTATATCCCAGTAGGAGTTAGGTTTTTATATTCATTCTGAACTACATTAGCAATATAGGCAATGGTAACTAACGCTGGACAAATTGTTCCATTTGCAATGTAATCACAATTTGAAATAAAAATGCAATTACTTATAAACAGAATTACGAAGCTTTTGATGATGTAACAGTGGTAGGCAACATCGGCACTAGGGTGCCACTGACCTGCAGATTTAGCATGCATCTCTTCTTGTGCAGAACGCTGCTGACCGGTTTTTAACCAGCACGTCCAGACGTGAACAAATTACCCCTGAGCTGTCGTCACTCCACTGGCTTCCAGTCCATTTTAGAATTGATTTTAAACTTCTGTTTGTTTTTAACACCATTCATGGCTTGGCCCCCTCTTACTTGTCTGAGATTTTAACTTTTTGCAATTGTGGCAGAGCTTTGCGCTCATCTGGTCAGCTTCTGTTAGAGGTCCCTAGGTCAAGACTCAAACAGTGGGGCGATCATTCTTTTGACGTCGCTGCTCCCAGGCTGTGGAACAAACTACCCCCTGACATCCGCACCACTACTGACCACAGCCTTTTTTCAAAAAAAAGCTTAAGACCCATTTTTTCTAAATTAGCATTTAATTCTAACTAGGGTAATACTGTCTCTTAGGTGTCCTCCTTCTGTCTGCTCCTTTCTTTGCACTTCTGGAAGGCTTTTAATGTCCTGCAACGCTGCACCACTAACGCACTTTTAATTGTATCTGTATGTGTTATGTATTGTTTTATGGCTTTGTTGTAAAGCACTTCAGGTACCATTTGGCTATTGTAAAGGGATTTACAAATAAACTTGATTGAACTTGATCGATCTCTTCTTCATCATACCTGAAACAAATAAATGGCTAATTGCTAGGTCTCTGTTAAACCCACCAACATGCATATGATGTAATTTTGCCTTTTGTTTTATGCATATTGGAGCAGGGGTGCATGCAAAACTTAAGGACAGTGGCACTCAAGGACTGGCGTTGCCTACCCCTGATCTATCATTTAACAAGAGATCATCATTCTGCTTCATTCTCTCTCTATTCTCCTATTCTGCAGAATCTTTTAGTTCATTCTCTAACGTTCTGCTCTCTATGCTTTTTCTCATAGTAGCTTTGCCTCGTCTGTTCCTGTTTGGCTGTGACACCATTCTGGAGAGAAATATCAGCTGTGCTGCTGCCATCAACACCCTTGTTTATAGATGCTGGAGATTGGCCTGTTTTCCAGTGTAGTCCTGTTTTTCTGACCGTGACTGGCTGGATGTGCTCTCTTCACCCTCAGACATGGGAGTTGGCTCGGTGCTCGTCTGCCTGGCTGTGTGTTTTCCTGGACTGGGCCACCTTTTACAGCTGCTTTTTGTATCTCTGCTTCTGTCTCCCTGAACCCCAGTCGGCCTTGGCAGATGGCCGCTCACCCTGAGCCTGGTTCTGCAGGAGGTTTCTTCCTTTTAAAAGGGAGTTTTTCCTCTCCACTGTTGCTACAAGCATGCTTAGTGTGAGGGATTGTATTTGAGTCAATGCAATTAACTGGTTTTCCTAAGATAGAAAACTTTGAATCAATGAATGTATGATCTGATTGAACTGTAAAGTGTCTTGAGATGACTTGTGTTGTGAATTGGCGCTATATAAATAAACTGAATTGAACATTTTTAAACCAACAATAACATAAAAAACTATAAAAAAATAGTGAAACTGCTGCTTTTCAAGCTGTATTTTCTGAGCTGTATCAGTATCGCATGAATGCGATACTGATACCCAATACCTGGCTTTGCCGTATCGGCAGATACCGATACTATACCAATACCATCTGTTTGAAATTGATGTGTGTGTGTGTGTTTATATGAAGAACTGCATACTACTTGGATCTAAAATAATTGCCATCATGGCTTTGTCAAGCTGCTGCCTACCTTTGTGAAGCAGGATATACAAAGTATATCCAGTAAAACTTTATTGCCTACCTGGAATGGGTGACAATAGTTGAATAAACTTTTGGCTCAAAATGGTATCGGTGCCCTATTTGTTTGTACTCACCGATACTGATACCAGCATTTTAGTGCTGCTTTATCATGTTTACATTTTGACATGCTGCTATGCAGTGATGGGCAGTAGCGCCGCTACATGTAGCGAAGCTATTAGTTTAACTACATGTTCCAGTAGCTTGACCGTAGCGTCGCTGCTTTATTTATCAAGTAACTTTCCAGTAGGGACTTTATTGCTTTAATAAGCGCACTCTTTCCGAGGCTGTCGTTCTATTGGCTGGAAAGGTTGCTAGGCGACGATCCAACTGCAATCTGAGAGAGAGCAAAAAAAATCCGCAAGCAGAGCCTACGGGTTTGCGAGCGTATCTGAGACTCGAACAGGAGGCAAGCAAGAGGAGAAAATATCGGTGCAAGAAGCATTAAATCTGAGAGAAGAAACAAAGATTTGAGAGAGAAGAGAAAATATTTGAGAGAGAGCGCATGTTTTGAGTGTGAGCATTATACGTTTTGAGTGCAAGAAGATTAAATTCTTTTCTCAAATTGAAATTATGTGCTCTTGCATTATGGCAGGATAATTCTCCCATATGCGCCACTAAGATACTCTAATTAGAGAGCAGTAGTGAAACTTCGACATTGTATTTTCATGGCCTAGTTTACCTGACAAGATGTTTACATAAATCTGTTTTTAGGCTTTGCACAGATAAGATTTTTTAGGTATGGAGGAACAGCTCTACTATAGGGCTGGGCGATATAGAAAAAAAGCTTATCGATAAAAAAAATGCATATTGATCGATTTCGATAATTATTTAAAAGATTTGAAACCACATTTTATGTGCAGGTCTGCCTGGACTTTTTATAATATTGCTAAACGATTTAATTTTAATAAAGAACACAAACACAGACTATGAATTAAATCTTTATTCAACCAACTTTTTTAACCATAACAGAATTGTTTTAAAGAAAAATAACTTAAGAGACCTGAGTTATGTTATTAAATACTGACAAAGAATAAACTAAAGTGACCAGAAAAGTGACCAAAATGAATATAACAAATAAATGCCCCCCCGCCGCCACCCCATTCTTCTAAGCTGAACCTGGTTCAGCTTAGTTTCCTGCTTTAACCTGAGTTATTACTTTGAAGTTGCTGGCTTCTCAGCATTTTTCTCTCAATTGTTAGAACTACGTGGGAAACTGCCCAGAACTGAAAATATATATATATTTTCCCCAAATTCCCGAAGATTCCTCGGAGGAGAGCAGCGTCGGGGCCTACACAGCTCGTACTCCTGCAGGTGTGAGCGGCTAAGATGATAAAAAAAAGTTGGTTGTGTTATCAGACTTCATTTTCACTGGTTCCCTACAAATTTTAACAGATGACTGTGGTTTGTTTTTTGTCCGACTTGCCATGACCGAAATACTGCCAAACTGGCGAATTACAAAAACCATTCTTTGGAACAATTTCCTCTGCCTCTACTTGCTGCGACATATTCATGTGCTCTGTGTTGTGGTTTGAGAGGGCGGCGCTTGGTGACGGCGTGCCTGGGTCCGCGATTGTGATTGGTTGGGAGGAAGTAGCGACTAGGATAAACCTACATGATAGGCTACAATGAAAAGGAAGGAAAACTGCGTTTCTTTTTTATCAAACTTTTATCGACTCTCTTTTTTTCTATTGCGCCACACGTCTATCGATCGATATATATCATTATTGAATTATCGCCCAGCCCTACTCTACCGTATATAAAATAAATACATAAATAAATAAATGCTCAATAAATAAATAAATAAATAAGCATTCAATTAATTGCCCCCAAAAATACAATAAATAAATATGTAGGTAGAAAATAAATTATATGGTGAGACATAAATATATGTATCACTTAATTAGCTTCTTTATTTTTTCACCTTCTTTTGTAAACAGTTTTATTTGTTACTTGAATCAACTGTTTAATTGAGGTCTTTTGTAGGGTTTTGTTTTCCCTAGAGATGTCCATTGAATGTAAACTCATAGCCATGTCTCGATGTGTAGAACACTACACAGTACCTTTCATTTGGTTCTAATAACAGCAGATTGTTTACTAGTTTGTCTACTAGTATTACTTCAGTTTTTATTTTAATATGCTGATCATAAAGCAATGTTTACACTGTGCTATGTCATTGGCTGATCTTTAATATATGTTTTAACTAGTGTGTCAGACTCATTTTGAATTGACATTAGCTTGGTACAACGTTAAGTAGCTTCTGATGTAGTTAAGCTACTGTTAACACGTTAGTGTAACTTAGCTTGCTATAATTCTTTAGGTGGTAGCTTTGGTGTAGTGAAGCTTAATTTATTGTTGAGTAACTGATAGCTTAGCTCACTACAATGGACAAGTAGCTTGCCCAACACTGCTGCTATGTCTGTGTTAATTATGCTTTGTTGCTCCCGATGTCCATAAAATGAACTTGTGAATTTTGTTGAATTGTGGAGAATGTAAGCTTTCCAATAATGTCTAACTGTAAGGTTTGTGTATCTCTATACAGCGCTAAAGGGTGCAATGAAGTTAAAGGGAACATAATGTGCACATAAAAGCTGCACGCCTTGCATGACCAGCTAAACGAAGGTGTAACTTTTGTGGTTGTAAACTGAGTTTCAAGAAGTGTTGTTGTCACGAGGAAGATGAGCAAAACTTCAGCTATTTTGGTTGGATGAGATGTGTACTGCTTTGCTATTGGCTGAGAGTGTAACCACGTCGTGTTTGCTTTCTAACATAAATGGGATGCGGAGGGAGAGCTGCAGAGAGTTTTCTGAATGAGCTTCCTGTGTGCTCTCTCCCTTCTGCAGAAGCGTAAAACGGAAGCCGTGTCTTGTGTCTCATCTTTATTTAAGAGTTCTGAACCTAACGCTAACATGTCTATATTGGTAAACATTTTACCGGTGGAATTTTCACGCATTCTGAGTTATTAGTTGTAAACGCTTTAAAATGGTGGGTTTTGAGAGAAAAAGTTTTCTTTGAAGTTTTCAGTTTCACTTTGATCCATGTTTTTCTTTGTTTTTTTAATTTTATTGCTTTAATTTCTATTTTTGTTGTGGTTGGGTCGAGGTTTTGAGGACCCATATGCAGAGGTTAGGAGGCAGAGGTGAGTCTTTGTAGATTTATTGAAATAACTGAGGCAAAAATCCAAAAACCAAAGTACAAGAACCAAAAACCAGACAACTTCAGGGGAAAACTCATTTGGGGAGCCAGGAAAAGATGAGGAACCAGCACTGAGGAACTGCACAGGGAGAGTATATATAGAAGACAGAACAAAGACAGGACTAATGAGGTGATTGGGTGCAGGTGTGAAGAGAGGAGTCTAGAAAAGAGCTAGGTGGAAAGGAGACGAACACAAAAGGGAAACAGAGGGCACCCGGAAACACCCAGGAACTCAAATTGATCTAGAAAACACCACAAAATAGGAATTAAGGGTGTGCAAAATAATCGTCATGACGATGCATCACGATTCTAATTTTTGTGATCTACTGCATCGATTCTTGAAGGCAAGAATCGATAAAAAAAAAAAAAATTAACAAATAAAATACATTAATGGTTGCCGCACATCAGCCAAATCATGTGGAATACAACTTCCAGTCCAGTAGATGTCGCTGCGGATGTGTTAAAGCCAGCTGCCTTGTGTCACAAGCATTTCCGGCAGCGGGATACTGAGACAAGTCATTCGTATACAAAATATGGAGGAGACTGAGAAAATTCGCCCCCCGGCTCCATCACATTTCAAGTCAGATGTTTGGATGCATTTTGGCTTTAAAAACAAAGAAGGTAAAAACGAAATTGATATGATGCACACATTTGCAAAATGGGAAATGTCATACATTTGAATGTTTTCATTTCATTGGTTTAAAGGACCACTGAGGCCATGTAAATGGCACTGATTATCCTTATTTTGTTATTTTAAGTTTTATGAATCCTAAGATCATTTTGTCCGTGTGTCCACGACAGTAATATTTGTGTCCAGAATTTGTTTTCATGGCGACACCTCCAAAAGTCATTTCAATAAATACAGCTATGTATGAATTCAGTTGCTTTCAGTTTTGTATCAATTGAAGACACTATCCAGATCATACACAGCCAGTCAGCCACTGGTAAGGGCTGTATCTTTTTCTTACAGTGTTCAGTGAAATTACTGCGATGCATTTCAAGTATCGCATCGTGGCATGTGAATCGTGATTCGAATTGAATCATGACTTCATTGCCAATACCCACCCCTAAAAGGAATCAAACCAATAAAAATAGAAAACAAAGAAAAACGTGGATGAAAGTGAAACTGAACACTCATAAGAAAACTTAAACAGAAGAAAAAACTGTGACACTCATATTAAATGGCCAAGCTCCATCTTGTTCCTTAACAGCACTTGATTCTTAATCATCTCAATTGTTGTTCCTCTAATTTCTAAAAGTAGAATGGGAGGCAGATCTTTTAGTTATCACGCTCCTCTGCTGTGGAACCAACTACTAGTTTCAGTCCATGAAGATGACACCCTTTCTAATTTTAGACAAGGCTACAGCTTATAGTTAGAGTGGCTCAGGTTATTCTGAGCTATCTCTATGCTGCTATAGGCTTAGATTCCCGGAAGACATAGGAACCACTTTTAATCATTCTGCTTCATTCTATCTCTATTCTCCCATACTGCATTATTTGTTAATTCAACTCCTAACATTATGTTCTCTTTGCTTTTTTGTTATAGTTGCTTCATCTGATCTGATCCAATTTGATGTGACACCATCCTGAGGAGATCCTGAGCTGCAGCCATCACCTTCCACTTAGATGATGGAGTCTGGCCTGCTTTTTAAAGTTCTTTGGTCCTGTTTTTCTCGAAAGATGTAGCTATGGGCTTAGCTATTGGCTCAGCTTTTGTAATGGCTAACTGAACGTGTTTCATCACTTTGATATGAAAACTGTCTCAGAGCTCATCTGCTCAACTGTTTCTTTCCTAAAAAGAGCCACCTGTGGAGCTAGTTTATTCTCACATTTTCTGAGATAGAAATTATTTATGGATCAGTGCTTGTATGTTTGTTTGGTGGAGCCTGTCCTGCAGTCAATTATTTGATACAATCAGCTGGTTTTCCTTAAATAGAAACTTTGAACAAATCTCACCAGGTGATCCTGACTGAAAGGTCTCAGTAAAGTGCCTTGAGATGACATAAGTTTTAAATTGGTGCTATATGAATAAACGTGTAAAGCTTGCCAGGGGGCTGCCCTAAAGAGAGACTAATGAAAATAGGGATTTTCTTGTTTCATCTTCCAACATGATAAAATTGCACAATGAATGGTGGCAGGTTCCCTGAATGATACATCCTTGCCTGTATATATTTTCATTGTGTAGAAAATAAAACCAACCTGAAATGGCTGCTGGAGTACTGAGTGTTGTGGTTAATAAAGTATTTTTTTAATGCTAAGAATGCTGGACAACTTGCAGATATCATATTCCCATTTAATAACTACACTGATCTGTAGGCCGGTGCCATTTATTAAGGCCACTCTTTCAAAAAAAAAACCCACTCAGTAATTCCCAGATAATGCACTGCCATAACTTCACGTGTATCTGCTTGCCACCATACCTCTTTGCCATACTGCATGCACAGCCATATTATTATTTTATTTTTTTTTACAATCATTACATAGGTCTATACAGAACAATACTAGAAAAAAAAACAGTTAAAACCTTAAAAAGATTAGATGCAGGCAGACTTGCAGCTAGCATATAAGCTTTAATGGAAGAGTTGTTTATTATTTTCTTATTAACTGGTTCAAACAAATTTATCTGAAATTCAATTGAATGTAGATGAAAGGATATCCTGAATGGCCCATTCAGGGTTTTGTTAAAGAAAATCTCTAGTGTTAACACCTTGAAGATTTCTCTCTCTCTCTAGTTCTTCTTGAAAGAGATCACTCTGGCCAATCTCTTTAAATAACACTTCATAATGAATATGTATTAAATAACCAGGAGACATGACAACAGATTTTGATAGAAATTGTAATCTTACTCAGATCAGAGAAGTTGCTTAGAGTTACAGAAGGCAGCACTTACTGTCTGGGCTCACTTCTCATGAAGCGGCCATGATTCACCGTTAGAGAATCATTTTATACAACTCCAGTCTGCCACATCATCACATCATTACACGTTTGCAGATGTGGAAACATCCTTGGCTTCAGCCATTTCAAAATATTACACTTTGTTCTTAGCTGAAGGACGCCGCTCTCATTCCATTCCCAAATCTTTGCCCCGGACTGAATGACAGACAGAGGAACTGTCCTAATAGGGCTCGGGATCCACGTTGCATTGTGGGACGTCGTGGTCATATTGACGGCTATGCAAACGTAAACATAGCTCTGATACAACGTTGTTGTTGAAAGAAGAGACGTAGAAGTAGAGAGAAAAAAAGATGTTAAAATCCCGAAAAAGATCTGGAATTTACCAGAACACGTTAAATAGAGAAGCCAGGGACCGGTATGTTGACAAAATCAGCATTATTAATAATTTGGATCCATATGAAGTTCCAAACAATGAGTGGAGCACCGATGAGTGAGCGCCTATACTTCAAAACAGATCTGAAGCTACAAGTCCTTGGAGTCTCATATGCAGTTCATGAATGGATGGGTTCAGGAGCTGCAGATCATAAAGCCAGCAAACAGTGGGAACACAGTAAACCGTACGAAGGTAAGCTGTGATCAGACGGGCTCTGGAACCTGCTAGTTTAGCAACCGCTAACCGCTAATGCTGACAACCACTCACGCATGTAATGTACTTTTAACTAGCTGCTATGTGTTTCAAAGGTGTAGTTAGTAACGTTAACTGCCAACCCTCCAGGTTTCTCACGTATTTGAGCCTTTTCCCGCTGCCGTTTTTATTATTTTCCCGTAAAAGATCCCAACTTTGAAGGAAAGAAACAAAGTAGGCTATAAAATAAAACCGTGCATCTTTAACTTACCAGAATGAAAATGCAGGGAACACACTCTCAATGACATTGGAATACTGTGGAAAGTTATGTTCAGTTGTCTTACAGCCGTGATCCAAGCTATTTATCTCTGACGCTTGGTCTCCATGGTTACGCCTCCAGGCAGGAAAGCGGTGGAAAGTTAATCCATTTTCTATGTTTTTCCCATGGCGATCATGTGTTGAGCTGTTACAGCCCACAATACAGCAACGGTTCACCATGGTTGAAATCAAGTTAAGGTGAAATTAATCAAATTAAAACACGGCTGAGAAGGAGTACAGTATGCGGTAGTCATAGGCAGTAGTCTGAGCCGCGGTAAAAGAGGCCGTCAAGATGGCGGCAACGCAAAGTGCTTACGTCACGACGACCAAGCCCTATTAGTTAAACTACTGGGGAAAACATTAGTTCTGACACGCATCAGATAAGTGATATAAGGGTGTTATAAAATCAAACATCATTAGTGATAATTATCCTAACAATTTAGCTCTACAAACTATTTCTAGGACCAGTGGGAATCTGTCGTTTACAGATATGAACCATAAACAGTGGATTGCCTTTAACTTTACAGTGTTGACTCTTCTTTCATCTAAGAAGCAGCTGATAAGTCAGAATTCTTTTTACCTAGTTTTATGTTGGATGATGATTGTTTTATTGGTTTTTATCTAGTGGAGGGTTCCATGAAATTTCATTGTATTTACTTTCTATGCCAAGGTCAAATTCTGTTGTTTAAAAGAGCAGATGTCACGGGTGAATTTCCAGTTGTGAGATCCATAAACTTCTATCCATTCTAACTAAGAGGATGTGGTCAGACTGAAGGTGTATTTAGACTAACTGAGCTTGTTTTATTTAGCAAAAAAAAACTGTCTTCCCATGTAGAGCTGTGACACTTACCAAAAAAATAAAGAAGTTTTAAAAAGTATGGAAGTGGGCTGAATAGAAATGCAAAACACTTTTCAGATTCCTATTAGTTGAAGGTTATTAAATAAAGCATAATCTTTTGGTTATCAATAATGTAGTTGTATGTGTTGTCCTGCTCAATGGTGTAACGACATGGATATACTGCTGTAAATATTCTGCTGTAAAATCAGTCTTATCGGGCTAGATTATCGCTCTCTCCATTCATCTCCTTCACTCACTGTAGCAGCAACATCGGTTCTTTTAAGAAACGTGTTTATTTTGGGAAGTTTTTTCCGTTCTTCCAGCAGCTCTTCTTTGCTTTTTCTTTTCTGGAATCTGCTTAAGTACCTCTTTTTGGTATCCATCGTCGCTAACACATTGTATGTAACGGTTATGGTTTTAATCTACACTCTGGATTACCCATAATTCCAAGTCGTAGTGTAAAAAATAAAATACTCACATACATTGTTCTTTTAAGATCTTTATTGCGGTTTAAAACATATTATATGAGTGTATTTTTACCAACCGTCTAATGAACTATACACAGTTTTTAACATAGTAATTATAAGTACCACTGTCTGCTTTGCTATTGGTGTCGTGTTTAAACTGCTCACCATCGTGTTGAAATCTGCCATGCATGAAACAAGCAGAACACTATGGCAATAGCCCTACTGCTCCACTTGTGAAAGTAAATTCTGTTGGGCTCTTTTTGGCATCAAGACTATCATTGTTGTTGTCACGTTGCCAGACAAGACATTGTAAAAAAAAAAAAAAAAAGAAATCTGACATGTGTTAGGGTATAAATAAGGTCCGGTCAGTCAACCTAGTATCAGGTGGGTTTAAGAGGAATTTTTCGCACCATTACATCTGCAAAGAGACGTCCTAGTCCACAATTGTGTAGGGGGCCAACCAGGTGTCAGTGACGGGGCCCCTAAGCAACTGCATACAAATAATTGGAATCAGGTTTTTTGGTAGCAGCAAAAGATAATTCACAATCATGCTAACTCTAAAATATTTCAGTTCTAGGGTTTAAGTTGATGTGAGGATGCGTCTGAGGTCCCCTGTTTACTTTTTTGTGGAGTGTTTCATCAAAAAGAGCACAATTCTAAACCCAGCTGTCATCAGTTTTAATGATGCAGTTAATTTATGCAGTTAATCTAATGCATGAAGGGGAATGTTTAAAAACTATAGGGGTGCTCACCATCTTTAGGAATATTCTAATTTATTTATTGAAGAGAGCAACTGTGAAAACTCATCATGATTCATCCCAGCTTTGATAAGAATTAATTATCTTTTTTTTATATGAGACCTACATTTAGAACAAAAAAAAAAAGTAATCTTGTCAGCTTTTCATTACGAAACGTTTTATTTATTTATTTATTTTTTGTCTGTGCTGTTCCTCACAGACAAATCAAAAATGTGCATTTGAAGAGAATTAATTCATTGATGATATATGATGGAAAAAAAATACATGTAAACATTCATCACACAGCGTTACCACAAAACATAAATATAGTATTTATATAGTTAAGATAGCCTTTGTATTATTAAAAAAAAAAAATCAAATGCATGGTGCACAGAAATGTGTATTTCATAAATCTATTTATCAGAGGTTGTAGGGATTTACACTGACCTCCGTTAAGTGATGCTGCTCCGTTATGTCGTGCGGTCCTTTTGATCTATGGACGCCATGGGTGCGCGCGGGTTGCTGTTGTTACTCCGCCGCCATGTTCCTGTTCAGTCTACCGAGCCGCTATCTAGGCGTCCTGTCCTGGTCCTCTGTCGTCCAGAGGTTGCATGTGACAGAGCGAGGCCGGGAGCCTCGGAGCCTTTCTCTTCTAGCTTTCTGAACCGCCGCACCGCCTGCTGGTGCAGGACAGAATGACAAGCGGCCGCTCAAGGAGCCCGTTTCATTTCGGGGGGTTTTTCAAAATAAAACAATGTTGCGCAACGAGTGGAGCTGTAGAGATAGGTCAGGACTGCAATCAGGCCGATTGCATGACCCACTTATATAGAAAACAACACACACAGAAAGAAAAGCGTTGCATGCAAGAGGTTAATCAGGGTTGTTGGATTGAAACCCATCCTTTACTCCAATAACATTTCCTTCACATTCTGGGAGCTGCACAAAATAGTTAACAGTATTTATTATTATTATTTTGTTTTTTGTGTTGTTTGTTTTTATTTAGCTGAAACCAAGAATATAAGCAATCAACCTCTGTGCTTTGCCATGTTTGTTTGGACCTCCATGTTATCTTTACAGATAAGAGGAGTGTTTCAAACTACAGGTTCTCAAGCCTTTCAGGAAAAATTTATATTTTTCAATTAGATACATTTTGGGTTTGGGCTCCCCTACAAGCACCTAGCCTTAATTTTAAGCCTTAATTTTAAGTCAAGACTCTCTGTTATAATCACATTTTCTTGTTTCTTGTTGTGCAGATATTATCACTGGTGCAGTAAGAAAAACCTTTGATTGATTTTAGGGCACCACTTTATTTAGGGCAGGGGTCTTCAACGTTTTCCAGGCCAAGGACCCCCAAACTGATGGCGAGATGGAGCGGGGACCCCCTAATTAAATATATTGTATGAAATTGTGTTATATCAAACTTGTTCTATAGTCACTCTATTACAGATGGAGTAATGTAACGAAAGTAATTTTCTCCCTGGGATTATTAATGTATTTCTAATTCTGATTCCTTTGTTGATGGGACATGTGTTGTGAATGAAACGGTGCCCAGCTTGAAAGAACTCCTGTGTGTCACTGAATGTGTGGATTGATGACAGAAAGACATCTTCTGCCTCCATTTATCTGTTTACCACAGTGTGTTGAATTCATGTTAATGTGGATTTAAAGACAGGGGGGAATATTAAAAACTACTTCTCATGCATAGTTTGCTTACTTTATAAAATAACAATGAAAAGTCACAGTCATCCAGTCATTCTTATATGATCAAATTTCACAGGTTGAAAATGTTTCCCCCTCTTCATACGAATTTTTTCATTTCCAGCCTTGCAGTTCTATCATGCAAATTGAACTTGCACCCACACACATTTTAGTGTCTATCTATCTATCTATCTATCTATCTATCTATCTATCTATCTATCTATCTATCTATCTATCTATCTATCTATCTATCTATCTATCTATCTATCATCTACTTTATTTTGAAGGAATGCATTGTCGCTTTAAATCCGGTTCTTTCTAAATCTAACTAGCTTCTTGGTCGTTCCTTCAGCAAATCATAGGGCGCGCTATTTTTGCACAAGGAATCGGAGAAACATTTGATACACATCGATTGTCGGTAGGATGTTTTGGGATTAAAAACAGTCCAAGATTCAGGGTCCATTAGCTTGTTGGCGATTTTCAATATTTCTGCTCAAAGAGACCATATTGAAAAACTGGTTGTGAAAACGGCAATTACAGATAACGGGACTTGACAAAAATATGTTCCCTGACCGGGAATCGAACCCGGGCCGCGGCGGTGAGAGCGCCGAATCCTAACCACTAGACCACCAGGGATTAGTGAGCAAACAGTGTACAAAATTATGTATAAATTCTGCAATCCGGATCTGACAGCTATCGTCGCTTGGGTCTATAATTTTTTTTTTTTGACCACTGCTTTCTGTGTAATTATGACTCATATTGATCTAGATTTCTCAGAGGTCAGGAAAGCAGTGACATGTCTAGAGGTCTTCCCATATAATGTTTTGTATGGTCTTGTTTTCTCATCGGAGACCTCGTGGCGCAACGGTAGCGCGTCTGACTCCAGATCAGAAGGTTGCGTGTTCAAATCACGTCGGGGTCAAAGTTTTATCCCCTGTAGTTTAGTTTATTGATTTATTCTTTTCAGTACCTTAATGAAGTCAAGCCGTGACAAGAAGTTTGATAAAATACTCAGAAATGTCATTGCCTCATACATTTATTGAGCAATTAAAAAAATCTAGACAATAAGACAAAGATAAGACAAAGAACCATTTTTATTGGCCAATATATTTTCTAATAAAAAGCAAACAAAGATAAATAACGATCAGATTAACCTGTAAAGATTTAACTTGTTTCTGTGTCCCGATGAGAGGAAGCCCAGTTAAACTGTTATTCTAAAAATATATACAGGCCAGTTAAATTTAGGAATGAGATCATGGAGTGTAGAATTAAATAGATAACTTTTGGGTGAAAAAATCTGATACACGACATTTCAGTCATTGGGTTTATTAAGTGTGAAGAAATAGGTACCCTGGAAGATTGCCTTTAAAAATGTTTCCCAACTACATTGTCTCAGAGTGGGACTTAATCTTAATGCTCATTTTTTTGCGGGTGTTGTCTGTACAGCGCTCCAGGATGAGCTCAGCACTGGGTCGGGGTGGGATGACTGGAGCTTCCTTCTTCACCTCGCTCTCTGAGCTGGATCCCGAAACCTCAGGAATGTTATCTGTTTGATAAAAACAGAGGACAAAGATCACGGGTTCATCTTTAGATTGAAGCCACTGTAAATATGAAGGAATGTTTTCATTACCTTCATTCTTCCTCTCCCTCAGTGGTGTCTTTGCAGAGTTCCTTTGAGGAGCGGCGACACCTTTCTGCTGCAGGTAACGTCGACTATTCCTGCGATAGGCGTCCTGGCTGAGCTTCTTCCGAGATTTGCCGTGGATGCTTTTGGCATTTCTGATGGTGGACCTTGGAAGAATGGAGATGACAGAAGGTGCTTTAAGAAGCAGTGGAAGGTTGGGAATGCTGACTGTAACCACAAGTGAATAAATTATAATACTTGAGTAGATTTATTAATATCATTTAATGATAATTCATTCTAGAAAATAAAGAAAAGTTTTTGTCAACAGAAGTAAAATGCACAGCTATGTTCGAAGAGTCCTGGAAAAAGAAATTTATTTAATCAGAAGTGACACAAAAAACACAAAACTGAAAACAGAACTATGGACAAACTAACAGCGTCCTGTTTGAAAGAGCTGCAGTATAAATCATTTATTTTTAAAGAATGGACTTTAAAAATAAAAAAATAACTCTTTCCTCATAAACCAAGCTCAGGTTTTAAACGCAATCTATCATCATACCTGCGTGGGGGAGGCTTCTGTCCTCGCAGATTTATCCTGCTTATTTCATTCTTCTTATCAGACTTCTGTAGGAACATGGATGGGTAATGACCGGTCTCTTCTCCTTTCCTGGCATTACAAATTGAAGTAAAAGTACACTAAATTAAGAACAACTTTTAAAATGTCTATTTATGAAGACTAAAACATTTTTTATGAGACTCTGAACATACAAAAACATCACTGCTGGCATGTTTGAAAGTGATATGTGATATGTGATGTTTCTCTATGTTTGACACCAGTGCAATAACTATATAAATATATATATATATATATATATATATATATATATATATATATATATATATATATATATATATATATATATATATATATATATATATATATATATATATATATATATATATATATATATATATATATATATATATATATATATATATATATCCTTCTATATAAATACCCATGTAAACACCTTGTGCAATAACCCTTTATAATGATCCTACTATAAAGAAAAGGTAGTATATAAAAAAAGCTGTTAAATGTGAACCCTCTTTATAAACTGTATATATCCCTTTTTCTTACTTTGGCACATTGTTCTTCTTTGACTATTTGCACTGATGTAACAGTACATTTCTCTACTGTGAGATCAATGAAGTCAATCATTCAATTACTGTAGCAATCAATTCTTTAAAACATCCAGTTGCATACCTAAAATGACCCTAAGTGATCTATGGTGTACATTTAAATCCTATGAAAAGTGTTTTGTGTGCAATTTTTTATCAATTTGTAGTTCATTAGACAAAGCTCAGACATTTTCTACCTCAAAATGCTCTGCAATATTCCAAAAAAAGAAAAAAAAAAAATCCAGGGAGCTTTTTGAATTAAAAACTCAACACTATTTATGACATTTTAAATTGAAAAAGCTCCCTTGATGGGAAGTGAAACATCTTCAAACTTGGAAACAAAGTCCAAGTTTTTACTTTTTTGGAATCACCGTGACCTGGATAATTGAGAATCTTCACCAGCATCTGCAATATTCATTATTTCATTCATTACTAGTTTGCTAATATAAAAAATGGAGCTAATTTACCACTTCCAGCATACAAGTCAAGAATAAGAATATATGGGGTAAGATAACTGTCATTATAAAGGCATCCATAGGTGTCTTTATAAATTAAAGCCAATAACACATTTAAGATCTATATTTGTTCTTTGTCAGCTCTTACATACATGTAACATAAATTGTTTCACCTGTGAGAATACAAGTTTAGAAATTACCATTACATGTTACAAAGCAAAAATTCTCCAAATCAAGTGGAAATAAACGATATACTTGCATAAATCTTAAGCCCTGTATTGTGCAGATACACCTCCTACCAGTTGATGGCGGTAATGCACCTGAAGGTTGTTCATCAAACAGTATTAAACAAGTAGAAGATGACAAAAGAACCATTTACGTATGATAAACTGTGCATGTGTAAAAAACATAATTTTTGGAAAGGTACAAATAAAATCCTTCTAAGTTTCTCGGAAACTGCCGACAAATATGAATTTTTTCCTCTCTGTGTTTTCTCCTCTGCGTCGTAATTTGGAACAATACCCTCAGGTTGAAGGTTATCTCTCTTAATAAAGACCATTACTTCAAAAAAATGCCAGCAGACAAAAGTAGATGAGCGGTGGTGCTCAATGTAACTGACTACTACAAAGAAATGCTAATAATGCTACGAATAGACATTAACACCTATGAGGGACCCAACAAACGTCTACAAAAATAAAATAACAGACTATAACTGCCAAGCTGCCCTGCTGGATCATGTTGGAAGTGGGTAATCTTGCACTAGAGGGGGTTGCTATAACTTCTAACCTAAATTCTTCCACTTCTGCCTCTGCTGTGATGTTATTTCTGATGGCTGATTCAGTGGTAGTAGTCAGCTCTTTCACTGGAAGTTGCTTAGGGGTTACCACAAAATTGAGACCCTTTAGCAGAACAATCAGTTCCAACTGGGTTAATTCTCTGTTAGAGAGATTTTTTACCCACTGGATTTGGATGACTTGGTGTGAGTTTTCCCCATGATCTTCTCTGTGCGCTTGGTTGGTAGCTGAGGTTTTCCTCATTTTCACTAGATGAGACTGCAATTTCTGCTTTTTTCTTTCATTGATCTTAGAGTGTTGTGTGAGCTTTGCCATTTCAATGAAACATATGACCTCTTGCAGAAACACTTCTTGGAGTTGCTCCCAAAGCTGGTCCTGGACATTTTTTCTCCTGAGAGTGCATAAAGAGTGAAAACGGACTTGTCAGATTCTTTCTCTCAGGAGCTGGCTTTGAGGTCTCAAAATAATCTGGTCCGCTTGTCGACTTGAAGCATATGCTGTTTGGAAACAGTTTTCTGTTGCCTGCATCTCAAACTGAATTTAGAGACGGTTTCTGTAATCTGCAAATTTTCTGGAATTATGCTCATACTCTAACACCAACATGTGGCCACCAAATTGTTGCGCAACATGCCTTTGTAACTTCTCTGTATGTCATTGCAACCACAAACAAGTCCAGCATTTGAGACTGGTGCTATGTGAAACTCTTGTTTCCTTTGGTGTAACTTCTCTCTTCACCTGCATTCCCACATCAGAGGCAACAAACACCATCAGGACACAACTGCAACATGACCAAACCCTGAAAGACAGCCCTATTTTCACACCCAACCAGAACTGTGTTTCACCCATTGTTTCCAGGATTTATACGGAGGAGGTGGAGAACAGACGTTTGCAGGGAGGTTGCACAGGGGGGCTTGCAGCTTCAGCTTTAAAAGAATGATTTAAAGGCTTATCACATAGCCCATGCACAACAACAGACAGAAGAACGAGGGGTGGCCATTTAATTTGCATCTGACTTTGAATATCTTTAGGAGGATGGACCTCCATGCTGCTTAAATAGATCAGTGCTTTAACTACAGATTGCTCTGGTGAAAACCAACAGATTTGACTAAGGCTGGATAGGTGTTGAAAGGTTTTCAGAAAAAACTGAGAGAAAGCCCATTCTTACCTCTTAATTATTGCTCTAAATACTCCAATCTGTTCTAAAACTACACACAAAGCTGCAAGATCTACTAAATAATCTCTTTAAAAAATCTATAGACCTAGTGATACAGACAAATTGAGTGGATTGCAAATAAGCCTGCATGTTATATGCTCAGAATTTACCTTACGACCCACCATCCATCCAGAAGTTTGTGAATGACCTCCACAGTCTCTCCCACCTCCAGGGAAATCTCATCTTCTTGCTCTGCCTGGTATGCTTGGGTGGTGATGTGCAGGTCTCCTGCAGAGACACACAACTCTTTCAGTTAACAAACACATTAATGTCTATCAGTTACTGATGTCATTAAATAACAGTGCAAACCCTGCCTTCATAGTCCGGATCAGGTTCCTCTGCCTCCTCTGGTCCATCAAGAGGTTCCAGGTAGGAGGCAGGAACCCATCCTCGTTTGGATTCACACTGACAGAACCACCAACCTGAAACAACCACAAAAAACTCAATTACACAATTAAGCTAACTTGGAGGCAACATTTACTTAAAATTTATATAAAAATCTGCCAACCACTATAAAATGTGTTACCACACATTGATTTAGAGATGTTTATTTATTATTATTTTCTAATTGTTGTTAAAATGTTGCTTGGATGAAAGTGCGCATTCAGCGTCTCGGCAAAGAACTCATGATCTTCCTCAACACTGAAGTCCTCAGACATTTTTCTTTCGTTGTTTCTTTCTTTGCACAGGTAAACAGCACATTTCTTCTTCTACGCTTGCAAATCGGCAGAGCAGACGCTGAATGCGCACTTTCATCTGGTTTGGTCTGCCGCGGTTTCTGTAGGCTCGTGAACTCGCAGGCGCGCGCTTTTAGGAAATCCTATACACTACTGTTTAGGCTCTAAAAACATTCTAAATGACTTCGTTTCGAGTAAATTCTGGATGCTACCCACTCAGGACACTTGGAATACATTGGACGAGCAGTATGGAGGAATATTGACACGTTTTTTGTGGACTTTTATGGACCTTTCTGCCTCGGGTGCTGGGGACCTCCATTATTTGAATGTCACCAGACAGCAAGAAGCCTCCCAGATCTCCAGATGCATTTGAGATATCAAAAAAGTACTCCAGAGTGTTGTTCAGCATGGGGGTGAGTAGAAAATGAAGGCTAATCATGTTTTGGGTGTACTATTCCTTTAAGATATTTAAATATAAAATTATAAACACAATTAATTTTATTTCATTTTTTTTAGGTTAGTAGTGTCCAGTCCAAAAGGCCCTGTGACCTCCAACTTTACATGTTACGCTGGTCCAAATATTTGATGCTTTTCTCACCATTCTGATTTTTCTCCACAATTTCTACTAGATCTCCAGTGTGAAGATTGATCTCATGTTTGGATGTCTTTTCAAAGTCAGCAATCACTCTGTAGGTATCCAGGATGATAGGGCCAGAAATCTCTGCAAGGTGAAAAACAGCAATTCCCCTTAAAATTTAGCAAATTATTGGGGGAAAAAAGGCTGATTCAAGAGACCAAACCGCATCTAGTTCCATGGTGGTTTTTCATCATTTTTCAAAATTGCTTAAATCATCAAACTATGTAACCACTAAAATATGGGTAGGAAATCAGTCATGTGGTTACATGCAAAATACGTAGATTTAGCCTTTCAAAACAGCTTAGATAAATTATTTATTGTTACACAAGTTAAAATAAAAATAATTAAAGTTTTCAGAGAATTCCTGTTAAAACAGTTACACCAACACCTACCTGAAGCATTGCCTCTCGCGAGATCCCTAGACTCCACAAAAGTCTCATTTCTTTTCAGTCTGTTGGAGTAATTGTCAGCTGTCAGGTTTTTCCAAGATAAAATATATAATAGCATAATCAATGTCGCTGTGTAATATACTGACGTGTTTGGTGCAGGTGGGTTTTCATCCTCGGGCCGGACCCTGAAGAAGTTGGAAAGATGTTTGCAGCGCGAGATGTGCGGCGACAAGCTTAGGAGTGTCTGGCAATACTCGGCCAGAGTGGTCTTCCTGTCTTCTCTTGACTTCTGGCTTTCCACCCACCGTGGAGCTGAAGAGATAACCCAAGAGAACACTTCCAGAGTGAGTTGCAAAGATGGAAAGGTCTCCAGTTGTAGTTGAACAAAATAACGACTGAATGACTGAAATGGAGTTACACTTAAATCATAAAAGTCACCTGGAAGACTTAAAGTGATAAAGCCTCAGGTTTATCCATCACACAGTTCTGTATTAGGACCTGAAATTTAGCTTTTTTTTAAGCTTTGAAATGTAGTATGTGCAGATAAATTGAGATTCCATGTTATTACTTGAAGAAATGGAGCAGGGTTCCCTACAGGGACACTGTAAGACACATTTGCCAGCAGTAAAGGGGACAAATAACACCTAAAAGTATATTTTTTTTATCACCAGAACCTTGGTAAAACCCATTCATGTAATCAACATTCAAGGCTAAATAAAACATCACATGTAGATATGAGTTGACAGTAAGTAACAGACCATTTCAAACATTGTATCACAGCCTGCTGCTTTTTCTTTGGAACATTCAGAGGTTTACAGTGAGCTGCATTTTGCATCAGCACTGAGCTTTTGTTTCTGCTTCTTCTTTTTCATTCTGCAAATGTTTAGTAACATTACACAAGCGGTATGTGTAATGTGTGTAACTTTGTAGTTCTGTTTTTAATCAGAAAGCTCAGGAATACATAAAGTTTAAACAGGAACATGAAGAAAAAACAAAATGAGAAGCTGCACGCCCTCAGCTCATGAAAAAACTGAAACTAAAACCCCAAAAACACTGGAAATGCCCACAGGTGCTACAGCATTTCAAAATAAGTAAGCATCGTCCAGTTATGTTCAGCAGACAATTTCCCCTCCATCTTATTTTTTTTTTTTTTTTTTTGGCGGCAGCAAAGAGAAAAGTAAATGAGGGGGAGAGCAACCTCTTAACTGCAACAACATATGATCTGTTTTCTATCAAATCCAGAATCATCCCAACATTAAATTGTTACCCAAGCTCCAAATCTGGATTCCCTCTAGCTCATCTAGTGGTGCTACTGCTGCTGTTGGTGCAATGATTCACGTTCACTTCCTGTTTTGACTGCTGACTTACCTTCTGTGGTCCTGTTTAGGCTCTCTCTGTGATCTAAATTTGAACAACTTTAAAAAAAAATGAAAGCTTTCTCTCTGGTTTAATACAGATCTGTGCACTTTGAAGCAAAATAGTAGGAAACACAAGAGAAAATACTGCTGTATAAAATGACCACTCATAGAGCAAGGGGAGCATAGCCATAGATCTGTTGACATCTGCCTGGCTGTGTCTTTACTGGACGGGGCCACCTGTGGAGCTAGTTATCGGTTATCTTTTGTATATGTCCTTTTTTTTGTATATCTGCTTCTGTCTCCTTGACTCCCAGTTGGCCTCGGCAGATGGGCACTCACACTGATCCTAGTTCTGCTGGAAGTTACTTCCTGTTAAAAGCGAATTTTCCTCTTCACTGTCGCTACAAGCATACTTGGTGTGAGGGCTTTCTAAAGAGTCAATAACAAAATCCAAATGAAGGTTGTCGCTGCAGTCTCCAAGAGGAGCATGTCTTGCAATTCAATGACTGGATGCAATCAGCTGGTTTTCTTAACCAGTCTGACAGAATTGTCTCTGTAAAGTGACTCCAGATAACACGTTGTGAATCACCGCTATATAAATAAACCGAATGGAATTGAATTAAATCATGCATAATTTCTTTAAATTAGGATTCAGCTGAGAAAATAGTTAGTGTTTTCCAAAGATTAATGAAACACAGGATGAAGTATCCAAAAATGTACCGTAAAACTGCAACTGCCAGTAGTTGTACAGCAAGAAATCATAATTATTATGATTTCTTGTGCAGTTCTTCAAACAGTGCACAGTTCTTATGCATGCAACATTTATTTTTCAATTTGCTTTCTAACCTGCTGAAACAGGCAGAAATTGTTGGCTTTTCTCATCACCGATCTAAATGTGATTTTTTTTTTTCCTTCCGATCCAATGCCAACCCCTAAACATACACTTAAATAATTTCTAAAACATTGAAAGTGTGATTCGTTGAAGAAACATTTTGACTAATAAAACAGCTTTTATATAGTCATATAAGAATTTCCTGTAATTTAAGATATATGATTTTTGGAGAAACACAAAATTTTCTCTTTTACCATTGGGCTTTTTTTTTCTTTTCTTTTTTTTTATTTATCAAAAACTAGTGTAGATTAGATTTGAATCATAGTAGGGCAGGTTATGTGAGTAAATAAATCCTATATACACTAGCTAATCCCAGCAAAAGAAAGTTTAGTTTTTTTATTTGATGGACACCTGGAAACAATTATTTTACATCATAATATTCCTGGTGTCAATGGCCTCTCCCCCAGTAAGCAGGAAAATGTTAAGAATGACATTTTTTAAACTATCTTACAGCAGGGCATTAATTCCTCTCTAAAACAAATGTACAAAATGTGAAATCTAGTAGAAAAGGGTTTTCTCCTTTTTAAAAGAGGTTCTGTTTTGTTGCCCAACTTTGTGAATACCTGCTTTGAAAAACAAAACTGTTGATTGAGCATCTGCTAATTTCTGGGAGCTAGATAACTGCAAACTACCATAAGAAGCATTTGGAAGGATATGCAAAAGTTATGACACACATATAAAGGTGATTGGGCATGCATATAAAGAAATTTTAAATAAAGTTCTGAATAATATTTGTCTCATTAGTCTGGCACTTAACTAATCCAAATTATTTCTGAATTATATCGTTCTATATAGCATAGCTAAATATCTAATCTCATTTGTAATGTAGGAACAAAATCTGCTCAGGTCATTTGTTTTACCATCATCTACAATGGTGTGAGAAAAGGTTGGGTTGGTAGTTGCCAAGATAATGCTGGTATATATATAAATATATAATTGTGAGGACATTACCCTGCAGAGAGCACTAAGCCATGTTCTTCATTTCATTACTGTGTTACTTTGGTAGAAAAAATAAATTTAGGGTTATGCATTTAGGCTTTTATTCTGAAAATAAAAAAGTTTTGATTGTAGCTAATTACAAGCTGTTAGGTCTCAGCAATAGGTGTGGCCATTGCTTACTTCCACACCAGTCATCTCAGATAAAGAGCAAATCATTGATGATTTAACTGTAAGAAAAACAGTAATTATGTGTAAATACAACTTGCCATTTTCTGAGAAGATGACATTTGTGTCAAATCAGTATGAGTCATTTCAGACCGAGATTCAACTGTAGGAGGATACTTAAAAGGCGAATGAAAAAGGAAAGGAAACTTGCATTTTAGATGTAAAAGCTTTAATTATGCTTTTTCAATTACCTTCTGCTACTTATAATCCATTACTTTTGTTTGTTCTGAATCTTTTTTTCATTAAATAAGGTGATTTTGCTCTGTTGTTATAAATAGGAATCTGCAGACGGTGAAACTAGTATATTTCACGCCTGTTTTGAAAAGAACTTCACACCTACTGGTGCCACAAGCAAAATCAAACTAACACCAAAACTCGCTAATTATGATCAAGTATTTACTTTATTCCTAAACAGCTTAAACGCTAATAAGTTGAAGTTTTAATCTTAGAACTGAAGCTACATTCCACAATATTTGTCCTCATCGGTGCTTAAAAAATACTTTGGCTGCTGCTCATTACAGTTGATTTCAGTTGTTCTTTCAAGAAAAAAGAGAAGTGAATTCAGCCCCATGTCTTTGTTAATCGCAGGTGCTTCCTGGAAGATGATTGCAGCATATGGATGGGGTTTTTACACGGAAACTGTGAACTTATTTTGACACCCTCTAACATTCAATCCCCCATGAAAAAGAGGTGAGGGCAGAGACAGAGTGAAATCTATAATCTGAGCATGCACATTTTTTTTTACCTGGTAGTGATGGGATTACTCTGTCCCTCCTGTCTATTTGTCCAGCCTCAATGGGAAACATCTCCTTCAAAGACTTCTGCAGGAAAAAACAAGGGAATAAAATTTAGATCTGTCTTTACATTTGGTAGAGCTTTAACAGCAAACTGCAGAGGGACTAACATGAAAAGTGTGGATTTCAGGATACGTCCTGTAGATGAGTTTCTCCGACTCGTCGCTCCATTTCACCATCAGTCTGTAAACCTAAACAACATTTAACGGTAGATACTTTCAAAGATCAGACACATCAACAAATATTTCCTTTGGTTTCTGTAATTGATTGGAAGTGTAAATGCATTTCAATGTTTAAAGATCAATTTTTTTTTTTTTTCCACAATTAAAGGATTTGTGGACTCACGTAATGTTGACTTGGGAAGAAGCGTTTCTCGAAGCCGAGCAGCTCCACATGCCTGACGTAGACCTCCTCCATGATGAATGGCAGAAATCTGTAGGACAACAGATGTGAAGAGCTGCAGGCACTTTGTATAAATAGTCTGTGTGTCGTCAACACGCCACAAGAGATCATTTCCTCTTTTTTAGTGTTTGGATATGGCATAACTTTATCTCTGAGACAAAAAGGGGAAGGAGACACACACTGGGGCTTCCACCTGTTAACTGTAACAAAAATGGAATACTATTTCAAATGAGGGAAATGACAAACATTTTTTGGTAAAAGAAAAATTTGCTGTTTTAGAAATTTCTTGAATATTAACAATGAAAATGAAATCACTGATTATCACTCTGTCTATAGCCAGTGATCCTTGCTGGGTCGTGGTTGGTTATTTCAATGGCGAAAGACTAGGAACACCCTGAAGAGGTGCCAGTAAACCACAGGGCAGTATAAAGGCACACGACCATGACACAAGACACACAGTTATATCGCAGGGCAATATGGGTGGTGGTGTTCAGCAGGTGTGCATAATGGGCTAGGACCGCCCCTAGAGGATATGATAGGATTACCTTTGGTTGAGGTTGGTGTTTATTGTAAAACAAAGGACAATCCTTGTTGCATCAAGGCCAGGACCATGTAACAGGCTTAGGTGATTGTAAACAGAAGAAAAATAAACTACCTCTTAATGGGGAACTAGGTGAGTATAGTTAGTTAACCAAATCATAATCCAATGAAAGATCAAATCTTATTCACCTTAACTTACCTTTAACTTACCTGGCATGAAGTGTGTGCTGCATACGAGGGCATGTTTGATGATCGTTTATGTCCAGTCCACTTTTTTTTTATTTCTTTGAACCACAGCTGATGAATCCTTTTTTTGGCAGCAACAGGATGTAAGTGATAACATCTTAAAATGTTTTTACTCTGGCCACCAACCACACAGTCATTTTAAGCTCCTCATATAGCCATCCATGTGCTGTTTATTGGCCACCTCGGGTTGGTTTATTTTGCGTCAAACTAACTGTCTGACGTAACTGAGACTTTGGCCAAAAAAGGGACTAAGAGACAAAAATTCACAGTTTTGCTCTATGAGAGGAAGCTGGAGTACCCAAAGAAAAACCAATACATTCACTGATAGGCTTTTTGTATTTGTAACTTTTGAATGATAATAAAAGTTAACTTTTACATTACAATGTGAGACGTTTTCAGAATTTGGAGATCCACGATTTCTGGTGGTACAGTAGATTTGAATGCTTCATTCTACTGTCCAGGTTTTGGAGGATTCTTTGACATTTTTAGTGTAGTCCCTTCATATATCCTCCATTGATATTTATTCCAGCAAAAGATGCCCAAAACAAGAGACTACCCAATTTGAAAACCAATTGAAACCTTTTCAATATGCTGAAAATTTTTTGAGTGTTTTAAAATGAAAAACATTTCTTTTTTGAACTTTAAACTATAGTCACTCAAATTAACTGAAACAAAAATATCAGTCGGTGTGCATCAAATTTTATAAGGATTTCAATTTTTGACATGCAAGCAAAATTTGATGCTGCAAGGAAAAATGCATTTTCCACATTTTCCATTGAGTTGAAGCAGAGATAATCAAAAGAAGGTCGATGCAGATTATTGTTGGATTTCTCTCATTCAGGATAGATTTTCCTCTGCTCCAAACAACTATTTATTTGGGTTGGATGCTGTTCATCTTTTAAACTAAGCAGTGACAGTCATATGACCATCTAAACAGATGGTTATTAACACCTAGGGTAATACTGATCAAGACCACCTCAGTTGATGTTAAGAACATCTTGACCTCTTTATAGAAAAGCAGAGAACTAATTAAACATTTTTTTGTATTGGATTGGTAGACTAATAGGTTGCACATTTCATGTGAAAGCTGCCTCTCATATTAAACAAATTTAAACATGGTCAAAGACATTCACAGAGGTCATAAAACTAAATCTTTCATTGTAGAATATTAAATGTTGTAGAAATGTTGTGCCTCAATAGATTTTGTTTTTTCTTTGTAACTAGGAGCAATTATTTAAAGAAACACTGCATGTAGGGGGTTCCCCAGGAAATCTGTCATTTGTCAAAAATATTTTTTATACATTTCTGTTAGAGCAATCTCTTGGTGTGTGTCACTCTTTTGGGCTTAGAGCCAAATTTGGGGATTAAAAAAACATACAAAAGAGGAAGAGAAAACTTAGAGAAAAGAAAAATGAACAAGCCATGTTGAGTCTCCTTCTGCACCAATATATGTAAATATGATAAAAACAGAGTTTATTATTATCATTTAAAGTGGTTAAAATAATGTCATTGTCTGTCCTGTTATCTCACTGTTTTGCACTAAAGACAGCTGGATGAGTTAAACAATCAAGAGGTCAAACAAATGACTGACATTTTGGCTTTGTTGATTCAGAAACATCACTGTAATTGCATCACTCGCAACAAAGGTTTGTATTTTAGGAAGGCGAATTCCTTCCATGGTCAGTGACACATCCATAGTCATAACGCCATCAGGAGCAACATCTGATGTTTATCAGAAGAAATATGATTCAGAATATAACAGGAAAGCCAAACATTGATGATGTTATCAAAGAGTGACTGTAAATGGGGGGAAAAAATATTTTTTTAGTTTTCTTAGTATGTCTGACATTATTTCTGCCTTATAAACTTTCCTTAAAGTGTAGTTAGAAGGAATATATTGTGCAAAGTCCTTTCTAGACGGATGAAAAGCTATGCAACACTGATATAATAATTTTTTCCTTTTGATCACATGCCAACCCCTCAACATTCACTTAAATCATGTCTAATACATTGGAAGTATGATTCATTGAAGAAACATTTTGACTAATACTACAGCTTTTATATAGTCATGTAAGCATTTCCTGTCATTTAAGATACATGATATATGCAGAAACATTCTCATTTTCTCTATTAGCATTGGGCTTTGTTTATCAAAAACTAGTGTAGATTAGATTTGAAACATAGTAGGACAAGTTATGTGAGAAAGGAAATACTATATACAATTGCTAATCCCAGCAAAAGAAAGTTTAGCTTTTTTTATTTGATGGACACCTGGAAACAATTATTTTACATCATAATAGTCCTAGTGTTAATGGCCTCTCCCACAGTTAGCAAGAAATAGTGAAGAAGACAAAACTTTAATCTCACAGCTGAGCATTAATTCCTCACTATAAGAAATACACAAAATGTGAAATTTAGTAGAAAAGGGTTTTGACCTTTTTAAAATATGTTCTGTTTTGTTGCCTAACTTTGCGAATACCTGCTTTGGAAAACAAAACTTAGACTGTTGATTTAGCATTTCTGGGACCTGATAACTGCAAACTACCATAAGAAGCATGTGGAAGGATATGCAAAAGTTTTGACACAAGTATAAAAGCGATTGGGCATGCATATTAAGAAATTTTAAATAAAGTTCTGAATAAAAGAAAGTATATGTCTCATTAATCTAGCACTTAATCCATATTATCTCTGAATTATATCTCTCTATATAGCATAGCTAAATATCTAATTTCATTTGTAATGTAGAAACAAAATCTGCCCAGGTTATACACATATACACATATGTCCTGCAGAGAGCACTAAGGCAGATCGTTTATTTCATTACTGTATTACTTTGGTAGAAAAACTAAAATTAGGTTCATGCATTTAGGCTTTTTTTTGGAAAATTAAAAAAAAAGTGTAGTTAGAAGGAATATATTGTGTGACCATTTTAGAAAGTCCTTTTTAGATAGATAAAAAGCTGTGCCACACTGATGCAAAGTTCAATTGTTCACCCTAGGTGTAATTATTTACCGTAACTTTTAGTGCTACCTCTTTTCTTATGTAATTTATACATGTTCACATTAGTGGTCCAAATTTCAGCATAGTTTGGTAATTGGATCAAAAGTTTGATAAGTATCAGTATAAGGATAATTTTAAGCTATCAAAGAGCAGTCTAGAGAGGATCACTTCTTTAGACTGAGAATGAGAATGAGAATGAGAATATACTACTGCCCCCTACTGACTATAACTACTAACCAATGGATGAACTGTAACTGAGCCTTTAATTTAATATGGTAAAAGAAACTGAAAAAAAAAACTTTATCAATTCAAAGTGGAAAATGAATGTGCAAACTCACCAGTTTTTTTGTTTTGCAATAAGATGTTGTAGATGTTGACCTGTCCAGGGTGTACCCCGCCCCTCGTCCGTAGATAGCTGGAGATAGGCACCAGCACCTCTCATGACCCCGCTTGGGATAAGCGTGACGGAAAATAGATGGATGAGGTAGATGTTCAGAGCTGTAGGCAAGAAGGATAGTCTGAAGCGGTGTGTGGTTCACAGGATGTGGACAAGCATTTGAATTAAGACGGTTGGTGTTCAACAATCGTCTGAAGAGGAAGCTCACAGATGATCATAATGTTCTTCATTTCATCAAGAATCATATTTTGTGAGGTCACTCTCAGAGGTTTTACAGGAGTTCCAAAGCAGAGTCAGCTTTTTTTGTTTTTTGTTATCATCGTGTAAGCTTCTTTAAGTGATTTGCTCTAATGCTGTAGTTGGAAGTTGTACTGGAAGTTGGAGGTCTGCAGAATAAAAGGTAGTAGTGAGAGTACTGTCCCCTGTGGTGCTCCTTTGCTGCTGACTAGATGATAAGGCAGTGTTATGGGTCCGCTTGTCAGGTAATCTTTGTTGATGCCTCCACCTGAGTCTTCTGGAGTTTCTGACAAAGCAAGTGAAGTCAAACTTAATGCAATGAAATTTTTTTCTAATAGATTATGATCATCGCAGTACTGTCTGCCTGTCTGAATAACAGTGGGTTTGTTGAAGAAAAATGCAGTTGTATATAGGGGGAATTAAAGCACCAAGATGTTTAGCTGTTTAAACACCATGTAAAGAGAATTCCCTAATTTTCTTTGGAACACTTTAGAAATAGAATGAATTGTTCCACATGTGTAAAATGTCTATCAACCATTTATGATTACACTGTATACTTTTGACACACCCAAATTTTGTGGGTGTGTCAAAAGTGCGGCCTCATGTCCTCATTCGACTGCATGAGCGCTCTTACTCCAGCAGTATAAATGAACAGCGAAGCCACATCTGGATTGTTGCCAACTCAGCAAAATTGTCTTTACATTAAGTACCTTTTCGGGCCCATCTAGTAATTTTTAAAAACAAAAAAGCTACTTGTCACAAAACTTTAAATTCAGGAAGACGTAGAGTTGTGCATAGAGCCCGTTATCTCCTAATGGCCGAAAAAATGTATTGCATCGATTGCGTTCAGAACTACTACAAAAAATATATTGGAAATTTGTGCAGTTATATACGTTGGTTTCATGCTGGTGAAAATGAATGGGAAACTGTTTTGGACGGTATCGGCAAAGAAATATCAACGGTCACGCCGCGCATAGTCGCGATATCAGTATTAGTTACAGATATATGCCGATGGTAGATACAGGTTTCCGTAGTGTAGTGGTTATCACGTTCGCCTCACACGCGAAAGGTCCCCGGTTCGAAACCGGGCGGAAACATGTTTTTCTTTTTTTTTTTGTTATAGTGTTTTTATTTTTTGTGTTGATCTATTTGAAAGCCAGTTTTATCATCTTTGTACTAAGTTACCTCCTATTTTCTAAGACTCCGTCATTGTGCCTCAGTCCTATCGTTTGCTGTGACTCATTCCTTGTTTTTATGAAGATTTATTAATATATTGTTTTTTATTACTGTGCGAGGAGAGTTCAATAAGTAATGCCCCTGACCCACTTCCAGTTGTTTGAACTAGCTGAAATTGTACATGCATTTATTTATATCTCTATATTGCTGGGATATTGTGTCTTATTGTGTTTTCTGGTTTAGAGGTGTTTGAAATTAGTCAAGTCTTAAACGGAGCCAGTAGCAGTGTGGTACCGGTGTTTGTATTTGAAAGGGCGCACAGCACGGGAGACTTTTGACGGTACACGATGATTGACCTACTAAGTGCGTGTCACAGCAGTGTATATCTAACAGTTTCCGTAGTGTAGTGGTTATCACGTTCGCCTAACACGCGAAAGGTCCCCGGTTCGAAACCGGGCGGAAACAATTATTTTCTACTATTTTTTCTTCTCCCACAAATATTTCTTATGACGACAGGTTCGGCCTGGCATAACCCTTTTTTTGCAAGGGTACTAATTGATAGTACTGTTATGTTACAGTTTGGGTGCCGGTAAGGTATGCTGTGAGGGTTGTCCACTAGATGACACCAAAGTCTCATATTTTACATCTTCATCTGGAATTCTTTTAGACCAGAGGTGGGCAATACATTTTTACAAGGGGCCACATGAGAATGTTGTCCGAGGTCTGCCAAAGGTCTCCCTCTGAAAACTCTGGGATGTCATGTCCTTTCTTCACACAGAAATCCTCAATCTGCTCTCTCAGGTCCCAGACACTTTTTCAGCATTTTGCACAGGCTGAGCCAACTGACATTGCAAAGATATTATATCTTGGTTATATCACCATGTTTAATCTAATTTTCATCCAAATGTGCAATAAATTGTCTGTGATTTAATGCCCTCACTCTGATTAAGTTGATTAATTTAGTTACATCACCAACATCGCTCATTTTTAACACAAATTTACACAAACCTTCCTGATGTATAATACAATGCAAAAATGTCAATTTCTGCTCAGGGCTAAGTTCTGTCACTTTATCCTGCATTCTCTTTAAAAGTCAAACATTTCAGTGCATTTACCTCTGTGAAAAAAATCATTACCAGTCATTGTCCCTTTCATTGACTGTATAGCTGCTAGCTCCTCTGCAGAGGTGTCAAGTAATGAAGTACAAAAACTTTTTTATTGTACTTAAGTACACTTTTTAGGTATCTATACTTTACTCCATTAGTTGATTTTCTTCCTATATCTGACTTCTACTCATTACATTTTCACACAAGTATCTGTATTTTATTTTATTATTGTTTTTTTTTTTTCTTCTATTTTTTCAAGGCTGCTCTTTTAAATAAGATGAAATTGTCCAGAGCTGTTCCAAACGAAATTTCTTTTTGTTTTACACTTCTGTAAACAAAATGACATAAAATCTGTCTAAATCTAGGTCTAACATAAGACCCAGTTTGACACGCTAATTTACTTGATACCATTAAACACAACGTACGGACCACAACACACCACACCAGTCACGTCTAATCTAAAAAGCGAAAACAGCTTTGTTAACATTCGATAAACATGGCGCAAGACTAGTGAGAGGGATTTGGAGGGACAAAAGAGCGAATCAATAAAGCCCACTTACTATGCTTTACTGCTCTCCATTGTTTACTTTCCTGATATCTGTCGCAGCGGTGACATCATCAACACTAATCCAGCTTGATGGTGTCACCAGACACAGCTACGGGGGACAAAATGTTGCAAAAATGTTAACCCTTTGACCCTTGTAAAAAGTTGTACATGCACAGTAGCTCCTCTGCAATACAAAGGTACAGGAGAGCTCAGGGTACAGCTAACCTGCAATCTGAGTTGACAGGAAGCATAGTTGCTCATCACCTTCCGCCACAGCGCAGACGTTTTGTGGGTGATTGACAGGTTGAGTCGCGGGAGACGCATTGGAGAGAGAGAAATGGCACAAGAAACATCCTTTTCCTGGTGTAGAAACAAGGCTTGGCTAACTGCATGTAGTGAGGCTAATGCTGTTTTCTGCTTTCCCTGCTTCCTTTTTCAAAGGCCAGGATCTGATCCAGCATGGATAAGGACAGGTAGTGCTGATTTAAAGCACTTTTTAGAAAAGGCAAAGAACAAACAATATGGGATTCACAAGGAAAATAATATGATATAAGGCACTTTTTCTAGATGTTTGTATATTTGCATAGCTGCTCTTGAATAAAGAAATTCTCAGAAAATAAATAGTTTTTATATATTAAAAAATATAAAGCTGATTAATAGCTTTATAGAACTGGAACCTTATTTTTTAGGTTTGGGACACAATATTGGACCATACAAAATTGACATGGACAGAGGTTTGGAGGTCTGGCACTGTTAGCAACAGAATCTAGTTAAACCATATGTCTTTTGATGATTTTGATCATTTAATGTGTTTACTGATAAGTAAAGACAAAGCTAACAGGATGGACTGCATGCTACGCTATGCTACAGTGATATCTTTTGAGCTGTTGAAGCTTGGACAAGCTTTATTTTTTAACTAAGAGTTTAAACACTGATATAACATTAGTGTTCATCGGTCTTCTGATAGTCTCATTACATTTCAGTTACCAAGTATGACCAACAGTCATTTAATGGAACCCTGATGTCGCTGCTAGCAATTTCAAAGAGGGTAAAGAATCATTTAACTAAAAGTTACTGGTTCCCGATTAAGCAAATAATTTAATAAAACATTGTTTGACCAAATAATATTTTATTTACCTCATGGATTTGCATTTTGAATTGGTTCCAATTGCTCTAAATGAGTGAAAAGCAATTTTGATCACACATTTTTTCAAACACAAAATCTATCTTAAACTGTAATTTGGTTTGCAACCATGTTTACCCTTCCTCCTTGTACATAGGAGCTTAGCTTAGTTGAGTTTCACTAGTTATTAGTCAAGAGTTTTTAACTGATATACACTATATTGCCAAAAGTATTTGCTCACCCATCCAAATTATTGGAATCAGGTGTTCCAATCACTTCCATGGCCACAGGTGTATAAATTCAAGCACCTAGGCATGCAGACTGTTTTTACAAACATTTGTGAAAGAATGGGTCGCTCTCAGGAGCTCAGTGAATTCCAGCGTGGAACTGTGATAGGATGCCACCTGTGCAACAAATCCAGTCGTGAAATTTCCTCGCTCCTAAATATTCCACAGTCAACTGTCAGCTGTATTATAAGAAAATGGAAGTGTTTGGGAACGACAGCAACTCAGCCACGAAGTGGTAGGCCACGTAAACTGACGGAGCGGGGTCAGCGGATGCTGAAGCGCATAGTGCGAAGAGGTCGCCAACTTTCTGCAGAGTCAATCACTACAGACCTCCAAACTTCATGTGGCCTTCAGATTAGCTCAAGAACAGTGCGCAGAGAGCTTCATGGAATGGGTTTCCATGGTCGAGCAGCTGCATCCAAGCCATACATCACCAAGTGCAATGCAAAGCGTCGGATGCGGTGGTGTAAAGCACGCCGCCACTGGACTCTAGAGCAGTGGAGACGCGTTCTCTGGAGTGACGAATCGCGCTTCTCCATCTGGCAATCTGATGGACGGGTCTGGGTTTGGCGGTTGCCAGGAGAACGGTACTTGTCTGACTGCATTGTGCCAAGTGTAAAGTTTGGTGAAGGGGGGATTATGGTGTGGGGTTGTTTTTCAGGAGCTGGGCTTGGCCCCTTAGTTCCAAGGAAAAGAACTCTGAATGCTTCAGCATACCAAGACATTTTGGACAATTCCATGCTCCCAACTTTGTGGGAACAGTTTGGAGCTGGCCCCTTCCTCTTCCAACATGACTGTGCACCAGTGCACAAAGCAAGGTCCATAAAGACATGGATGACAGAGTCTGGTGTGGATGAACTTGACTGGCCTGCACAGAGTCCTGACCTCAACCCGATAGAACACCTTTGGGATGAATTAGAGCGGAGACTGAGAGCCAGGCCTTCTCGTCCAACATCAGTGTGCGACCTCACAAATGCGCTTCTGGAAGAATGGTCAAAAATTCCCATAAACACACTCCTAAACCTTGTGGACAGCCTTCCCAGAAGAGTTGAAGCTGTTCTAGCTGCAAAGGGTGGACCGACGTCATATTGAACCCTATGGATTAGGAACGGGATGTCACTTAAGCTCATATGTGAGTCAAGGCAGGTGAGCAAATACTTTTGGCAATATAGTGTAGGTTTCCATTGGAGCTGAATCATTTTTGTTAATAAACTCTTATATTTTGAATGGAATATGTGGTGAATGTATTCCATACATGTGGAGAATTATCTGCTTGACCATAATTTGAGCTCGATTCACACTTTCATTCGTTGTTCCAACACACAGTTAATAGGGCGTGTGTTCATAAAAGATATATAACAGTCAGAACAACATCTGATTAAATAAGATATTTTTCACCCCTGCCGGATTGGGCAATACATATCTTAAAGTATCACAAAATAATATGGTGTCCCAGCTGACTGGGAATTGAATATAACAGTTATTCACAGCACCTGTAAAGATGATTAGGAGGTCTAGTGGCTCCTGCAGAGACCTTGGCTGAATCCTAAACTGGCCCCTAAAGACTAACCAAAAGCATTAACCCTACCATGTAGTGGGTAGGGTTAATGCATCAGTGCAGACTTGCTGGAATTTGACAGCGGGTGTAAAAATGAAGTAGTGGCGGAGGAAACGTGTCCATCCAAATGTAAGTTCTACTGTTTTCCTGCATTTTCATCACACTTACAGAAAAACATTTAAAAAGCCCTAAATATAATATTTTATTATTTTTAAGAAAATGGCAAATGTTTGATGTAGTGTTAATTTGCGCCACAGAACTACAGCAACACATATGTGGCGTCACCATGTTGCTATAGGAAGGACACCTTCCTATAGCAACACAGCTCCCCCCCATGCACAATTCAGGCGCCTTCTACGGCTGTGAGTGTTGAAGGTGTTAGTGGTTGGGGAGTGATTTGGGATTCAGCCCTTGATTAGAGATTGAGTTTACCTGTAGGGGACCGGATAGAAGGAAAGTGGGCCAGAGACTTGTGTGATGCTTTTTGGCTTGTCTGCTGTTGTTTGGCTGGGCACCAGGGTGGAGGATGCTAATCACTGTGGAGGGTATTGAAGACAGTTAAGCAGGGAAGCAGTTCCTGTAAAAGGAAGAGAGGGCTGGATGCCTCTTTTAGACGTCTACGGACTAGGGGTTAAAGTGTCCATAAAAATGGATGGCACATTAAGATGTGTAACATCTGGCCTAAATGGAGCTCCACCTGCCTGTTTGAACCGCAGTATATTATCAGTGACCCTGGGTCTGCCTCCTTGAATAATACTTTTTTACACAAGACGTGTTAAGATTTACAATATGTGCAGTAAAAGGTTGATAATGGTTTCCACAATTAGATCCTTACATAAAAAGTGTTATATAAATTGACTCTGTGTTAAATAAAATAATCTAGAACTTATATACAAATATATAAATAAAAACATCCATAAGATAGGCACTGCATGTACTGCTTGGTTGGTGATCCTGGTGTCCAGACAATAAGATCTTGAGTTTCTCCTTGTTACCTGGATTATGAAAGACATGTTTGTGATCTCTTTAAACCAACAAAATCGGCAAAATTGTTGATTACCTTGCTGTTGTAATCAGCAATACACCAGGGTGCTATAAAGTAGAAGGTTACATCTAGAGATGTACTGACCCAGTTTTTCCGATGCTTGGAATGAGCTTATTGGCCAATATCCGATACCTATTTGGTAAACCCGTTGAATAGAGAAACCATCTATCTTGCTACGTGAGTGAAAGCTTTATCCTTGACATGAACATTAAATTAAAAAAGTGTAACAAATTAACATAGATATTTTCACCACACAGCTCAGGTCATTACCAATGGTCCAAAGCAGTTTCCTGGCCATGGTTCTCTGGCTCTTGGTTTCCCTTAAGAAGAGGTCCCTGACAAATGAAGGACCAACCTTGGGTTGAGTTGGATGGTCAGATACGATCAAGACGCTGAGCACCCCCCCGGAAGCCAATCCACTCGCCAAACCCCGGATATTTGACATAGAACTGGTCAGACGTTCTAGTGTTGCGACAAAAGACTGCCACTTTCTCTGGTGAGCCTGCAAGTGGTAATCGTCAGGTTAAAATATTTCTTATGTCAAACAGTAAAGAAAACAGGAGGACCATACTTGTTGGTGGCGTTGGCAGTCCTCATGAGGGTGAAATTGATTTTACTCTCAAGCCCATTTTGCCCCCACACCCCATTTAAGTACCTATTAATGCACTTACATACATCTATTCAGAAAGCCAGTCTGAAGAGATGCATTTATGAGTTGTAATTTCCTTTTTTAAGGTATAATCCAGCAATACAGACTGTCACTGAAAAAGGGTTTCTGCATTGGGATTTTTTTAGACAGAATATCAGAGGCTGCAGCTCTATCTACAATGAATTGGTGAGTAGACTGTCAGCAGGTCAGTATCAGCAGGCAATCAGTAGAATTCAAAGAAGAATAAATGCATACAGAAAAAACCCCAAAATGTTTTCCATCTGACAGAGCAGCTCATTAAATGTTCTTTTCAGTGTCCCTGGGCGGCAAGTTACCGTGGTTATGGGTTGATGGCTTATGTTTTTAAGCTGTGATCTTAGCTCATTGGCCTTTTTTTTTATAACTGATGCCGAGCTGCAGGCAAAAACAACAAGAAAGAAACCGGGACTTTTATCTGGTATGCTCAGGCCAACAACATTTTGTGTCTTACAATCAGATCAGACTTTTAAAAAGTGTTTAAAAAGGGAAAGGGCTCATTTTGTTTTTAAATTAGTGACATTTATTTCCATGAATTAATTAAATACAGAAATCATATAACAGTAATGGATTGTTTTTAAGGAAATTACGTTTCTACCTCGTGTAAAATCACCCTTACTTATTTAGGAATGCTGTAACCATTAGTGCATAGGATTACATCATACCTCTGCATCACTTAAAATCAGGGTATCCACTATATCATCCTGCCACTTTTCTCCATCTCCTCCGATCATACGTCTCTTTGATTTTCCTTTCACTATAGCCTCATTTGTCAGATCTCAGTTCATTACCCCTCTGCTCTATCATACACATTAACTTCCATTTCCAAAATTAATAATATTTTTGTAAAAACTTTAATGACCAAAGATTAAGAATATTAACAAAGTGATGTCCTCTGCAATAACATTATTTAATTAAAACCGCGAGCGGTATTGACGGCCCTCGCAGCTCGCACCGCCTGGTATGTTGCGACCGCGGGAACCAAGCGACCGCCGGCTCCACGCTCCTTCCCAGCCTATTCTCCTGCTCTTCAGCCTATGCCTGCTGCTGCTTCCCCTCATCCTCTTCATCACCCTGTGCTGCTCCTCTTCATCCTCCTCTTTCTCCGCTCGGCCTATCGCGACCGCGGGAGGTGAGTGACCGCTGCCCCCTTGCTCCTTCCCAGCCAGCGGAAAAAGCGCCACGCTTCACTTCTGGACCAGCCGGAGACAACCACAGCTTTGGTCAGGAAGGGTTAAACTAGGGATAAAAGATAATATCTGGGGATGAATCTCATCTGTCAGATATTTGCTGTAGCAATCTCAGTTGGTGGGTCAAAAGTATATATTCAAAAGATGGAGAAACAGCACTGCCAAAACCCACGGTTAGCGGTATTACACCCTACTCAAAACAAAAAAAATCATAAAAAAATCCATAGTTTGCAATAAAATCCCCAAAAAAAATCACAAATGTCAAGGAACACATCTTGCATGTCCTAGATTCTTTTTTAGGTGATTTATTAAATAATTCAAAGAAAGAAAAATCTTTAAACGTGAATGCCTTATACTGCGGCAGTTGAAAAATATATCCTGGCATTATCTGTCCACTTGACCAACTATTAGGCAAGAACGCAAACGTTTGAAAAATCAGAGTGACAGACTTTAAAGAAGCGCTTTGCTATTGTAACCAGCTTACAGCAGGCTTTGTAAAGAACGTATTTTGAAAGTTTTAGCTCATTTGGATAAAAGGCTAACTTTATACACTTTTTTGAAAAGAGGTCCGTGATTTCACAACAGGGTGAAATGTAATTCAAAATGGCCGACTCTACTCAAAACAAAAAAATTCATTAAAAATCTATAGTTTGCAATAAAATCCCGAAAAAAATCACAAATGTCAAGGAACACATCTTGCATGTCCTAGATTTTTTTTAGATGATTTATTAAATAATTTAAAGAAAGAAAAATCTTTAAACTTGAATGCCATATACTGTGGCAGTTGAAAACCCCATAAGATGCTCAAACATGCCTGGATTCACGCCAAACTCGGCAGTCTTTTCTATAATCAAAGGATAAATAACTGTTCCAAATTTGGGTAGGATTGCTATAAAACTTTTTGAGATACAACAATTTCCTGTTAACACAAACTTTTGAAAAATCAGAGTGACGGACTTTTAAGAAGAGCTATGCTGTGTTTACCATCAAACAAGTAGCGATTAGAGGAATATATTCCAAAAGTCCTAGCTCATTTGGGAAAACAACTGATTTTTTAGAAATATTTTAACATAGTGATTCTATTTTCATAAGGGTACCGTTTGATTCAAAATGGCCGACTTCATGAGAGGTTTAGACCATGGCTTCAATGAAACTTTTTGTAGGTGGAGAGCTCATACAGATGTGTGCCAAGTTTCATTATCCTCAGAATGAGCATGGCTAGGGGCTGAATTATTTCCTGGCATTATCTGTCCACTTGACCAACTATTAGGCGAGAACGCAAACTTTTGAAAAATCAGAGTGACGGACTTTAAAGAAGCGCTTTGCTATTGTAACCAACTTACAGCAGGCTTTATAAAGAACATATTTTGAAAGTTTTAGCTCATTTGGATAAAATACTGATTTTATACAATTTTTTGAAAACAGATCAGTGCTTTCACAACAGAGTAAAATGTAATTCAAAATGGCCGACTTCCGGTGGGGTTTAGACCATGGGTCCAAGAGGCTTTTAGTTAGGGCCTGATGAGGTGCAAATGTGTTCAAAGTTTCAATATTCTAGGACTAAAAACGGCTTGGGGCTGGTGGTTCGAAATTTGTTATTTCTAGGGGGCGCTGTGGTGAAATTAAGCCCCGCCCACAAAATATTGCTCTGGATTCCTGTTTGGAGTTGGACTAGGATCATCTCTTGTGATTTTGGTGCAGATCTGCTTATAAATGAGGAAATGAGAGCCAATCGTATTTTCATGGCGAAACACCTCACTTCGCCATGGCGCCACGGCAACACCATTTAACTCAGACTCTCTGTGCCTTAAACGAAGTTAGGACAACGTGTTGTCTGTCAGCTGACACAGTTTTAGGTTGTTGAGGTCAAGTAGGACAGAGAGGGACCATTCCAATTAAAAAACGTGACTTCCGGTTCTCAGGGGGCGTGGCTTCAATCATGTCAAAGTTTTAATATACAGTTTTGTTGGGAACCCAGAGAGGATTAATACTACCAAGTTTCGTGACATTTCACGTTTATATGTAAAAGTTATTGCGCTTCGAAAAGTGTTGGCGAGTACGCCAACTTCGAGGCCTGGCCACACCCCTTTAAAATGCTGGAAAACTCAAAAAGTTTGATAAGTTTAGATCTCACATGCCTTATCTGCATACATGCCAAGTTTGAAGCCGATGGCTCACCGTCCCTAGGAGGAGTTCGATCAAATATAGAGGCTAAAAATGCAAAATCACAGTCAAAATTTGAAATTTGATCCAAGATGGCGGACTCCCTGAGCATAATTTAGTATGACGTTAATTGACTTATTTGTAAGTGTGAGGACGCTCTACAAGTGTGCCAATGTTCATGTCTCTATGAGAAAAAAAGGTCAATGGGGAGGGTATTTTGAAAATTTTGAGGGGGCGCCGTTGAGGCATTTGGTTGGCAACTTTCACGGGGCCATTAAAATACGTAAATTTTCACCAGGTCTGATGCGTCCGCAAAGTTTGGTGAGTTTTGGAATATGATAAAGCCTCCAAAAAGCCATTTTATTTGTAAGGAGAAAAATAATAATAATAATAATAAACATTACAGATACAATAGGCTCTCGCAGCGCTTAGCTGCTCGGGCCTAATTAAGAAGTAAAGCTTTTAGTACAGTTTTGTTTACAAGTACTTCATAAGTTAAACATTTTTTCTCAAGCTCACCAATTTGTCAGTGGCACTGAAATTTTTATTTAAGGTATAGCTAACAAGACCCCTTTTTCTGGAATCGATCACTTCAAGGGAGGCTGATTACAACAGGAGCTAAGGATCAAGTGGAAGGAGTACATTGGAGATGAAGGCCCTGTTCCCCAACTCTCCAATGCCACTAAATAAAAAGATATTTGTTTAAACCAATGGTGAGGCAGTGGTCAGGTATTCCTGGTGGGAGGTTCTACAGAAAAATCCCACAGGGTGACAGAGACTATGTCTGTCAGCTGGCCTGTGAGCACCTTGGGTTCCCCCCAGAAGAGCTGGAGGAGTTGTCATGGGAGAGAGAAGTCTTAGAGTCTCTGCTGAGACTGCTGCCACCATAACTCGGTCCTGGATAAAGCGGAAGATGATGAACACTGGCATATTTCAAATTCTATATGTACCACAGACTGTTTATTTATATTTAAATGTGTTTCTTTAGAACAATGTAGCAAGTAACCATTTGAATTAAGGCCCACTAAGCTCTTCATGAACTGGGATGAAAAGCTCATGTGCTCTCGTTGTAATATGTAAATCCATGTAACCGTTAAATAAATATTTAAAATTTAATAAATGATCCAAAGTGCTTATGTGGAAGCATTTGTCTTATTAATGGTTTCAAATCTATTTGTCCTGTTAGTCCTGTTATTGACAGTCTAATCTCATTTTACATTAAGGTGACCTGTCATTAGCAAGAAACACAACTCACAAATATAATTCAGTTCAGAAACTGTGATCCTGCTCTAAGTAGCTGGGAATCACATCAGACCATCACTCATTGTAACTCCGTTTCAGGCTCCTAAACAAATAAATGAAAAAAAATAATGTGGCGTGGATGTAACATGTAATAAAAAGCATTACAATTTCTAGTGGAGTTGAAAGTACAAGTACTTAATGTAAACTGTAGTGAAGCATAAGTAGAGAGTATCCATGATTAAATCTTCTTAAGTAAAATACAGATACATAAAACATTTACTTAGGTACTTTGTTACATTCCACCACTCTTTAAGAGGGTGAAACTACTGTGATTAAACAGGTGGCTTGAACATGTTGACACTGTTGACCAACCGTTTGAGGTACAAGTATCTCCTACTTGTGTTAGATGAGCTGCCATACCTGCTCCCTGCAAGAGTAAAAGGGTAAATGCAGGGAAACACCCAAACCCACACCATGGGCCCAGGTCTATTTTAGAACCAAACGCTTATCAACGATTTCAGAGAATAAAGCCAGTTTACGTTCTGTGTTTTTCAGAGAAGCTTTGGAAGAAGTAAAAAGCAATTATTTTGGGGCGACAGTGGGGTCGGTTATAGGAGTTTGCCCTGAAATCGAAGGATTGACAGTTAAGCTCTGACGGTGGTCAGAGGGCCTGGTGGCGCCAGTGTATGGCAGCCTCGCTTCTGTCATAAGCCCCAGGGCAGCTGTGGCTACAGCGTAGCTTGCCACCATCAGTGTGTGAGTGTGTGCATGAATGGGTGAATGAATGAATGTAGTGTAAAGCACTTTGATCAAGTCTCCTTACTTGAAAAAGCGATACATATAAGTACAGGCCATTTACCATTTTGTCTCCAAAGACATTGATGGTTAACATGTGGAGAACTGAAAATGGTTACTAGTAAAATATCTTAAACTACGGTTTGCTTTTATTTCACATAGTGTTTTTTGTCAGGATGTGGTGTGATTGTAACACAGAGGTTTATAAGTATCGGAAGCTGAAAGAAGAAACCTGCGGTTTATGTATTGAACTTTATCACATGGCATGTTTGTTGTTTTTTTCTGTTTGTGATCTTTTATAGTGGGTTCAGACTGGATATGGCAGCATCGCATGGAGAGAGTGCATTGGTGATCGGTGAAGTTGAAACGACCTGAACTTTTCTGTTAAATCGCGTCACCGCAACCCATAAGGGACTGGTTGTAGGCAGGGTTTTTTTTTTACCCAAAATGGAATTCAGAGAAAAGAATGTTAACAAAAGTAGAAATAATGAATGCTCTCAACAGGTTTGATATGGCTTTTTAAAAAAGCCCTTGAAATTTAGCCCTAGAATCACTGCTCTTTATCCTGCTTTATCTCCGGCACAGAACCTGTGCACACTGCCCAGCACCGGTGCTTTCTGCACGGGTAGATTTACAAGGAAGTACTGCCCAATCTGTACAGTCATACAGACGCATCTCTGGATGAACCAAAGTCAACCCTTTTTTCAGCACTTCTAGGACTTTTCCTAAAATTGATGGTCTTGCCAAGGTGATTCGAAAGTTCTTTATAGAGAACAATTTAGCGGCAGTCCGTGATGTTAAGTTACACCTGTGCTTTTATTGATGAAATGCCAGGAGACTGAAAGGAAATGCCATTGGGTTGCCAGGGGTAACGGTAGGTCCAAACTGAAGGGTCTTGAAGGCTGGTGATTTACAAAATATTAAACAATTCCATCCACTAAATTAGGTAAATGTGCCCACTCTTATATTCAATACCAGCATAGGAATGACATGTTATCTTATGCAATAACTGAATTCTGAAAGCAGCGCAGCACTAACCTCTGTTGGGATGGCAACGTCATTAGCAAAATTAAAAATTATTATGTTTTAAAAACAAATTAGCACAAACAATGGCAAGATAGTTGACCTCTGAATGATCTTTATATTTCTGAAACAAAAATAGAACTGTGCTTATCCCATATGGGCCTTTAAAAAAACAACAACAAAAAAAAACAAGAGGCCTGCTGAGAGGGAAGAAAACAGGATAAGGAACATTGTCATTCCATATGTTGCTAGAGTCTGAAAAACCCAGGAGGTTTTTCAGCCAGCACCGGATCCCTGTGCACTTAAAACCCAGCAACACCCTGAGACAAAAGCTGGTTAATCCCAAAGATAGGAGACTAAGAAACAAAATCGATAATGTGGTTTATGCCGTTCAGTGTAGTGAAGAGTGCACTGACCTGTACATTGGAGGGACAAAGCAACCGCTAAACAGGCGCATGGCAAAACCCATGAGGGCAACCTTGAACAGTTGAGTTTAGATTTGAACAAGAGTAAAAACTGTATTGCAGATATCAGGGGGGAGTGAATTTCACCCCTTGCTCACACTGGCTCCGGTGCGGTTACCGAGCCGACGGAGACCGCAACTCCCGCACACCCCCTCTCACACCGCCCTTTTGACTACGGTGCGGTGCGGCTATGCGGCTCCGGCAACAGGTCCGGAGATTTAACAGAAGTTCACTTGAGTTCACGTAACTTCACGCGATAACACGGCCCAAACAAGGATATTTGCGAGAGCTTGTTGCGGAGGGCTCCGGCATGCCGCAAGGATAGCTTTCTTGCGGAATTTTCTGCAGCGCCGGAGTGTCTCGGTAACCGCAGCCGGACAGCTCAGCAGCCGGTGAGAGAGGTTTACGTCTTTTTAATGACTTGGAATCACTGCGGCGCCGCACCCACCGCACCGCAACGGTAAGACCGGAGTCGGTGTGAGCCTGGGGTCAGAGTTTGGGTGCAGACAGAGAAAAAGCTCTGCTCCCCATAATCTTAAGACGGGAAGAAGGAACAGAGGAGGTCTTAGACACAATCTGTCCCCTACTTACAAAACACTTTTAGAAACAATACCCGGAAGATTTACATCTCACCTGTCTTCCCCTAACTCACACTTCAAAGAAGCATATGACCAAAACCAGTCTGACACTCTTTTATGAAACATTTTTATGAAAAATAAAGAACCTCTTTCATTTGAAGCTCTGTGTGCTCTATTATTCCCTGCTTTACACGTGTTAATCACAGGTATAAAAAAAATGTATGCCATTAAAAATTAGTTGAATCATTGTCCATACACTTTAACTTTTACAGCCCTAATTGCAAGGTTTGTCAATGTTCCGTTTGCCAAGGTGTTTTGGATTTATAAATTTATGACTTTATTGAAGTATCACTTGTGGTTTAGCTTTTAATGCATACTTGGCTCATTGAGGGGTGCATAATAGAGGAGACTGGGAGAGGTCCATATTTTTCTTGAGAAGATATTTAGCATTGCTTCTGATCTAATAATATGCTTTACACATTCGTATATTAAATATTTTGTCATTATGATTAGCTACTATAAACATAATAAAACAGTAATGATTATAATTTTACAAATCTTTGTAAAGAATGCAATATTTTGATTTAAGAGTTCCCCTAGCAATAAATTCCATGCTGCAGTGGTGATTTCACCAAAAACATCTGACCTATAATTGTAACTTTTATGCAAATTTTTAGGGACAGACTGAGCACAGATGTAAAATAATCCTCTTGAAACACACCAAAAAGAAGATGATGATAAATAAAAGAGACAGAAAAATAAAAAAATTTTATAAATAGATATACGCATTCCTGGAACTCATTCTACATTCAGATGCAACATTTGTGGTCTCCATTTTTTTCTGGCTGCCTTCTCCAATTTTCTTTTTTTCACTTTTTTGCCAGAAGCAACAGGCTGAATTAACAGGCAACCTTAATCCACACAGACATGAGCCGGTGCATCCTGTCTTACAGAGGTTAGCTGAGGGCTAATCAGTAAATCCAAGCTGACTGCAGGCTGTTTGCGTGGCTGTGTGTGTGTGTTTGTGCAAGTTCGTTTGAGCATCAATTGGGAGCAGTGTATTAAATATTCCCCAGTGTGGTCAAAATGGGGACAATCTACGCGTCCCAATGTTGTAAAGTTTTCTCATTTGGGTTAGGGTTAGGGCTAGGGTGTGAATTAAGTTTAGCTTAAAGTTAGGAATATGTTGGTAATGGTTAGGGGTAGGGTCTGGGTAGGCCATATAAAATGAATGTTAGTCAATGAAATGTCCCCAAAGTCATGCAAATAAAGGCTGTATGTGTGTATGCACTTGTTTTAATGACAGTGGGGGAATTTTAATCTGTTTACACAGTCACATCATGGGGACCTATGTCCTTATGGGGACCAAAATCATGGTTCCTATATGGTAAAGTTCAGTTCTTTAAATTGGGGTTAGGGTAAGATTAGTATTAGGTATATTCAATTCAATTCCGTTTATTTATATAGTGTTAATTCACAACCCAAGCCATCTAAAAGCACTTTACAATTCAATCAATTGATTCAAAGTTCTATATCTAGGGAAAACCAGTTAATTGCATCAACTCATTGACTCAAAGGCAATCCCTCACACTAAGGATGCTTGAAGCAACAGTGGAGAGGAAAAACTCCCTTTTAACAGGAAACAACAACATTTCGTCGCCTATATTTGCTTTGGCACCACAGCGCCACTTACAGGCCTGGCATACATTTTGCAGCGTTTTCATGCATTCGTGTGGACGCTCACATTTATTTTACGTCTCCGTCTTTACGACAAACGTTCTGGAAAATATTAGCGTTTCGTGTTTGTTTTGACTTCGTGTGGACGGGGCCTTAGTGTGAGCGGCCATCTGCTGAGGCCAACTGGGGTTCAAGGAGACAGAAGCAGACATACAGAAAGAAGCAGAGATACAAAAAGCAGCTGTAAAAGGTGACCCTGTCCAGGAAACACGCAGCTAGACAGACAAGCTTCGAGCCAGCTCCCATGTCAGAGGATGAAGAGAGCACATCCAGCCAGTCACAGTCAGAGAAACAGGACTACACTGGAAAAAAAGACAGATCTCGAACATCTATAAACAAAGTGTATGTTGGTAATGATTAGGGTAAGGGTCTGGGTTAGGCCATATGAAATGAATGTAAGACAATGAAATGACCCCATAAGTCATGACACTGTGTGTGACTGCAAAAAAGCACTTTATGAAGAAACATGAATCATCTTCAAAACTAAACAACAAAATAGTACTTTTCATCACTTCATTGCATGGATTGTATACAGTGGGTACGGAAAGTATTCTGACCCCTTTAAAGTTCTCACTCTTTTTTTATTCATTGCAGCCATTTGCTAAAATCAAAAAAAGTTCATTTTATTTCTCATTAATGTACAAATGCTTTTACAATGCTTTACTGTACTATTTGACCCAGAAAATAACACAGAAGCATTTTGATGAAGCAGGTATTTTTTCACTTTTTTTTCAGAATCAGTGTATTTAACAAAATGTAGAATATTTACAACTATAATAAAATAAAAATCTATAAATGATAGTGAAACTGCTGCTTTTCAAGCTAAAATAAGCCCCAGTGCCTTTTCTGAGTTGTATTTTATTTTATTTGTTCAGCCTTGGGCATTGTAATAAAACAACATCAGTGTCCAAAATAAAAAAAACAACTAAATGCAACACTGCTCTCTCCATGCGGTTTTGCTTTTTAGCAGAACCTCAACTCTATCTAGTGGCATGAGGTGAGGGCGGATTAGTGAACACTCTCACCCTGTGTAGTTCACTACTGGACGCATCACCACCCTTCACAGCGTGGTTTGCATATGAATTCTATGTGAATCCACTGAACTCGCCACTACCACTGTGTGAATACTGAACGCACCATTAAGAGTAGTATCGTTGTCCATCGACAAGAATTATGTGGAAAATTCTATTGACTGTTTCCGCAGTAACACAAAACCTTTTCTTTCACACAGCTTCTCCTTACTATAAGTTTTCTCTAATAATGTAAACCAATGGTGTCAATACAATGTCAGCTAATCTTTCAAATTGCCTTAGTTGTTTTTACCAAATAAGTGGTAAAAGAGTTGGATGGGTTAAGGGACAATATCTATCAAAGGGTCATTACTCAAAAGAGGTGTACCTTGTCTGCATGAGAATACTTTCATTGTAGATAAAGAAAGATATGAAATTCTATGAAACATTTATAGTACTGTATTTCCCCATTGAATGACTCAAATATACAGACATCCCAAGTTCCAAAAACTCATTTCAGGAATATGCTTATACAATCCCCTGACCCCCCCACCTGCACGCACACATAATTTGATTATTTTTATGCTGCTGCAATTTGGGTTTCTCTGCATCTTTCCTACTTTGGTTCCACATTTAAGCAGCGGAATAATAATGCTGCTTAACTGTGCTAAATACATTTCTTGAGCCTTACAAGCATACAGCCACACTAACACATTGAAAAAAGGTTAGAAAGACAGACTCACCGCAGAGTATGGAATCAGGCAACCAAATGAAAAACACAAAGATCACTTTCCCAATAATGCTGTCATAGCAACCCCAAAATGTATCGTAATAGCAACATGAATTTTTTATTTACTTACTATAAAATTACTGTTTTAAACTTTCTCTCTTATTATTTCTCTAATGTTCACTCTGTCTCAGAAACGCCTACACACAGAGTATAGACCAGTCTTAAATTTTTTCTTTAACTCACAGCCATTGGATATTTTAAAGGTGATTAGGTGATAATGATTTTCCCACCTTGTATAAAACAATAGCTATCTTTATTTTTTTGTATTACATAAAGGCCTTTGTTTTTTGTGGTGACATGTTCTTTCAAATCATTAAGTTGCACTCTGCTCTCTTTATTACAATACTTGCAAAGAGCTTTGAAGTCATCCAGTTCAGGTTTTTTGTTTGTTTGTTTCATATGTTGAAGATTCATTTATTTTAATTTTTTGTATTAAATAACTTTTGCATCTGTTAATTTCTATATCTGCTTACTCTTCTGTGTAAGTTAGCCTTGTGTACGACACTTTTAGAACTATAGGCACAAACTCAGTTTATATATATTTTGTACTAGAAAATTGTAAGTGTGAATTTATTTTTGCACCTTGTAAACCAATATGTCAATTTTAAATCTCTGTATATCTGTGTTAAAAAAAAATTGAATTGGCGAAACACGATTACCCAAGTTGTAAATGCATTGCACAAATTGCACTCTTTCTCAAATTCTTTGTATATTGAAAGCAATCTGCATGTGAATTTCTACTCGCAAGTAGAAATCATCAAACAAATGTAACAAATGTAAACAAATGTAACAGCCCTATCAGGGAACAAATTGGTTTGGTACTTTCCAGGGTGGTTTTAAGAGAGAGTTAAAACTCTCTTCGAAGAACTTTAAAAAAAAAAATGAAATATTCCAAAACACAAAGAATTAATTTTTTGGTCAAAGCTGAAAAATGCTGTTGTGTGGAACTATACACAACTAACTTGACCAACCTGACTTTCTCATTCCATTCATTCGGTTAAAGTCTATAGGAATGGAATTGAATAGGAATTTTAACAATAAAATCTGTCTTTGTTCTTTCAAATTTGGTGTAGCAAAATGTTTGCCCTCTTCTCAAACCTGTTGTAATTCTGCAACTCAACTTGCTTGGCAACAGACTCATCCTGTTTTGCCACATCTCCACAGCCAGCCACCTCGTACCGAATACTGAATGAGGCTCCATGAATGCAAGGTCATGCAGGACAGAGTGATCAGAACCATTTGACTGGCTAAAGTTAAGTTGTCCTGTTAGTTATCTCAATTATCTCATTGGCCTGGCTGAATAGGCGAGGTCCTACGCTCTGCTGTATAGCCATGCCCATGATTCCCTATAATGACTGACTTTCAGACACTTAGATGGGTATGGGGCATTGCAGGCTAACAAAAGAGGCCAAACGACCCCCAGCATGTTTTCAAAACAAAAACAAGGCTTTTTTGGGCTACTGTATGAAACCTAGAAACTCAACGCTATTCCTGACATTTTGAATTGAGAAAGCTACCTGGATGAGAAGCAAAACATCTTCAAACTTGGAAATAAAGTCCAGTAGATAGTTTTCTTTTTCTTTTTTGGAATGAGTATGACCTGGATGACTGAGAGTCTTCACCAGCGTCTAAAACATATATGCACACAGTCGCTCTATGTTTGCGCTCGTTTGGCTCTATCTCTGCTCTTACAACTTGTAACACTCTATGTAAATGAAACAAACCATGAGTCAATCAAAGACAGGGATTTTTAATAGATCAAAGTAATCCTTGCAAATACTGCACCAGGGATTACACAACCACATGGCAGGATTTAAGAAAAACAAAACATCAGACTGTCATAAAATTTAAACTAAAATATTCTATAGTAATATATATTTAATAAACGTAAACAATCAAGTTTCGTATTGTGCTGAGCAACTACCCTAAATGAGATGCAAAATTTGTTTTTGTTTTATTTTCTCTGGAATTTTTTCGTCCAGCTCCTGTGATATGGATCCATTTTCCTTAGTTTCCACCAAATAAATGCTTATATTGTATGTCTATTATTTTACTGCAGATGTTTTTATATAGATCATATGAGAAGGGACATTCTTTTTTATAAGCCTCACCAGAGACGCATGCAACATCCTGAACATATTTTTTAAATGTCTTTTAGGCGAGCTTCTAAGGAAGATGAAAGCTTGATTGTTTAAGTGTATCAAAACATATTCGTATAGAGTATTTATCCAGGCTTTCTACCACAGTCAGAAAAACCATGACTGTTAGGTTAGTTGGCATCTCTACATTGACCTTAGATGTGAGTGTGTGAGCATGTTTGTATGTCTTTGTGTGCAACCTAAGACAGAATGCCTGTCGCAGGTTAGAAACTTGTCCAGGGTGTACGCCCCTTCTCGCCCATAGACTGCAAGAGATAGGCAGTGGCCCCACCATGACCCTGACAGAATAAGTGGGAGCGGATATTTAAATTAAGTGTTAATTTTATTACAGTCTGATATTTTTGTTCTTAAATCCCGCTGTGTTTTTTTTAATAATCCCTGTCACTGTGCATTATTTTGAGTATTTCCAGGGTTATTTTGATCGATAACAAAACCCTGTCTTTGATGTTGGTGTGGTTCATTATGGTGTTATATTGCTGCCAAAATGCACTGTTGTGAATAATAATTGCATGATTGTGATTGCTTTATAATTTTGTCTGATTTTTGGCAGCAATGTAACGGCATAGTTCATTTACACACAATGTAAGATACACATACAGTACACTGTACATTGTCGAATGTACATTACCAGAATTGAGAGCACGGTTGAAATGTTTTTAAGGAGGGTATTTAAGTTAAAACGCAACACATATTACTCACTGTGTGCTTAGATTTGTAACTGCACTAAGTGCCTTTCTATCAAACTCTGAACAACTGCCATCTTCAAACATTAAGAATGTCCATATATAAAACTATAAAGGTAATAATGGTATAGGCTACCATAAACATGTTTTAATAATTACAGTACTTACCTATATAACAACACATATTAGTGGTTTTAAATCTAGCCAGGTACCACAGCATGCAAATGAACTATTGACATGACAGACAAAACTGTTTGCTTTGTACATACATCATTACAGATTTTGATTGGGAACGGGGTGATTACAAGAATAAAATTCAGTTGGCAAGATACTCTCACACACAGTCCAGCCAAAATAGATGGGATTAATGTCTTTACCATTTGCCACCACCCACCAATGACCCAAAAAGAAGTTACTGGTTTCTGAAAGGTGTCACCACTGACTGAGCAGATACTTAATAAAAAAGTAGTAATAATGATCCTGTCTGTTGGGAGTAGGCTAAACACAGAATACATAGAATAAGTTACAGTAACGTAAATGTTACAGCTTTTGTGAAAGTGAGATGCAACTTAATTTGGCCCTGAATTTCTTGAAAATTTGGATTTAAGCCAGCCAAAGACTCTGAACGATATAGTCTTTCTAGCTTTTCAAAGACGGACAAAATGTTTGTCAATCTCATGTAGTAATGCAGTAGCGGTGCAACATCTGTGCATATAAAATCTTTTCTATCTTCTTTTTTTTTATCACTTATTGTTTGGTAATGGTGGTATAGGAAACAATTCAGGTTGACAATGTATCGTGCTATGATTTTTGCCAATGCTTTGATGATAAAACACAGTTACTTCATTTGAAACATGCAAATATCCCAAGGGCCCTCACTTCTGGGGCCTCTTGCTGGTGGGGGATCAACGGCAGTCACCTACTTTACCTTTAAAAGCTAAGTCTGCTCCTGGTTGGTCTCTGTGAAAGAAAAGGCAAGTAATTCCCCAATCAGTCAAGAAATGTGTAAAACAAAGTACCCCTGCAAAGAAACTGAATGTTAACATAGTGCCTCCTGTTAAGAACAAGTAATCTTGGACCATTCAAAATCAAGAAGTTACAAAAACATGTCTTTCTCTTGTTAAAAAGGGTTCTTTGAACACATAAGGACCTATTAGGAAAACGAATTATATATAGGTTCATAACCATTTATTAGTATAGAGCATTCCGCCAGTATATTTTACCACATATTTTAAGGCACTGCAGAATGCCAGAGATACCATATGGTTGCTCAGTTTCTCTGCATTAATTATGAAATTGGAAGCAAAGAAAGAGGTTTGCCGCTGCCCCGGCCATTTTCTTTTTCCATTTTACAATACAGAGGCTCACTTAATATACAGCTACACTTAACAGAAATACACTTTCAGCAGTGAAGCCCTAAGAAAGTGTGTGTGTCAGGGAAATCACTTTGAGGAGGGGGAATACACAATTTGTTGTGCTTCGAGCAGATATGCTGCAATCAGCAAAAGGAAAAAAAGTGCTTCAGAAGAGTTTTGCTCACATTTAAGGCTGCTTTCACTGCACATTCTGACTTTAACAGCTGAGAAGGATGCCCGACTGCTTTAATTGGTTCATTTAACCTGCTGAGACCTACAAATACTCTGGTGACAGGTAAACAAAAGTTCCAAGATGATGGGAGATGTTTACTCAAGTAGTCAGCTGACTCGTTGAACAGCAGAGCCAAACCCTTGAAGCTGGATTAATACACCAGAGAGGGGAAGTAATGAAATATTCAGTAATCATTCTTATTAAGTAAGTAAAGCATTATGACTCTGACCAAATAAATTAAGGGTTTTTGTTCTTGCAGACTGTACAATATTATGAGTTTTAGCCAATATTAGAATAACTATATTTCTTTTTTTCTATTAAAAACGTAGGTATATGTATATATCTACAAACAGCAAAATGTGCCCTGGGAACAGTAAGTTAACTAATCATCAATGTCAAGATAATGTCAATATTAAGGTTGTGTTTGGTGTACATAACTAATCAGTTTATCAATATGTATTGAAGCTTTAAATACCATGTTTTAGGGTTTTATTTTTAAATAAGTTTAATATTTTTAATTGACCCTTATTTTCCTCTGTCCTCTCTTCCATGTGTTTTTGTTCCGTAGGTTCTATTTTAGATCTCAAATGTGCTGAATTGGTAACCTTAAACTCTATGGCGAACACCTGAACTGTATTTGTTCATTAGTCCTGTGGATGTATGAGAAGACCCATAGAACTTATCTTTCTTTAAAAGTTTGGAGTTCAGCCTCTCAGAGTTGATGCTATATAAACCATCTTTTAAAATCATAGGGAAGTGGCTGTTCCAACAGTTGCATTTCTGAATTCTCCCGAGTGGTGCCTGAATTTACACGAGTTAATAAAGTGAATGTGATTGCTTGATTATCAAGGGGGCGGGATTTTTGTTGCGGAAGGTTCGCAAGCAAGTTCCTGAAACTCTAACAGGGATTTTAGTTATTATTGATTCTTTTCTTTTTTTTTGTGAAAAAATTATTTTCAAATCTTGCCGATGTGGAAACTGCACCATGGGGTCTACTTTTTCAGGTGAAAACCTACCACAGATGTACCTGGGCCAAGCGCTCTACTGGTATAGATGTTTGAACATTTTAAGTGCACTGTACATTTTAGATGGTGTATTAAGTGATGCACGGTGGAATGCTTAAAACTTAGCATATTTCTCTTATAGGCTAATTCTGTGTCGCTAATCCTGAAATCTTTCAAACTGGCTTCATCTCTGTTCACTAATGTTCTTTTAAAAACCTTCAAAGTGTTTCGGAGCATATCTGGATTTAGTGAGTGTGTTTATACCTGCCATGTTTGGTCTACTTTAACCAACCAAAGTTTGTGCTATTCAGGGCCTTTTGTGCGTCAATGAATATCAGATCAAGATCCACTACATACCGGTAATTAGTCTCTGTCAGGTACCAAATAGAAGCTGGTGTGGTTTGCCCCTGGGCTGAAATGGCCGCAGTTTCACCCAACTATACCTTCTCTACTTCAGAGGCTAATATTGCATTAATGTAGCTATAGTAAATATAAGGTATTCTTGATCCGCCCTCTTTTACTTAACACCACTGCCAACATGCTCAGAGGAAAGATTGAAGAGCATGTCTTCTTGTTCTCCCTGCTGCACTCATTTATTGAAACTTTTAATAAACCTGTGATGATTCATCTGATGTTGAAACAGTGGTTCTGGGGCTTTAATATTAGTAAAAATGTAAATAGCTGAAATTTTGCAAGCAGAAATTTGAAAATACTCTTCCTCCATTTCTGGTTCTGTGCTGTGTCCTGTCCTAGGCATTTCTGTCCAATTACATGCATTGCTTTGTCCACAAGTTATAGTTTCCCTGCAAAAAGTGGCTCAGCTTTTAATTTCCATGCAGTGGACATGGGTTTGAATCCCAGCTATGATAGGAAGGGTATCTAGCGTAATAACTTTTCCAGGTCTGGCAAACATGTCACAGTGACCTATTGAGGTGATCCCTTAAAGTGGAAGTAAATTGGTTAACCAAACTAACTTCATTCATGAGATTGGGTCTTACTTTTATCAATTATTATATTACAAATGTGAAAAATACAAAAATATAAAAGAAGCATGGTTTTAGAATTTTTTGGCAAGGGTGACACCCTGTTACATTCCTCCAAGAGGTGACGTCACAGGGTTGGTTGAAACTTAAGTTAGCAGTTGAATATATTGATAAGACCAGCTATATCTCACAACCATTACACACATTACACACTTTATATATTTGGTATGAAGGAAGACAAAGCTGAAAGTACACTCGAACATTTTAATCACATTGGTTATGCTTTTGAGCCCATTTGCCATGAAAGTCAAGCCATAGTAAGGACAAAAGAGGAAGTTTTGGAGCTGTGGACACCGGCTACAACAAAGGGTCCAGTATTCTGGTCTTACTCTCATAGTTTGTGGTGTTAAAGGACTTCAGCTACAACAGGACATCGTCAGACACGTGATGGAAGAATGTATTTTTAATGAAAACAGGATACACTTTCACACAGAAGTAACCAGGGTGACAGTAATAAGATGTGAACAGAGAACCAGAAAATAAAGAAACAGAAAAAGCTTTACTGAAATACCACAGTGAGCAACTGAAATGGGGAATGCAAGGGAAATAACGTATCAGAAAAATGTACAAGCATATGGAACACTTTGCAGGGCACTGAAGATTATTCCATCTACTGAACATGAATATGCAACAATATTGGGGGTTTTGATAGACTTGCTGGAATTAAAAGCCACTGAAAGCAGAAGAATGTTTTCTGCCAGATTTCCTACACAAACTAAGGCTACCAGATCAGTAAAAGTGTTGAAATGAAAATAGGGGTGTAAAAACATCACTCAGTATTTTCAGGCATTTAAGGGGCTTCCTAAATCTATTACGATTCAGAGTAAGTTTGTGATTTTACATTTGAAATTGATCAGTATAGATGGGAAAAAATATGTAAGTTACAATACCCCATATTATGGATTGTACAACTTTGAATTCTGCTTTGCTATCTATAAAAATAAATGTTCTTTTCTTCACCTGTATACACATTTGATGAAGAATGGTAATTTCAAGAAAAACAAACAAACTCCGTAGGCTAGACATTTATCTTGGAAAAGTTATTTTGAATTCATACTTGAAGGGTATAGACAGTCTGCATTACCTTCACTTCAATATAATTTCCACTTTTGTCTCTTAATTATGTTTTATAGTATAATATTTATCTTAAGGCACTTTAAATAATTTATTTTAAGAAAGCAAGTGGCTTATTTTAATGAGAGCCGTAATGACCCCCACAAGGTGAAATATGCTGCACTGATGATAATTGTCACTTCTTTTGCCATTATTACTTTCATCTTGTATGATCACCATAATCTCAAACCATAGGGAGATGATTTGGAGAGAGCATGATGGCTTTTGTTGCTGATACCAACCACTGTCAGGCAGTTTTTATTAAGAGCATTATTAAGCCTGTTAATCAGCAGGGAAAAAATGCCTCAAGAAAGCAGTTTAAGTTCAATAATGTTTATAACATTATTATAACAAGAAACTCTCTCTAGAGATGGTTTTTTTTTGTCAACATTATTATTTGACTCACAGCAGCTATTACAGCGTGGGCTATTATTAACACAGACAGAGATTACTGTCTTTTGTTAGGTTGATTAAAATTTAGATGTCTTGATCTGATTACAACCTTTAAAAGAAATGGAAAATGCTTTTTCAAATTAATGTCTGTAATTTAGTTACATTCACTGAATCAAGCAGTTATCTTAGCTGAAACTTAAAAAAATTATTTGTGTATTTTTTTTTAAACTGATATGACGTAGGAGAGCCAGGCAATGTTCACCAGTATGATTCCGGCGTGTACTATCCTAGGGCACAGTCTCTGTTGGGGGTGGGTGGTGTAGTTCCAGCCCAGTGTGCCATGGTACGTGGTCTGCTCTGGGATCTGTTGGTTTTCTGGGGGGCATTGGGGTGATTGAGCGTCTCTGAGATTAGTTTTTATTCCCTAAAAGATTTGTAATAAAGCTTCATATAAAGTAAAGCAAATCTGTTGGGCTATTATCTAGCTCCTTAGCATCAATTCCCAGAGCTATATGGGTAAAACAGGACAGGAGACAAAACAAAACAAATAAAAAACAGTATTCTATGAAAGAAACAAAAATGACATTAACATGAATAAATGCATTAAAAGTCAAGGGAAACAACACATGCGGCTAATCAGGTAGAATGTTGGTCAAAAGTCAAAAGTCAAAAAGCCTTTATTGTCATTATATTCTGTGACAGATACAATGAGATTTGGGACTTCCATAACAGCTACCGTGAAATAAAAATAAAAATATATAAAAAAAATATATAGATATATTAAAAGGAAAAGGAAATGTAAACAGTTACAAAAAATATATATAAATATATTAAAAGGAAATGTAAACAGTGAGAAGGAAATGTAAACAGTGAAAAGGAAATGTAAACAGTACTGGCACAGATTGTGGGGGGGGGGAGGGTAGTGCAAAACAGGTGTAAAGTGACCGACAGTGCAGGTCGGAGTTGAGGGGGGGCAATGGCTTGGGGAATAATGCAAACCAGGTGAAAAGTGTCCGTCAGTGCAGGTCGGAGTTAAGGGCGGCAATGGCTCGGGGGAAGAAACTGTTCTTGAGTCTGTTTGTCCTGATCCTCATTTGCCTGTAGCGCCTTCCAGAGGGCAACAGGTCAAACAGGGTGGAGCCAGGGTGGGAGCTGTCCTTGGAGATGGCCCTGGCTCTGCTGAGGCACCGGGTGGAGTAAATGTCTGCCAGGGAGGGGAGAGGGCGACCGATAATCCTCTGCGCTGCCTTTATCACCCTCTGCAGCCTCTCCCTGTCGGCAGCGGTGGAGCTGCCGAACCATACTATGATGCAGTAGGTCAGCAAGCTCTCGATGGAAGAGCGGTAGAAGGCCAGCAGCAGATCAGAGTTGAGGTTATACCTTCTGAGGATTCTCAGGAAGTGTAACCTTTGCCGGGCCTTCTTGATGATGGTGGTGATGTTCTCTGACCAGGTGATGCGGTCAGAGATGTGGACGCCGAGGTATTTGACGCTGTGAACCCTCTCCACCTGCTCGCCGTTGATGAAGAGGGGAGCTGGCTCAGGGCTGTGCCTCCTGAAGTCTATGATGAGCTCGTTGGTTTTCTTGGTGTTCAGAGTCAGATTGTTCTCTGAGCACCAATCAGCCAGCTTCAGGACCTCCTCTCTGTAGGCGGCCTCGTCGCCTCTGGAGATGAGACCGACCACAGAGGTATCGTCGGCGTACTTGATGATCGGGTTGTGGTTGTGGATCGGTCTGCAATCGTGGGTGTAGAGGCAGAGGAGGAGGGGGCTCAGCACACAGCCCTGTGGGGAGCCGATGCTCAGCGTGCGGGTGGAGGAGAGGTGGGGGCCAACTCTCACAGCCTGGGGTCGGTCGGTCAGGAAGTTGTTAATCCAGGCACATGTGAGAGGGGGGAGTCCAAGGGAGCCCAGTTTGATGATGAGTCTGTCCGGGAGGATGGTGTTAAAGGCCGAGCTGTAATCCACAAAGAGCATCCGGACGTAGCTCTGCTGCTGCTCCAGGTGGTTCACAGCAGAGTGGAGAGCCACGGCAACGGCGTCCTCTGTGGAACGGTTGGCCCGGTATGCAAACTGTTGGGGATCCAGGTGTGGGGGGAGACAGTCCTTGATGTGCTGAAGAACCAGCTTCTCAAAGCACTTCATGATTACCGGAGTGAGGGCCACTGGGCGGTAATCATTCAGGCTGGTGATGGCAGACTTCTTCGGCACCGGGATGATGGTGGAGGTTTTCAGGCGGGACGGAACGGTGGCTTGGGCCAAGGACAGGTTGAAGAGCCTGGTGAAGGTGGGGGCGAGCTCGCCCGCGCATGCTTTTAGCACCTTGCCAGGGACTCCGTCTGGGCCTGCGGCCTTCCTGGGGTTCACTGCAAGGAGCACCTTCCTGACGTTGTGCTCCTGGACAGAGTGGGGGGGTGTCAGCGCTGGGTGGGGGAGGGGACAGGGCAGGGACAGGGGAGGGCCGCTGGGATTCTCCAAACCGAGCAAAGAAGCTGTTTAGCTCCTCTGACAGCTGTGCGCCCTGTTGTTCAGTTTGAACGACGCTGCCCCTGAAGTTGGTGATCTCCTGGATGCCCTGCCACACCTTACGGGTATTGTTACTGGACAGGTGGGACTCCAGCCGTTGTCTGTGGTCTGCTTTAGCCTCTTTGACCCCTCTCTTCAGCTCAGCTCTGGCAGCACTACAGGTGCTGGTCATAAAATTAGAATATCATGAAAAAGTAGATTGATTTCAGTGATTCCATTTAAAAAGTGAAACTTGTATATTATATTCATACATTACATACAAACTCATATATTTCAGATGTTTATTTTGTTTAATTTTGATGATTACAAATGACAACAAATGAAAATCTCAAATTCATCATATCAGAAAATTAGAATATTACTGAAGACCAATAAAAACAAAGGATTTATAGAAATGTTGGCCAACTGAAAAGTATGAACATGAAAAGTATGAGCATGTACAGCACTCAGTATTTAGTTGGGCCTCCTTTGGCCTGTATTACTGCAGCAATGCGGCGTGGCATGGAGTCGATCAGTCTGTGGCACTGCTCAGGTGTTATGATAGCCCAGGTTGCTCTAATAGTGGCTTTTAGCTCTTCTGAATTGTTGGGTCTGGTGTATTGCATCTTCTTCTTCACAATACCCCATAGATTTTCTATGGGGTTAAGGTCAGGAGAGTTTGCTGGCCAATTAAGAACAGGGATACCATGGTCCTTCAACCAGGTACTGGTAGCTTTGGCACTGTGTGCAGGTGCCAAGTCCTGTTGGAAAATGAAATCTGCATCTCCAAAAAGTTGGTCAGCTGCAGGAAGCATGAAGTGCTCTAAAACTTCCTGGTATGTGGCTGCGTTGACCCTGGACCTCAGAAAACACAATGGACCAACACCAGCAGATGACATGGCACCCCAAACCATCACTGACTGTGGAAACTTTACACTGGACTTCAAGCAACGTGGATGAAGTGCCTCTCTTCTTTTCCTCCAGACTCTGGGACCTTGATTTCCAAAGGAAATGCAAAATTTACTTTCATCAGAGAACATGACTTTGGACCACTCACCAGCAGTCCAGTCCTGTTTCTCTTTAGACGCTTCTGACGCTGTCTGTGGTTCAAGAGTGGCTTGACACAAGGAATGCGACAGCAGAAACCCATGTCTTTCATACGTCTGTGTGTGGTGGTTCTTGAAGCACTCACTCCAGCTGCAGTCCACTCTTTGTGAATCTCCCCCACATTTTTGAATGGGTTTTGTTTCACAATCCTCTCCAGGGTGCGGTTATCTCTCTTGCTTGTACACTTTTTTCGACCACATCTTTTCCTTCCCTTCGCCTCTCTATTAATGTGCTTGGACACTGAGCTCTGTGAACAGCCAGCCTCTTTAGCGATGACCTTTTGTGTCTTGCCCTCCTTGTGCAAGGTGTCGATGGTCGTCTTTTGGACAACTGTCAAGTCAGCAGTCTTCCCCATGATTGTGTAGCCTATAGAACTAGACTGAAAGACCATTTAAAGGCTTTTGCAGGTGGTTTGAGTTAATTAGCTGATTAGAGTGTGGCACCAGGGGCCATCAATTTTGAACCTTTTCACAATATTCTAATTTTCTGATATGATGAATTTGAGATTTTCATTTGTTGTCATTTGTAATCATCAAAATTAAACAAAATAAACATCTGAAATATATGAGTTTGTATGTAATGTATGAATATAATATACAAGTTTCACTTTTTAAATGGAATTACTGAAATCAATCTACTTTTTCATGATATTCTAATTTTATGACCAGCACCTGTATACAGAGCTCTGTCTCCTGACCTGAAGGCGGCGTCACGGGCTCTAAGAAGGGAGCGGACCTGGCTGGTCATCCAGGGCTTCTGGTTGGGGAAGACCCGGATAGTTTTGGTCACAGTCACATTACTGGTGCAGAAGTGGATGTAGTCCAGTACTGTGTCTGTGTGTGCTCCCAGCTCCTGGTGTTTGAACAGGTCCCAGTTTGTCCGTTGAAAACAGTCTTTGAGTTTGTGAAGTGCATCTTCAGGCCAGGTGGTGATGGTCCTTACGGTGGGCCTGATTCTGCGTCTGAGGGGGGTGTAGGCCGGAAAGAGCAGTAGGGACAGATGGTCCGATTTTCCCAGATGGGGGAGGGGGGCGGCTCTGTAAGCATGCCTGATGCTGGTGTAGACGTGGTCCAAGGTGTTCTCGCCTCGCGTGGCACATTTCACGTGCTGATGGAAATTTGGTAGTACAGACTTTAGGTTGGCCTTATTAAAATCCCCCGCTATGATGTGAAAGCCGTCGGGGTGAGCTCGGTGTTGTTCGCTCACCGCGTTCAGCAGGAGAGAGAGTGCCGTGCTTACATCGGCGTCGGGTGGGATGTAAACAGCCGTGACGATAACTACGGTCAGCTCTCTCGGGAGGAAAAAAGGCCGGCACCTAACAGTCATGTACTCGAGGTCCGGACAACAGTGGCTGTCTATGATGGTTCCGTTGTTGCACCAGTTGTCATGCACATACATACAAAGCCCCCCTCCTCCGCTCTTACCGGAGTCCATTGTCCTGTCCGCGCGTAGCAGAGTGCGGCTGGCTAGCTGCATGCTAGCATCGGGAATGTCCGGGTTAAGCCAAGTTTCGGTAATGATAAACACACAGCAGTCCCGGACGTAGCGATTTCCAGTGAGGTGTAAATCCAGGTCGTCCATTTTATGCAGCAGGGATCTGGCGTTGGAGAGAAACAGGCTCGGGAGAGGCGGCTTGTGTGGTTGTTTACGTAGCCTTAGCAATAGGCCAGACCGGCAGCCCCGCTTCTGCTTCCTCTCTCTCCTCCACCTGCGTCTTCTCCAGGACCCGACAACAATCCACGGAGACCCGGGTGGTCTCGCTATCTCGTCCGGAATGTTGTGCTTACGAAGAAAGTCACTCGAAATAGATATCTGTGATTGATATCCAATGTCCAAGAGCGACTGAAAAGTGTACTTTCGGTAGCACTGGAATGGAGAGCCGTAAGCCGCTGCGTCCGTGCGCGCCGCCATCTTTTCGTTATCTTTTAAGATTTTTTAGATGGGGAAAAAGTAATTTAATTTTAGTTTTGTTTTTGTTCTACTTAAATATATTTACACTTAATCAGTTATTTACATAGATTTGAACATCCAATATTTGCCTGTGGGGGATTTCCCGTTGTCATTCATGGTGGCCGGTGTAGGGACCAGATCTGCTCCGGTCTTCAGATCTGGAGAATAGCTTTTGCTTTCTTTGTCTAAAATCTCTACAAAAGCCATTTTTAAGATGTTTTAGGCTGTATATGCAGTGACAGCCACCGCAGGTTACAAGATGTAACGTTAACACGCTTGGAGAAAACCAGCCCATGTTGAGAGATGCTTTTAGCGGCTGATGGAATCCGGAAGCTCTACAGAATAAAGCCCATTGGCAAAGAAAATTGTGACATTATAGTTAAAATCCTAAACTAAAAATACCTGGACTCCTGCATATGTGCAGTAAATGATTCATTTATTTGAATGAAATAACCTCTTCTGTCTCACAATACACCATGGAAAAAGCATTATATAGAGAGATTATAATAAAATAAGGTACAGGGCATTTAACATAAGGAAGAGTCTCATCAACCAGTAAAAGAAAGCATTAAAGTATTTTAACATATACCTTTCTCTATTATTTGTTTCACTTATCTAACACAATTAAATATTCATTGCAAATAAATTCAGTTCAAAAGCTATACGAAAATGGAATAATCTGATTCAAGTAAAAAAAAAGAAAAAAAAAAAAGGTGTGTGCATTAAAAAATTGTGTCTAAAAAGAAACATGTTTTTTTAATGTTCTGGATTGTATAATAGATTTAGGTAACGTTGCAATTATTTTTGCATATTTTATCATTACAGGGCACCCAAGTGTGTTCAGGTCAAGAGGCAGGACCAAGGGGCGCAGTAATACACACAGAGAATTACACAAAAGCACAAAGATGTGGAGGTGTGTTTTTTATGCTTAAATTATTTATATGAAGCAACAAAAAGAAATGCTAAGATAGAAGTTAATGCATTTACATTTGTACAACTGAATGATTTATAGCTACGCTAATAAAAAAACTGTGAACGCATTAATAAATTAATGTAACGCACATACTACTGTGGTCAGGAGCAAGCTCGTACATACCCATAATAAATACACTTATGTCAACCTTTGTGCCTATTTAGACTGCAGTGAACTTTTTTTCTCTCTTATATTATAGATGACTGACAGAACTCGTTTCATATCTGAACCTCAGTGCTTGCAGTTCTGCTGATTCTTACATTTCATTCTCCAGTACACCACAGGCTGACATGCAGCTTTACACGGGCAGGATTTGTTTTTCTCCTGATCACCCTCAGTCAAAAAAGCACAACTCCAGCATGATATCTCAGCGGGGCTTCTGCAATGAGAGGGAGCTTTTGAAGTAGTATCCTAAGAAAAGAGTATTTTATTTAGACGAAACATTAAAATCACAATTCATTGTGTTGAACGGATTTGTGGTTGAATTGATTATACATTACCTTAAAAGAATGTATCATAAATCCTAGCAGCATCTCTAAAAATACATTTTTAACAGCTCATTGGCAGAATTGTGAATTTCATTACTTTGAAATAATATTCTGTTGAATGTTGTTTAAATGTATATATGTCATGGTCTTGCTTCTGCTGTTCTTTACTTTGCTCCTTGTTTTCTAGATTTATTGGTTTAATTCCAGTTTTGTTGTAATTTCTAGATTTATGTTAGTTCTCATGTTTTTCTGTTGTCCTCTGTTGACCTCTTGTCTGTGTGTGTTCTTTTCCCCTTGGCTCCCTCGTTGTCTCCTCTCACACCTGCTCCTTGTCAGCTCGTTAACCCTCCCTTTGTCTCTGTCAGCTATATATGCTCTCATATTGAAATTTTAATCTGACTAAGAGGGATAATTTATACTAATTGACAATCTGATCAGCATGCATTTAAACACTTGTCAGGATCAAGTTATTCTAAATCAGGCAAGCTGACCTGAGTTTTCATCCCATGTCAACATGAGGTATTACTGCTTTGAGTGCTAATTGTATGTGAAAATATTCCAAAGACATGTTTAAAATAAACATTTAAAGCTGAAGTCTGTAAGTTTTTAAAAATCACTTTTTTGTCATATTGGCTAAAACTGTCCCTATGCCCAGACAGCAGTACATGTGATATGTAACCTGTAAAAAAAACTGCTTCAATTGGTCCCGCCTACTGCCTGTATTTCAATCTGGAAAGAATATTTTGGGACGAGACAAAACAACCAATCACAGCCAGAGGAGCGTCTGATGGCATGTCAATCACAGCTCACACACGCTGAATCCCGCCCCCTCCCTCTCACCGCTGAACCTGCCGCTGCCGCCCGGCTGCCGCAGTTAGGAGGACGCGCGTGGAAGTCATGGCGGAGCGACAGCCAGCAGCAAAAGAGAAACTGCCCTTACTGCCCCTGCCGAAATTTGTAACTTCGATATAACCAGCATCTTATATCTAGCTGCTTGGAGGTTAGTGTTATCGCTCTTACCGGTTCACACTCCATGCCGTGTACGCTGCTTGGACGCTTCTGGTCGCATGCGGTAGCCGTGCAGATGCTGTGAGAGGGGTGGAGCTTGGAGGTGGGGCATGAGTGAAGCAGAGAGGGTGGGGGAGTGGCGTGAAACCTATTTTTCTTCAAATTTTCAGTCGAAGTCTGCTCTCTTCTCAATGTAACAGACTGCAGCTTTAAGGCCATTTAATTCAAATTACTTACGTCCATATAAATTGTAACATTTTAATATTTTTAATTTTTGAGTTTGAATACATTTCAATCCGACTGTGACATTTCCTAAACATATTGAGCGAGACAGTAAGGGAGGGAAAAATACCACCACAGCAATAAGTAACATATTAAGGTCCCTAAGTCTCCATAGCAACTATACGATAGTATCTAGATTCTAATAGATTCTCTAAGAAGCAAAGCAGGATAAACAATTTCTGGTCCTACCATTACAAATGTGACGTTTGTTAACCTCTGCAGGGAATATAACTTGAACTGTGCTTTGATCAAATAAGATCAGGAATGTTCTGTAGCTCAACACATACTCAAAGTGGGTCCGATGTAAAACAAAGGATAAATAATTCCAACAAACATACCCAGTGTTATGTAAGGGGGAGGATCTGCGTGACGAAATGTTCTAAAATGTGCTAAAATGTTCATGGTCATTTCCAAATGTTTAGCTGTCTTGTTTGTATTACGTTCTTCATACTTATCAGGGCAAAATACCTAACTGTAATGAGTTTCCAATTATTACTATAAACTAAATGGTATTGCTCGTCCAAATTTAAATAGCAGAAAAAACCTACAGTAATAATGAAGCATAAAACAGTTGCCATGAAAATGTCTTTTTGCTTTGGGGTAAAAGACACCAGACATTTTTTATTGTAAATACCTATACTAACATCAAAACAATTAACCCTGTAATGCCAAATGTATCATATTTGATACATATGGTTTCTGAAATGTTTTGCATCTGACACCTTTTGCATAATTTAATGGTAAAAACTTTGCTCAAAATCCTATTGTACACAATCAGATATACCTGATAACAGAGGGCAGAAGACTACACAAAAAATAATCTCGACTTATCGCATAGTAATAAATTATTAATATCAAAAAAAAATTTTTTTTTTCTTTTTACATATTTTGTTAAAAGACCAAATAAGGACTTCGAACCAAAAAAAAGTAATTTTCTGTTTTGTTTTATTCTTGGATCGGACTTTAAAGGGTTAAATATTCAGTTTTGGAAATAAAATAAAAAAAACATTACCTGTTTAAGAAGAGCAGCAACTAGAGTGACTTTAGAAAATGTGACATGAACTGCTTACCAGTCTCATAAGTGTGTAAACTATTCATTTTTTATGGATGTTGTACTTGCTTTTTCTTCCCTGATAAACAGGGCTTTTATCTTTTAGAGGTGTGAAAGTACTGTTTCTGAAAGCCGGCTGAGTCAATGTGTGATTCCATTTGGATGCAGTTGTTGTAGGGAAGTTTAAAGTAGGGCAGCTTAAAGGCAGAACAAAGCACAGGGAACACGCCTGGGCAACTTCTCTTTAAAAATACATGAGGCAGCTGCTGCCACTCCCCACCTATCAAACATTAAGGAGCATTGAAAAGTTGTTTACTGCGCAGACTCATAAATGGTTGAGCAAGGCATTATGGTGAGAACAAACATACCTGATAATGAGTTTTCTTTGAGAAAATGTTTGTAGCAGGTACGAAATTGTTGTGACTTTCTGAAAACTGCCAAATTAACCTGAAGGGCTCATAATGATTACCTAATGTGCCATAAACCATGATTATCATTTTGGACATTGAGAACCAATGTCCATCTTTCATCTTAACATGATCACTCGAGAAGAGAATGCAGTTTTTCCTCATAAAACAGCTGTGAGACCTGCCGTCTCTGCTGCAACCCTTTATCTTGCATCTGGCTCTGCAGGACCCCTCCCACATCGGTGTGCCTTGGTCCCCCATTGAGCTGAGAACAACAGAGAGTTTATATCTCTTTACGTGAAGCTGCCCGGGGATTCATATTGGAAGAGGACACCACCATGGAGACCCGAGCTCAAGGCCCAGATCTCCAGAATGAACAAGGCTAAGAGTTGATGATTGACATTCCATATCCAAATTATTGCAAAACAGGCCATTTGCAACACATTTCTCTGAGTTTCAGAACTTACAGAGCTGGCCTGGAGGTGAAAGCCACCTAAAGAAGCCTTTACCTAGGTGTGAGCCGCATTGGAAAAAGGACAACCCCCGCTTGCTGTCGTCTGACCTGCTAATCGCTGGGGGAAGCTCAAACCTTCCAAAACGTACACAGACAGTGTCTGTTAGGGACAGAATCTAGTTCAACAATATGTCTTTTGATGATTTTGATCATTTCATGTGTTCACTGATGAGTAAACACAAAGCTAACAGGATGGATTGCATTCAACACTATGCTACAGTAATATGTTTTGAGCTGTTGCTGAAATTTGGACAAGCTTTATTTCACTAAGGGTTTAAACTCTGAAATAACATTAGTGTTCATCTGTTTTCTCATATGCTCATTACATTTCGGTTACCAAGCATGACCAAAAATAATTTAATGGAATCCCCATGTCTATTTGCTTCTAACGATTCTTTACCCTCTTTGAGGGTAAAGAATCATTTAACTAAAGGTTACTGGTTCCAGGGGGGGAATTCATCCTGCACACCGGCTGCCCAGAGCTGCATAGGGCCAGGGGTGTCTGGGGTGTCCCTGCTGGTCCGGGGTCCGTGGCAGCAGGAAGGCGCTGGCCTTGGGATGGCCCGCCCCGCTACATGGTAGCGGGGCAAGCTATTTGTTTGTTTATTTAGTTATATATTGACATTTTTTTTTTCACTGTTTTGTTTTGTGTTTGTGTCCGATTGGAGTGATTGGGGCTATGATTGGGTCTGGTTCTGGGTCGACTGTGCCTGGTAATAAAGCTTACCCGCCCTAATCAAGCTTATTAAAGCTTACTGTCCCTGTGCTGCTGCTGGCGTTGGACTAGGCGCTGCCCCAGCTTTCCCCTGCTGCTGTGCCAACCTGCGGGTGTGCCATGGCTCCTGAAGCACTGAGCTGGTCAGTGGAGCTGGGGTCTGTGCTGGCCCGATGCATGGAGCTGTTCGGGGTGCCTGACTCTCTTGGATGCTCGGGTGGGGGCTCTGTTCGGGTGTTTTGGCTTGTGGGGCTCAGGTTTTAGCACTCGACCTTTGTCTCTGGGACCGGGGCCTGGTGGGAGGGAGTGCTGTCACTCATGGCTCCTGGGGGTGGCACAGCCCTATACTCTTGGGGAGCTCTGTTGGGGGGATACCTTGTGACCCTCCAGGGGGAGGCCCGACTGTCTCCATGGCCGCTGTTGGACTGGGTCTGAGGTCCTCTCTGCCCCCTCCAGATTACTGGAATAGGGCTGGTTGCGGCGCCCCAAATGCATGTGTGTTTGTAAGTGCTCCCACAGATCTCCCTCAGGTTTGTCCACAGTGTTTTTGCTGCTTGTTTTTGTTTGGCTGCTTGTGACTCTTCCTAGTGTCTGCTTGCAGGTGCTTGTACAGGGTTTCCTTCGGCTTTGAAGACATTTTTTGTCTTCTACAGATACAGCAGTGGATTGTATGTTTTTTTGTCTTTTTTTTTCTTTCTCTTACCCTTTCTGGTACTAAGAATATTGCTTCTGTAATAAAAAGAAATCTTAAATAAATAATAAAGCAGTATTGAAAGATCAAGGGAGGTTTTTCATCCTGACAACCCTCCATTGGCAAAGCAAAAGTGTTGGGAAGAGCACAGCATTCAAATTCCAATTCTGTTGCCATAATGCTGAACACAGCAGGGATAAAAAAAATAAATAAATAAACAAACCATGTCTACCAAAATATTTGGGTCTTCACTGGCTTACGATGTGTCCACCAGAGGGTGCTACAATCTCCATTGATAATTTTATCTATTTATTTAACAAAAAACTTTAGTAGAAAAATGTTTGTGTTCAAGCAAATCATATAATTTTATAGAAATGTAGAACATTGAAACACAGAGTTTAACACACACACACACACATACATATTTCTATATATATATCTATCTATATATCTATATAGATAGATATATATATATATATATATAGATAGATAGATAGATAGATAGATAGATAGATAGATAGATAGATAGATAGATATACACACACATTTTTTTTATAATATATAGATTATTTTAACATTATTTGTGATATATAATAAAATTAAGAGTGCATTCAGATAAATAAGAGTGCATACAGATAAACCTTATGCAATAATATATTCCTGGACTGCTCTGGGCATGGCTGATGATTCAATGGAGAGAATGTAAAATGCATCCATTTCTTCCAGAAAACTCAATTTTTTATTTTCTATATAATGCAGTTTAGCATTATTTAATGATAGAAATAAGTATTTTCAGCACCGTAATTATATGATTTTTCTTAATGCGGATGTTATTCTGTTCGCACATGTGCACATGAGTTGATGGTACGGATAATGCCAAAGGTATGATCCGTGACTGTCACTACCCGATCCGTCCCGGAAGCATGATCCGTCCAGAGCATGCGCCATCAGCTCCTTTTCGCATGCGCATCCAGATATACATCCGGGTCGCCCTTGATTTTATTTTAATAAAAAGACCTAAATTACGTTTTTTCCTCCCCAAAAATGGTGAGTGTACTAAAATAGTGTGGTAAAGGTTACTGTAATAATGTATTCCCTGAGAAAATAAATCCCTTAAAATCCTTTCTGTTTAGCTAACTTTTTCGGCCTTTGATTTAAACATAAATCTTGTGTTCTGGAGTTTTATGTTTTCCTTTCGTGTTAACATTATGGCATATAGTGCATAATCTAAAGAAAGCAACAACTAAAATGCAGATAAACATGGTTTAATCATATTTTGCCGGACTGCTCTGATGTGTCCGATGATGATGTCAGAAAAGCAGTTTAACAAATGTAAAAAGCATCACAATACTCTCACAAAAGTCATAAAAAATTTTTTAAAGATGTGTATTAGCATTCTTTAATGAGTTGATGATAGAATAAGTAATTTTAGAACCATATTTGCATTATTTATGGTTATGTGTTTGTGCATGCGCAGGACAGATCGGGTATTGACACTGCTCATGCCCAGAGCCTGTAGCTAAACCTCTCTGCTTGTTCCATCAGGGTACTACGGAGCCCCTCTGATGACATGGTCAAAAAAAATTTTTAATTGTGGCCACGAAGTAGTGTTTCGTGGCCACGCAATAAGTATAACGTGCGCACGAAATACTACTTCGTGGCCACGCAATAAGTTTAACGTGCGCACGAAATACTACTTCGTGGCCACGCAATAAGTATAACGTGCGCACGAAATACTACTTCGTGGCCACGCAATAAGTTTAACGTGCGCACGAAATACTATTTCATGGCCACGCAATAAGTTTAACGTGCGCACGAAATGCTACTTCATGGCCACGCAATAAGTTTAACGTGCTCACGAAATGCTACTTCGTGGCCACGCAATAAGTTTAACGTGCGCACGAAATACTATTTCATGGCCACGCAATAAGTTTAACGTGCTCACGAAATACTATTTCGTGGCCACGCAATAAGTTTAACGTGCGCACGAAATACTTATTAATAATATTAATATCATTCCTGGACAACTGGGTAAGCAAATCGAGCGCGCCTTCTCGATTTGCTTACCCAGTCGTCCTCCGCCAGTCACGTGACATTTGTTGCTAAGACGCCATTTTAGGTGGAAAAGGCGTAGTGTAAACAACCGCAGCATAGCTAAACGAAGGACTAAAGTCCCGTTTACATAGCAGCCTGTCCAAGATAAGTCATTACAGTTAACATAAGCCTGAAAACAGGTTCGGATTTATTGATATTATTAATAAGTATTTCGTGCGCACGTTAAACTTATTGCGTGGCCGCGAAATACTACTTTGTGCGCACGAAATACTACTTCGTGGCCACGCAATAAGTTTAACGTGCGCACGAAATACTATTTCATGGCCACGCAATAAGTTTAACGTGCGCACGAAATGCTACTTCATGGCCACGCAATAAGTTTAACGTGCTCACGAAATGCTACTTCGTGGCCACGCAATAAGTTTAACGTGCGCACGAAATACTATTTCATGGCCACGCAATAAGTTTAACGTGCTCACGAAATACTATTTCGTGGCCACGCAATAAGTTTAACGTGCGCACGAAATACTTATTAATAATATTAATATCATTCCTGGACAACTGGGTAAGCAAATCGAGCGCGCCTTCTCGATTTGCTTACCCAGTCGTCCTCCGCCAGTCACGTGACATTTGTTGCTAAGACGCCATTTTAGGTGGAAAAGGCGTAGTGTAAACAACCGCAGCATAGCTAAACGAAGGACTAAAGTCCCGTTTACATAGCAGCCTGTCCAAGATAAGTCATTACAGTTAACATAAGCCTGAAAACAGGTTCGGATTTATTGATATCACATTTTTTTTGACCATGTAATCAGAGGGGCTCCGTTGGGTACAAGGGCGCCAGCTACTGCCCTGGGTTTGTAAATGCATATAAAAGGCAGTTAACAATAACAATAGAAAATAGGGGAGGGGGATAATAAAACTTAACAGCAGCCTTTTTCCCACCTACTACATAATCCAAATCATTCAAAGGTGAAACCAAATAATGATTGTTAGTTACATTTCTATAACTTAAGTCTGCGTACTCTCAAGGTTGGAATCCTGGACCATCTGTTAAAATCCGGTTGTCTTTACCATAAGTAGGGTTATTAATTTAGACTATGGTTATCACCAACATAAGAAAAATGTCTGTTTCTTCGAGTGCTAACAAACAGGGGTGGATCTTGCTCAGAGTGTAAGATCTTTTGTGGTTATAATCACAGAAAACCACAGTTAAGATATTGATATCTTTATTAAAACTTATAATCCCTGTTATGGTGCACCGCATAATGCATGCAAGCGTTAGGTGGCACGAGCTGCAATATCCAGCACATTGTGATGTATATATATGATAGACATAGATTAATAATTTATGACTTTATTTTACATTTTATTTTACGTTTTAAAACGCGTTTTTAGTTAGCGGGACTGCACCCGCACAATGTGCTCTCCCTCCCGCCCGCACTCACAATGAGCTTTCAATATGTTTCCTGCGCCACACTGCTTTGCGTTGGGCACTCCGACAGGAGTGCAGGGCTCTACTCCAAAGTGGGATTCGAAGCCGAACAACCACGGATGGCTAACAGGAGAAAAACAAAGACTGTGCCAGCAAAGAAACCACTGCAGCACCCTGACAACATCGATAATAACAAGGATATATAAGTGTAGGCTGCTCAGTGGGGCAGTGGGTAGCACTGCCTCTTGCAGCAAGAAGGATCCGGGATTGATTCTTTCTGCATGGGTTTGCATGCAGGTACTGCAGGTTTCCTCCCACAGTCCATAAAAGCTTGCTGTTAGGTCAATTGGCTTCTCTAAATTCTCCTTTGGTGTGATTATGTGCATGAATGGTATTTGTCTCTGTTGCCCTGCAATGGACAGGCAACCTGTCCAGGGCGTACCCTGCCTCTCGCCCATAGATAGCTGGAGATAGGCACCAGCACCCCTTGTGACCCCGCTTGGGATAAACGTGGTGGAAAATGGATGGATGGATGGATACTGTATATGACTGTATACTAGGAGCAAAGTGTTAACTTACCAGTCTAATAATAAAGTTGAGAAAAGACAATTTGTTTTGCATCCAGCTTCTTCTATCAACCTGCATCAATGGGTAAACTCCTTCGACCCTTGTTTTTCCTCAGGCACTATCCCTTTCATGTTTTCTATTTTAGGCCTCCTCAGAAGGTTTAAACTTTTTCTTTGCCTCAGCAAAATAGCATAGCAAAAACCTTAGCTCCATGACAATTTTATGGCCTACAGCCATAAAGTGGTACATTCTTTCAGGTCACATGATCTGGCAAATGATGGTGCGTTATCGCCCAACTTACATAGCCTGTATTTCAAGAGAGAAGCCCCGCTTGTAGCATTGAGGGTGTCAAGTGCTGTATATTAGCCTGAAACTCATATGTGTCAACTCTTCACTCCCAGATTCCACATACTCCGTCATCGCTCTGCTCCGCTGACGTACGTCGTGCGGAGCGCTTGTCTTTCATGTAAATCAATGAGAGCTGTTCCACATCCACTACTACTCCTCCGCACGTCACCGCCCACATACATCTTCTCCGTCCTTCACCGTCAAAATACGGAGCCGAGTTATTTTTTGCTCCGCTCCGGTCCGACCATGACCACGATCCGCAATTGCAGTCGCACCAAACAGGAGAAAGAACATAGAGAACATCGGTTTGTCAAATTAACTATGTCACTATATACAATTACGTCAATTTTAACATTCTCAAATAGGAATGTTTTAATTAATGGTTGAATAATTGGAACACCTTCTGAAAGGTATAAAAACGCTGGCAAAGCTGCATCAAATTTGCAGGAGCTCATCTCAACTCTCACAGAAACATGGATGAGGACACTTTGATTCTAGAAGTGGAACACCAACCAATCCTGTATGATGCCAGGCACGCTCATTACAAGGATATCCAAAGAAAAGAAAAGGTTTGGGCAGAAATTGCCCGTGTGCTTGATGCCAATGGTGAGTTTTAATTTGCCTCATATTTTGCTTATATGTAGAAACAAATCAGCTAAGCAAGATGTGCTGCTTGGCACTGCAGGCCAATTTTACTTAAATTTTACTTTAGTTTTTACTTTAATTGCACATTGTCTCAACCTACCGTAATCAGGTAAGTGATCAGCAAATGAAGACCCCATATAAAATAAACTCTCATTTAAACTTCATAATAACCAATTAATTTACTCTTAAAGGTGAGAATACTTATTCCCATATATATATATATATATATATATATATATATATATATATGTATGTATATATATATATATATATATATATATATATATATATATATATATATATATATATATGTATGTATGTATATATATATATATATATATATATATATATATATATATATAGATATAGATATTTTAAGACATTTCTACTCATATATGAGTAATTATTGTGGTGTGTGTGAGCATATTGAGTGGTGTCATAGAGAAATTTTGGCGGGGGGGAGGAATTTGGGAGAAACCTGAAGACAGGCCTGCAGGTCTGTTGCAAATGTGACTAATAAATGGCAGCCCTGCTACTTGGCTGTGTTCTCCCCCCATCGGTACATGGAGGTTTTATCAATCATAGCAGGGTAATCCTGGAAACCATACGAGTCAACTAAACCACTGAGCATTACAATGCCCAATTTTTTTCTGCACAGGCCATATTTCAAGGAACATGATTGCTCTGTCACCATGTGTTCAATGTATAATTATGTTTGAGGCAGACCAGCTTTCAGTGTACAGAAGTAAAGGTAATTATAGATGCAAGGAACAACATAGAAGATCAGAGGATTAAAGGTGTTTTATTTGACTGTTTAATCCACAGCAGGATGCAGGTTTCACACCATTCTATCTTGCCATGGAAAACTCCCTCCTGGAGAGTTGGAAGTAAGTGCAGAAGGCATCCCTGACAGCTCTGGCTTCAGCCGATGTGCGTTTTCCAGCCATATTGCCAACAGGTCGCATTCTACGTCCTTCCTCCTGGGCTTTGTAGGTGAAGTACTGACTTCCAGATCGTGGTGGTTTTTCTATTACCACGTTTCCCATCAAGTGCTCCCAAACAATTGGGGAAGTTCAATTTTTCCCTGAAACCATTTGCGATTTCCCTCCACGTGTCTTCTGTTGGGGGTTTGCAAATACTGCTCCATCATAACTCTTTCAATGGCTGAGCAGACCATGTAGACAGAGTTTCGAACAGTTGTCACACCAAGACGATAGCTAAAGGCAAGGCTAACAAATAAATCTCCAGATGCCAAATACCTGTATAGACAGAAAAAAGAGAAGCTGAGTCAAATCTAAATGTTTGTTTCTTTTGCTGTGAAACAGGTAATTGCTAAGTGGAGAACCCTGCGAGATGGTTATGTGAAGGAACGAAACAGGGTTGCAAATCTCCCAAGTGGCTCCAAAGCAGGACCCATACATACAGTCCCAAAGGTAATACAATGATGTTGCATGTGTGTGTGTGTGTGTGTGTGTGTGTGTGTGTGTGTGTGTGTGTGTGTGTGTGTGTGTGTGTGTGTGTGTGTGTGTGTGTGTGTGTGTGATGGATTGATGTGTATGAACTTTTCAGTTCACTTTTTTTTATTCCCCCCCAACAGTCCAAGGAGCAATTTGGACCTGCTGCGACCAGCTGAATCTGACATCCACCCCACCCCACCCACTGATGTCAGTGCTGAAAAACAGAGTCCAAGTTCAGCAGCATCCACCTCAGGCCAGTGTGCGTGGAGCACAACGGAAAGGCCTTCAAGGTCCCGTAGCCCAAGAGCCCGGGCCACATCACAACCCAATGCATCTGGACGAGCCACAAAAAAAACAGACATTGCTGATCGCCTGCTGAATGAGCCACAGATTCCCCATGTATCTGTGAGTGTAGGTGATAAGTCGTATCATTTTGCACTGAGCATTGTGCCAATAGACAGAAGGCCAAGGTCACCATTTTGGAGACCTTGCACGGTCTGGAAGAGTCACAGAACCAACAGCAAACACCACCCTTGCCCCCACAACTAGTGTTGTCGACCACATCAACATCACAGGGAGTTTACAGAAATGTAACCCAAACCCCCTCCCCATCAGGCATCAGTTTCCTTTACCCCCCCCCCCCCCCCCCCCCCCCCCCCCCCCTTCTACATGCCCAACACCCCCAGGTACTACTACCCATTTTGTGGGTCCTTTCAGAAGGATGATCACAGATACAGATTCTGAAGATTAGATGGAGGGCACCATTTCATTGTTTATAATTATTTGATTTCTGATTTATTTTCTTCTGTACAAAGTTCTTTGGTTCCAATGTCTATGACTACATGTTTTGTTAAATAAATGTGAGCACAATTAACTCAGTCCGACTGCCAGTTTTTGTTTTGGCTCAATGGCTGTTCTGTATGTGGTACACTGGCGTCTGAGGTCAGGACCAATGATGGACAGTTCATCCATTTTCTCAGCAGACATTCGAAAGTCCTCAACTCCTGGATGAGGTGATAATAATCTCGTTGCTGTTGCCTTTGTAGATTTTTTGGATGAATCCAATAGTGACTTCTTCTCTCTCTCTGTGCCATGGCCATCAGAGTCAGAAAACCAAAGGTTTTCCTCCAGGAAATGCGTCCTGCAGATTACACATGAGAGTGGGCTATATTTATTTGACCTTACTGATACTGATACTGTTACATCAGCCCAAATGGTCAAAGAAGAATCTGCCAAAGGAGGAAAAAGGTGCATGGGAAATATATTGCGTACATGATGGCTTTTTTTTTAAATATATATATAGAATCTTTCTCTATCATTTTCTTTACACACATCCCCCACTGTTTTCTGACAATCCCACAAGTGAATCATGTAGCGTGGATGGGAATTTCCAGACTGAATTACATGTTTTGAATATAAGCATATTTGGTTTAAACATTTATTTTTTTCACCATGTCCTGCCCTAACATGTCAGAATTAATTCTAAATATGAGATCCTTCAATGGATGCATCAGATGGAGATTTCTTTTCAATGTACTCATGTAACATCCAAAAAAAAATTAAATACTATCCTAAAGAAAACAGTTTTTATTGGGCAAATTACTTACCCATTTTTGATAGTGAAAACAGACCTGGTCGGGCGATCAGCAACAGGGCACTTTCCGAATGCTATTCAAAAGATGAATGGCAAGTTAATTATGTTTGCGGGTCCTTTTTGGGTCTCTTTTTAAGAACACGGGAACTCTTATCATCTTGCGCATGCCCTCTACGATCTCCAAGGAACTCAGAGCGGAGCGGACGGGAGCCACAGAGGAGGCTGTAGGCTTTGCTTTGCGCAGGTGGTCTGGAGCGCAGCGGGGCGGGTGGGATTTCGGGGTTAGGTCACAAGTCTACAGTGTGTCTGTAAGGGCTGAAAAGGTAGATTTTGCATGATACTAGGCTGATTATTTTGTAGTTACACTGTTTAAAGTTAATTTTGGTAATAATGCCCTTTTATAGAAAGTTGTCATAGCACTATGAAATTGTTGTAATATTGTATAAATCTTTGAATTGATGTAAGCTTGGCAGTTTTACATGATCTGTTTTAACTGGTATGATTGTCAGCTTGGGTGGTGGCTTTGAGGACCCAAATCCAGAGAGGAGTAGGCACAGATGAGTTTGGATGATTTAATGAAAGTCCAAGGGGAACAGAGGCAAAAATACAAAAATACTGAAGAAAAAAAACAAACAAACAAAAAAAAACAATAAATGTCAGGAAAAATACTTGAGGGAAGCAAGAGACTAGAAAGCAATGAAACAACATCAACAACACAATAAATCAGTCCTGTGTGAAGGCTCTGCTGCTCTTTTAAGCCCAGCACTCTGATGAGAATAATTATCTTCACCTGTGTACAGTAGACTACCCAGGTTCTCCCCAAAGATCCTCTCTGGAAGAGATGCATAACTCACACACACGAACCCTGACAATGATACTCTTTTGTCTAACTGAACAATGTCTGTTGCAATTATGAGGTCTTGTTTAGCTTCATCAAGAATTAATTAGAATTAAGAATTTGCACCAGTTCCACAGTGCTAATGATGTTTAAAATAACCTTTACCAGACTGTGCAAGATTTAACTGCACTACAACATAAAAATAGGCTTTATATCGCAGAAAACTCTAGCCAGCAATGTAATGTGAGCTTTTTAAAGTGGTGCATTTTTTTCAGCTGTGTAATCATGTTTGACAACAACTGTATCAGCTCAGACTTCTCACAAAGATGCATCTGTGGTTTTTGTTCTGGTTGTCATGGTAACAAAGTGGGTGAGTTTAGTTCATGTTTTGTTTAATTGGCTGAAGCAATGCCGCTGGAGCTGAGTGTCAATGTATCAGTCTGTCAAATAGAAATGATGGGGAAGATTAGCTCTGAGACTGAGGTGTTGGTGACTTAGAAAATTATTTATACATGGAGAATTATTATATGAATACTACATCCATATGTCTTCAGTCATTAAATACTGTTTATAACTGTGATTTGGGGTTTATAACAGGCTTCAGACGTCTCACACATTGTTGAGTTATACACAAATGCTGATCAGCTGCTCAGCGAAAGAAATATATTCGTTTTGACTTTGATCTATAAAACTCTACTTGGTCGGACTCTGTCCTAATTGAATTATCTGCTACAAAGATCTAATACTGTCTATTCTTGGCCAAGAAAATTTTTCTTTTGCATTTTTACAGATAAAGTGAAGTAAGCATTTAGAGTTAAGGCTTTGCACCATGGAAACATCTCCTGTCTAAACTCAAGATATTGGATCTTTTTCCTTTGACATTATTTTGAACCACTCTTGAATGAAAACAAAGAGGTTTAACTGATTGTAAAAAAAATGTTCATGTTTTAACAAACATGAACATTTTCAACATTGCAGCTATAAAAAATAAGACATCAACAACTTTGACAAATAAAAAGTTTCCTTATACACATTCTGAAGTAATCATTAATTTCTAGGTTTCAGAGTTTTAGTTCGGGGGAAATGTTAACTCATCCTGAACTAAGTTTTTCTTTTACTTTTTGAGCATTAAAGTGTACCTCCTATTTTTCATTTTTGCAAAGCGGTCAATCACTTGACTGTGACTCAGCTTAGAAAGTTCTTCCTTTTCAACTGATAAAATAGCAAGATGATGGAGCCTGTCTTGTCCCATTGTGCACCTCAGCCAAGTGTGGAGCTTTCTCAACACACTGAATGACCTTTCACAACTCCAGCTGTAGACTGGGATTGTGAGGGAGATCTGGATGACCTGTGTTAGTGTTGGGAATATGATGTTATCAAGCAAGTTGAAAACACACTGCATATCCTTGATGACAAGGCTTTCTTTTTCAACCATAAAAAGCTTTCAAACCATTTTGAATTAAACAAACGTTTTTTTACTCCAAATTTGTGCTGGGGATTGTGGGACAACTTCACTTGTTTAGCACCATCATGCTTTCCCCCTAAGTCACTAATGTCCCCTTCTTGTTTGTGGACGATGGTTGTTGCTCCCTCATCACCTTCATGGTCCTGTCTCTCCTGTTTCTCACCTGTCTCTTGCCTGTCAGTCTCTCCTCCTCCCTTTCCTACTCCAGCACCTTCATTCTCATTCTCTACAGCAAACATTAAAAAAACGTAAATCTATAATTATGTAAATATCTATCATATTGCTTATAACGTCCCTAATGTAACTGCTTAGCTTAAATCACTAATTCATTACGGGACCTTACCTCCCTCTCTCATCTTGTTTTACTGCTTCCCTGTCTCTGCTTCGTGTGAGGAATTTCCTGATATCCATCTACAAACCAATGCAGTAATTTTCAGTTAGTAGCCTATAAATCATGTGGTTTCACTGGGAAAATAATAAAATTGATAGGTAAGAAACATTACCAGAACTAAAAATGCGTCGCGGCCGCACAGTGTCCCATCCAAAACAGTTGAGAGCAGTGTGTTAGTTTACCTGCAGTTCATGCAGTGACACGCGCTGACGTGGGGGCGCTAATTCATCCTCAATTTGGAGTTAACACACTTGCTGCGCATTTGAGCAGAAATATACGTCTCCTCCCGTTGGAATCATCTAAATTGATGCATTAAAAAAATGTAATACTGTTGCAAATATTCATGAGATTTATACTGGGGCACAGCTCATTTATACTGGGGCACGTGCCCCAGTAAATGGGGTCTGGCGACGCCAATGGCTCATCACCATATTTCCAACAACAACATAAGCCACAGATCCTCAACTCTGCTTACCATTTATTTGTTCACCTTAGATAGAATTATAAAGTAAAATGAATCCGGTTTGAGAGTTGTTTACCATAAGAGGAAGTATTATGTAAAGAGTAATCACTCCAAGAAAACACAGCTGGAAATACTGTAAGCCTTGAGGTGTATGTGCCTTCAGGGAGCAATGGGCTACATTACAGTAAGAAATGGTGAATGACTGACAGTAGTGTGAAGTTGTTTACATTCCTTGGACTTCAAAGTTTTCTAAAACTACAGGTTTTACCATATCTACCTACCTATGGATAGTCATTTTCAAAAAACAGTATTAATTTTAAGTCTTACTGTTTGTCGGATTAAATTATTATTAGTACAATTAGTATTATTAAAAATATAAAAATCATACACATACTCATCATATCCTGCTCTTCCAAGTCCTACAGGCAGCATTTTTTTAAATGTTCCTATGAGCTTTCTGTTGTTTATGAACATGCAATGAATTTGAATAAGGACCCAAACGTACTATAAGGGAAACTTATTTACCATACCATACCAGCTTTATTTATAAAGCACTTTAAAACAACCACAGTTGATACAAAGTGCTGTACAGTTTAAGAACACAACATAATAAAAATAATTTAAAAACAGTTTAAAAGCAAACAACATACAATTTAAAACTAGATCCCACTGGTGTTGAAAGCCAAGTAAAATAGATGGGTTTTAAGACGAGCTTTAAAAATGGGCAAAGAAGGGGCCTCTCTGACCTGCAAAGGTAAGTCATTCCATAATTTGGGGCCCATAACAGAGAAAGCCCTGTCCCCTCTGAGCTTCCTTTTTGTTCTCGGTTCCTCCAAGAGCAGCTGATTTGCTGACCTGAGAGACCGATGGGGTACGTAGGGATGAAGAAGCTCAGAGAGGTAAGCTGGGGCAAGATTATGCAATGATTTAAAAACAAACATAAGAATTTTAAAATGAATCCTAAAATATACAGGCAGCCAGTGAAGTGAGGCCAGGACAGGGGTCACATGCTCTCTCTTTTGAGTACCTGTCAAAAGTCGTGCAGCAGCATTTTGTACTAGCTGCAGACGTGAGAGCAGCGACTGACTGACACCCAGATAAAGTGCATTACAGTAGTCCAATCGAGTTGAAACATAAGCGTGGATCAGTGTTTCAAAATGCTGCCTGGAAAGAAAAGATTTCACTGACGCCAATCGCCTTAAATGATAAAAGCTGGACTTAACCACGGCTCTAATTTGGCTGTCCAATTTAAAATCACTGTCCACCTTAAAACCAAGATCAGTAATAACAGGTTTAAAATATACCTGCAAAGGTCCCAGGTCAACAGAGGAGGACTCACAAGAGCCACTGGGTCCAAACACCATCACGTCTGTTTTGTTTTCATTAAAGTTTAAAAAGTTCAAGGCCAACCAAGCTTTAATATCTCCTAGACATGCCAGGAGATGTTTGATTGAATGTACATCCTGCTGCTGTATGGGCAAATAAATCTGACAATCATCAGCGTAACAATGAAAAGAAATCCCATGTTTCCTAAGGATAGAACCCAGAGGCAGTATATAAAGAGAGAAAAGCAGTGGGCCAAGAATTGAGCCCTGTGGGACACCATAAGACATTGAAGCAACAGATGATTTAGAGCCACTAATATTCACTGAAAAAGTTCTCTCCTCCAGGTAAGACCTGAACCATTTAAGAACAGTGCCATCAATACCAGCAATGTGGTGTAATCGCGATATTAAAATATTGTGGTCTACTGTATCAAAGGCAGCAGTTAGGTCAAGTAACATCAGAACAACATGGTGACCAGAATCACATGCAAGAAGAATGTCATTAAAAACTCTTATTAAAGCAGATTCTGTACTATGAAGAGTTTTAAAGCCTGACTGAAAAACCTCCAGAATGCCATTGTCATCTAAAAACTGTGTCAGCTGACAGTACACAATTTTCTCTAAAACCTTAGAAAGGAAAGGCAGCTTCGAAATAGGCCGATAATTAGCCAGAACAGTCGGATCAAGGCCAGGTTTTTTAAGCAGTGGCTGCACTACTGCATGTTTAAAACTAGCAGGGACCACACCTGAGGACAGACTGCTATTTATAATTGCAAGAACAGGCTGCCCTATGCTAGGTAAAATATCTTTAAAAAGTCGTGGAGGCACAGCATCCTGGGGGGAACCTGATGGCTTAATGTGGCGAACCACATCCTCTAACAGTGAGACCGTCACAGGCTCAAACTGATTGAAAGTAGCCGAGCAAGGGACTGAAATTGAAGGGTCAGAGTCAGGAGCTGTGATAAGAGCCCTGGTACTACCAACCTTTTCAATAAAGAAACGCATAAAATCATCACACACATCAGGAGAAGCTTCCAAACAGGCCTTCTGAGAAATATTAAGCACAAAGTCAATGGTGTTAAATAAAACACGTGGGTTATGACTGTTTGAAGCAATGATATTTGCCAAATATTCCCTTTTTGCCTCTTTAACCGTGCTCTGGTAGAGACACCAACTGTCTTTTAAAATCTGAAGAGTAACCTGCAGTTTATCCTTTTTCCACCTGCGTTCAACACGACGACATTCCTTCCTTGCAGCACGAGTTCTGTCATTAAACCAAGGCTCAGGTTTAATCCTGGGGTGCCTGGTTTTTAATGGAGCAACCGAGTCCAGGATGGTTTGACAGGAAGAATAGAACCAGGACCAGAGCTCTTCTGTATCAAAGTGGAGGAAGTCAGATGATTCACAGAGTTGAAGAAAAGCAGTAGAGAAATGAGTGGCAGTGGAGGGGTTAATAATCCGACAGCGCCGAGCAGCAGCGCGAGTTTTAACTGCGGTAGGTGTCAAAGTAATAGTGAATAAAACAGGCAGGTGATCCGAAAACACAGCGTCACAGATTTCCAGGTTTGTCGCAGGCAGACCGCAGGAAATTACCAGGTCCAGTGTGTGTCCATGTTCATGTGTAGGGCCTGATACGGCCTGTACCAGGTTAAAAGAGTCCAGAAGGCTTAAAAAATCCTTTACCAGAGGCTTATTTGGACAGCAAACGTGTATATTGAAGTCTCCAACAATAAGAACATGTTCATAGTTAGTTAAAATCCCAGATAAAAAATCAGAAAAGTCACTTATAAAATCCTTATTATATTTGGGGGGCCGGTAGATGACAGCACAGAAAACTGGGTTTACGTGTCTCATCTCAAAAGCCGTAAACTCAAAGCTGGGGAAAGACGTCTGTAGAAAACACTGCTTACATCTGTAATCCTGTTTGTAAACAATCGCTGTGCCTCCCCCTCTTCCCGAAGCCCGTGGTGAATTAAAATAAAAACAATCCGCTGGTAAAAGCTCAGATAGAGCACTGGACTCACCAACACTCAGCCACGTCTCCGTCACACACAGAAAATCCAGATTTTGGTGACTAAAAAAGTCCCGAAGAATAAAAGTTTTATTCACAAGCGACCTGGCGTTTACCAGGCCAATCCTAACAGGAACTTGATCCTGGGCTTCGACAGGTCGGGAAACCCGGCACAGCGGTCTCAGGTTTTGGAGACACCGTCCGCGTATGTTGAGCCGGGAAAGGCAGGGGCGGCGGTGTAGAGGGATTTAAACGCCGACCACTGGCACCAAGCAGGCATCAATGGGATCCAAGAAACGCCGAGTCACCCAGGGGCCCAGAAATGATCCTTGCGATGATCGAGTAAAAGCACAACAGTGCGTCATGTAAAACTTCAGCTTCACCAGCCGGCCGCTTCGTCTACCGCGACGACGACGACGTCTCCTCCGAGAAAGCAGCACAGGAACCCGGAACAAGTGGCTCGGAATCTCCGCCAGAAGCGGGGGCAAAGATTGTCGGCCCGCAACATCGAATAACTCCTTATCCTGGACCATCGGCGTCACCAGACCCCATTTACTGGGGCACTTGCCCCAGTATAAATGAGCTGTGCCCCAGTATAAATCTCATGAATATTTGCAACAGTGATACATTTTTTTAATGCATCAATTTAGATAATGGGAGGAGACGTATATTTCTACTCAAATGCGTACATCCAAATTGAGGATGTATTAGCGCCCCCACGTCAGCGCATGTCACTGCATGAACTGCAGGTAAATTAACGCGCTGCTCTCAGCTGAGTTGATGGGACACTGTGCGGCGGCGACGCATTTTTAGTTCTGGTAACGTTTCTTACCTGTCAATTTTATTATTTTCCCAGTGAAACCACATGATTTATAGGCTACTAACTGAAAATTACTGGATATCAGGAAATTCCTCACACGAAGCAGAGACAGGGAAGCAGTAAAACAAGATGAGAGAGAGGGATGTAAGGTCCCGTGATGAATTAGTGATTTAAGCTAACCAGTTACATTAGGAACGTTATTAGCAATATGATAGATATTTACATAATTATAAATTTACGTTTTTTAATGTTCGCTGTAGAGAATGAGAATGAAGGTGCTGGAGTAGGAAAGGGAGGAGGAGGCGAGACTGACAGGCAAGAGACAGGTGAAGGACAGGAGAGACAGGACCATGAAGGTGATGAGGGAGCAACAACCAGCTTCCACAAACAAGAAGGGGACATTAGTGACTTAGGGGGAAAGCATGATGGTCCTAAACAAGTGAAGTTGTCCCACCATCCCCAGGACAAATTTGGAGTAAAAAAAAAACGTTCATTTAATTCAAAATGGTTTGAAAGCTTTTTATCATTTTTATAAGCCTTGTCATCAAGGATATGCAGTGTGTTTTCAACTTGCTTGATAACATCATGTTCCCAAGACTAACACAGGTCATCCAGATCTCCCTCACAATCCCAGACTACAGCTGTAGTTGTGAAAGGTCATTCAGTGTGTTGAGAAGGCTCCACACTTGGCTGAGGTGCACAATGGGACAAGACAGGCTCCATCATCTTGCTATTTTATCAGTTGAAAAGGAAGAACTTTCTAAGCTGAGTCACAGTCTAGTGATTGACCGCTTTGCAAAAATGAAAAATAGGAGGTACACTTTAATGCTCAAAAAATAAAAGAAAAACTTAGTTCAGGTTGAGTTAAACTTTCCCCTGAACTAAAACTCTAGGAATTAATGATTACTTCAGAATGTGTATAAGGAAACTTTTTATTTTTAAAGTTGGTAATGTCTTATTTTTTATAGCTGCAATGTTGAAAACGTTCATGTTTGTTAAAACAAATATGCTCTTACACTCATTAATATCTCAACTGGTAATTTTGGTAGGAATTTATCAGGGTGGGGCAGTGTGCTTGTCTGTATTTGTGTATGGAAGGAGGGGCATATGTGGTATGGGGGCCAGTGCCCCAGTAAAGCTTTGTGCCTAGCAACGCCCCTGTCCTGGACTAAAGGTTGGAGATCTATTAGTGTGTTGCGATCATACACCAGCAGAGACTCAGTTCCGTAGATGACACAGGTCAAAAATTGTATAAACAACAGAAAACGTAAGAATGACAGACGAGCAGCCATACACACCGGCGCCATCTTTCATGTCAGCATTCATTTACAAAAAAACTGGGTATAACTGGAGATAACCTGTAAGTGTATGATAGTGTTGACGCACCTCAAGGTAAAGGTGATTTGGAAATTGTTAAAAGTTTTAAACATTTTATTAATGTGGCCAGGAAAGTCTTAAAATCTAAATGTAACTAAAGATCTGGCAAATGTCCAGTGCATTTTTAGCATATACAAACTAATACAGACACAACCACAAAGGGTTGTATCTGAAAAATAAACCACAGAAAATAATATTTGCAGAAAATGCATCATCGTGGAAAAACGTTATAGTCTCTTTTCATAGCATTGAGCTTAGTAGTTTTAACATCCTCATGTGCTGTTTTGTACTGACATAATACCTTAGATTAAAGTGCAGCTTTACAGGTATAAATGAAGATGATTCTAACAAGGGAATTTCTACCCCTTATTCCTGCCAATGTCTCAATGACTTAAAAAACATTAGATGTTGGAGTGACTGCAGGTGCGTACAATGAAATTGGTGTTCTGTGCTTCTCCTGGCAGAAAAATGTTTGCTACCAATAATCTCTAACAGTGTGTGTGCATTTTGTGTAGCTATTAAGTGTGTCTGGAGCTGTCTGCAGAAACACAGATTTCCTTCTCTTCCTCTCCTCCTGTAATTATTGCTGAGTGTTTCTGCTGCTCTGTGGCAGCTGGCTGACAGGGGTATGTGGACACCTGGCTGCACACACACAAACACATTACACTGCTACAAGCTGATGTATGCTAATTGAGGGTGTAAAAACTGCATAATATGTAGTTTCAACTCAGATAAAAAGGTGCTTTGCCAAGTTGATGTCAGAGTGGTAAAGTGGAGTTGGGCAGTTTTTGAGCTATGGATGTTTGTAAATTTAGGGATTAAAGAAATAATTTGTTGTGTTTTTACGGCCCTCTGCATGTGGTGTAAAATCGGCAGATTAACTCCCTTTTATTGCCAAACATAGTTCATTTAAAATGTTTGGGAAATAGCAAGCTTTTCTCTTTCTTCTCCGTCCTTCTACATGTTTGTCAAACTGGAAGAGCAGGTCCCAAGAGGGGAACAATAGATGGGAACAGTAAACAAAAAAAAAGTAATCTGTTGAAGCGTCTACTTATTTTGGGGAACATTTTCACAAATAATTAAAACACACAACCTGTATGACGGATGATAAACTTCTTAAATACAAATCAATCTAAATCACGGTTGGGCAACTCCGTCTTTAAGGGCCAATATCTTGCAATGTTTAGATTAGATTAGATGAGCTTTATTGATCTCACAGCGGAGAAATTCACTGGTCACATATTGGCATAGTAATTAAAGAAGGTGCAAACAAGGAGGTATATATATCCAGGTATATACAGTATATCAAGATAAATAAGGATTAAGGTTCAAGTGTACATGTATCACTCACAATGAAAAACAAAATAAAAATAAGAAATAAAAAAATACAGGGGAGTAGCACAGAGATTTGAGGTGACATATGTACAATCCGGATGGCTTATATACAGGTGGATTTACTTTTACATTAAAGTGCAGTAGGTAAGGAACAACGGTGAGGTAGTGGTATGACTATTCTATTCGCATTTATTGCACATTCAGCATATTGCACAGAATATTGCACAGTCAATAAATAAAATCTATAATATAGCTGCACAGTGGTTTTTACAGGAGTTATTGTGGTTATAGTGCATTATTATAGAGTCTGGTGGCAGCAGGAATGACTGACCTGCGGTAGCGCTTCTTCTTACAGACAGGGTGTCTAAGTCTTTGACTAAAGGAGCTGCTTAGCTCCTCTACAGTCTGGTGCAGGGGGTGAGAGGTGTTGTCCATGATGGATGTGAGTTTGGACAGCATCCTCCTCTCAGCCACTTCCTCCACCGAATCCAGAGGGCAGCCCAGGACAGAAGTGGCCTTCCTCACCAGCTTATTCAGTCTCTTTCTGTCCCGCTCTGAGCTGCCAGGGGCCCAGCAGACGACAGCGTAGAGGAGGGCTGAGGCCACCACAGAGTCATAAAAGGTTTTAAGGAGCGGCCTGCTGACTCCATAGGCCCTCAGCCTCCTCAGGAGGTGGAGGCGGCTCTGGCCCTTTTTATACAGAGCATCAGTGTTGTGAGTCCAGTCCAGTTTATTATTGACGTAAACACCCAGGTATTTGAAACTCTCCACATTTTCTATGTCCTGTCCCTGGATGTTCACGGGGGGGGTCTTCTCCTGAAGTCGATCACCATCTCCTTGGTCTTACTGGGTGTTCAGAGACAGATGGTTTCTCTCACACCAGTCCACAAAGTCCATGATGACCGACCGGTATTCCAGCTCGTTCCCCTCAGACACACAGCCCAAAATGGCCGAGTCATCGGAGAAATTCTGGAGGCGGCAGCTGTCCGTGTTGTAGGTGAAGTCCGAGGTGTAGAAGGTGAAAAGAAAAGGAGACAGGACGGTGCCCTGGGGGGCCCCGTTGCTGCAGAGTGCCACCTCTGACTGGCAGCCGTGCAGCCGCACATACTGAGGACGGTCAGTGAGGTAGTTGATGGTCCAGTCAGCTTGATGCTTGTCCACCCCAGCGTCCTCCAGCTTCCCTCTCAGCAGCACCGGTCTGATGGTGTTGAAAGCGCTGGAGAAGTCAAAGAACATGACTCTCACAGCGCTCCCAGTGGGCTCCAGGTAGATGAGCGCCCGCTGCAGCAGGTAGATGATGGCGTCATCTACTCCGATGTTGGGCCGTCATGTTTGCTAGGTGACAGAGCGTACCAGAGTTTAAAGCCGGAAAAGGCTGGACCTGGTTGAATCCATAGAGTGACACTTCCTGATTTCCATGGCCCTTAAAGGACCCAGTCCAGGTAGACCAGGTCCTTGGAGGATGCAGCCTATGAAATTTACATACCCATTGTCTCCCCCTTGCACTGCTATTTCCTTTCTACCTCAATTTGGGTCACGTGGTGTAGTGGTGGCCATATTGTGAACTTTATGAACCATTGTCTCCCCCTAGGGCTGCTAGTTCCTGGCTACCTTATTTTGGTCACATGGTATCGAGGCCATTTTGTAATCTTTTACAATCCATTGTCTCAGTGTTACCTGAGCTAACTCATTTTGCTATAATGCTGCTACTGCATATTGCATTTTGAATCAGTATCATTATTCACTGTTAACTAAACTAAACTACAATTTTCATTGCATTTAATATCTCTGCATCCATTTTTATTAACATGTACCTACTGCTGTTTTAAAGGATTATCAACGAATGCATAAATGCACCTGACTTTAACTGAGACATTTCTTAGAGATTCTTTGATAAAAGGACTCTTAGAATTTTTTTCTTTTGATTACTTTCCATTTATCTTGTGTTTATTTTCAGTAGTGTGTAGTGTTTGCATAAATATGTTATAACTGAGTTTATTAGCAAAATAAAGATATGAATATTTCAAACTGTAGTAGTTAGTGGTTATTTTTACAGTAAACAATTTATTACTCATAGCCAGATCGCCGTGTTTTGATTAACAACTTGAATAGACAGAGACAAATACATCCCTTTTAATTAAAAGAATAACAACTTTGCTTGAAATACAAACCAATGTATTGCAATTTATGGATGGTGCAGACATCTTGGATTTTTAACAGGCAGCTCAAGATGTCAGCCACAAAGGTAAACGGTTAATAATACCTGGTAATTTAGCTAGTTCTCAGCTATAATCATTTAATTACAATTAATTAGTTTTACCCTTCATCTGAATGACATCTAGCTACAACATGCAGTTCTACTTAATACAATATTCATATTCTGCTGGTAAAAAATCATTATCATCAAAAACCCTGTAATACTGTAATACATTGTAGCACTTTAAACAGTTCTTAATCTGAAACCAGACCAAGTTTTGGCTGTGTGGCTTATCATGATAGCCTGACGTAGTCCGACTCAATTCTAGTCAGAATATGAGTCTGATACTGCTCCATAGAGCTGTGATTATGGGGCGTGTTTTGAACGAACCAGGAAAAAAATGCCTCTGTACTCAATTGGATAGACCTACAACCAATAAGAGCAACGGAGTGCGTGACGTATGTTAAGCGAGGCATAGTTGTTGTCAACAAAAAGCGTGCAGTTTCACGCCTAGAATAAGAAGATGAGACTTGATCGCGTTTCTCTGTTCCTCTTTTAAAATTAATTTGCTGTCGATATCTTCTAGAACAGACCTAATAGCAGAATCTACTCACCCAAACTCTCCAGCGGCAGCCATTATTGTTGTCACCCAAGCGCGCTTTGGTCACGTGGTTGATAACGTTACTCTTAAACATCTGTCCATCATCGTATAAAGCCCGCCCTGACAATTTGATTGGATCGCCTGACAGTGGGCTTTAATACTCGCGCTACTATGGAGCAGAGCCAGACCGAACTTCCCCGAACTCAAACCTTGTGTGCGGGACTAAGTTCGGGCTGGCACCCAGGCTATTATCATGATACTAATAGCAGTAATTTGGAGGATTATCTGGAAAGAATCACATAAAATAATTCTTAATATTAATGTTTTTAATATATTACAGCAATGTCATGATTTATTCGAAGTGTTCAGGTTTTTTCCACAATGTAGACATTTTTAGAGAGCTCTTGAGACCATTTTGTGATCCTAGGCTGGTGGTAAATCTGCAATTTAATAATTACTGCATGATCTATGCTAAAATTTAACAGAGAAATGTTCTTTCAAGATTGTGCTCCATTAGTGAATCATAAAAGCATTTTAGTCTGAACATTTCATGTTATTCTGAGCTGTAATATTTTGCCAAAATAGGAGATGCATTATTTAAAGGTCTTTCCTCTCTCTCACTCCCTGCCTCTCATCTCACTGCGGGCAGGGCTTCTCCTACTGTCCTCATCAACATAGCTTCTTTTAATTTTCTTCAGAGCCCCTAAGCTTTAAAGAACCTAGTAGGAACTCTCTTTAGTTGCCAGACTGCCATTAGTGACAGTGTTAATCCAGCTCTCCTTGTTTAAATTTCCTAATTTACTCCACACTCCTGTTTCTTTGTTTCATAGAATCCGTTACATGAAGTTCATCTTGTTCTTCCCCTTGCTTCAATTCAACTCTCTAAAAACCTCCCAGTTTACTCTGCCAGTATAATAGTTATCTTGTACACCTGCAGCTCCCATAGGAGTCTTTTGCTGGTCTTCTTAGCAGAGCTCTACTGACCTTCCTCCGTCAACATATCCTGCTTTTAACCATGACATTTGGAGATCAGATGATTTAGTGGAACAGTAATCTGCTCACAAACCACATTAAGTTTCATAAACCAGGCCACCCCATTTAGAGCCACAATTTGGATTTTTTTGGATAATACTCTCATAATTAAACTTAGTCGTGTTACAGCACACCTCAACCTTTTCTATTTTAGATGTTAAATTGACATCCAAGTAAGCTACAAATAAAGCTATATATATTTAGTCATTTCTTTCTTCTTTTTTTCTAGCAGGGACAACAACAAAACATTAAAAACATGACGGGTATATATCTACTTCTAGGATCAACAAGATTAAAGTCCCTTTACCGGTTTTGCATTTTTGTAGTAAATACATTCTTACAAGAAGATTCCAAAAAGTCAGAGGAAATGTACATAAAGCAAATATAGTCCACATTATGCAGTGAAAAGAGTTTCTGATGGGGCTTAGTGCTGTTTTGTAGTACAACTTATGTATGTATTTGTCCATGATCTTCTGCACAGCAACACCCCATCATCTTCTATTCTCGTTTCCATGGTTACAGCTCTCAGTGGTGTAGTGAAATTCCCAAATATTCTCTCACCTCAATACTTTCCATGACCTGCCAGGAGAGAGAGCGATTAAGACAGCTTCTGCCTGTGTTATCATACATTTTTTTCCTAGCAGATTGAGTTGATGCTTGCTGCTCTGCAAAGACTTCCCTCTTCCCTAAAATGAAGCACAGTCTCCATGTTTACAAAGGGAAACAAAGAGTCTGTATAATAAGCCCAATACAGGGAAAACAGACAGTTCTGTATGGCTGCAAATAGTCAAGACTACTTAAACCAGAAATAAAAATAAGCTAATTTATTTTCTGCACAGATTGAAAGTTTAGAAAATTCTGCTAATTTAGGTTGCATGTTTAATATTTTGTGGAAGAGACCTCAGAGATAAAGATTTTTTAATTCATTAAAAAAATCTTAAATTTGAATATACAAAAGTTTAGCTAAAGTCATTAAACATTTATTTTGTATTGTAGGATACAGATACAGACTAAGAACGAACTTTGTGCTTTTGTAATTTTTCTCTACTTTCTTTAAAACCTCAAAAACCATAATTTAGTCTTCGTCAAGTTGTATTTCTTTTTAAAGCTGTCTGCTCAAAACCTGGTACTAAGGCCAACACAGTTATTTTTGGTCATGATATCACTTTTCTGGGGCAGTGATGCATATCACCCGTTTCAGATGCAGAGCAACACAATTTTCTCCTCATAAAAATAATGAAAAATTAAATTACACAGTAAATGACAATATTTTTTTTATCCACCACCAAGCCTGGAACAACAGAGTGTCTTGTGACATATTAATTTAAGGCCTGAGATAATTTAAAGTTCAATATTACCATTAGCTGACCATAAGGTCTAATGTTTGGTTTAATCCATTGATAGTTTTACTTTTAACTTGTTATGCAGACAATAATTTAAACTAATTTATTTCAGGTTACCCTCTGTATCCTGTAGCTTGTCCATATCATGATACTAAAGAGGAAAGAGACATTAGTGATCTAAACCTAAAAAGGAAGTATAAAGGAGCAATGCACAGGTATTTTATCTATGAGAAACAACAAGAGGACAGTACACTGTGGATCTGGAAAACATTGCTGCACATTTTAGATTTTTTTATTGATATATCCTTCCAGGAACTGACAACTTACATTCTGTTAAACCAGCTAAATTTAACAGTACACAGCACTCTGTCAAAATTTTGCAACAGTTACACTGTATTCATGTGCCACTGGGAAGGTCCGACACAGAGAGCTTTAAATAGAAAATAGCCACTGGGTGACCAAGAACAGGTGTGACTGCAATCCTACTGTACCCGTACTCTTTGTGTCTGATTGTAAAGCTAAATGATAGACTATTAGGTCTCTGGATTTTGATATCAACCAGCAGGTGGGACTAAGTATGAAAATCAGCAGAGGGTCAGATAACAGTGAAACAGCAAAAAAACAAAAATGCATCCAAAGCATCAATTCAGGAAGCAAACCTCCACATGTAGCTTACTAAATGTCTTGATAGCAGTGCGCTCTTCTGTCTTGGAATCCATGTTGTTTTGCTTTATAGTCATGCTGTTCTACATTTTCTATCAATTTTGTTTTATTTTTACATTAACCCCTAATAACATTACCAAACTTAAATGACTGGTTCTTCAGGTTGATTTAGAAATCCAAATACAGCCAACTGAAAAGGGATAAGGTTATGTTCTAATGGTAGACATACAATGACATAGATAGACATACACACTGGTAGAAATACGTTTTTTTGACACCTAAAATAATGTTTTTTAGTTACTTCAGCTCAAAGCATTGCTTTATTTTTTTCGGCAAGGGCACTGCCGTGCTGCAGTACTTCAAGTTGTGACTTCACTGGGTTGGTTTATGCTTCAGCTAGGAAGCAATGCACACAGAATCGATAAGGGAATCAGATCATGAAAATCTTATCAATTCCCAAACCTACCACCCGAGCAAAGAAATGACCCTGGATGAATGAGGAGGTTCGAAAATCGCTCAGAGCACTGAACTCAGCTTTCAAATCTGGTGATAAAGAGGCACTGAGGACAGCGCATGCCAACTTAAACCATGGCATCAGATCAGCAAAGCAGAACCACTGCGAGAAAATCCAGGATTTTTTCCTTGGTGCCAGCAGCACCAGGAGGTGTGTACAAGGAGTGTGCAGATTGCTGGTCCAATCCATAGTTTAAGCATGCTTCAAGTCTGCCATCATCATCCCTGTCCCAAAAAAAGCCTCAGGTCACCTCACTCAATGACTAACGGCCTGTGCGCCGATCATGACAACCATATCAAAATGTATTCATCAATAAAATTAAAATGTATTTATCAATGAAATTGATGAATACATTTTGATATGGTTGTCATGATCTTGGTTCTGATGGCTAATTGCTCTTTTCATACACCTGCCTAACAGTTTCCAATTTCTGCACATCTAATCCACCTGCTCCTGCTTCTATATATATTGCTCAGTCCCAGCCATTATGGGCCAGATTATTGCTCTAGCTCCTGTTGAAGTGTTCATTCTCGGGGGCCAGTGTAGAGAGCGGTTTTTAGCGTTTCTGATTTCCTGATCCTGACCTGCCTCTCATCCAGTGAGCGTGTCTGTTGCTGTCTGGTCTCAGTGGAGAGAGCGGTGTTTAGTGTTCCGTAGTGTTCCTGATATCCTGACAGGTTCTGCCTCTCAACCACTGAGCCTGCCTGTTCCTGTCTGAACGTTCTGCCTGAACTATCTGTGACCTCCTGGACCTTTGAGCCTTCCTGTTCTGATCTGTTTCCCTGATCTGGCTTGGCCTCCTGCTTGTTCTCGGGGGGGCTGCATCATCTTGGACCCTGGGCGGAGACCGCCGCATCTTGTTGGCAGCCCACTGGCTGGATCCTACCTCGTTCTATGGATATGGACTGAACTATTAAACCAGGTTAGTGACTGATATGGATAATCATCCTTCGTCAGATTATCTTGGTCACTAATCTGTGTTTTTCTCTAACCAGAGTTCCCAGGGATTGGCGGCACCCTGCCCTAGCCACTAATACCGCGGATCCTCAGCCCGCCCTGAGTTATAAATAAACGCTTTTGAATTATCCCACTGTCTGTCTTACCTTGAATACCAGGTCCTTCTGTCCTGTTTTTTGACAATGGTTCGATTTTGCGTAGTTGTATATCCAGCCTTGATCACACTATTACTGTAGGGAAAAACATTTAATTAACATTTTCATATGTTGTACCATATGTATTTAAATCCTGGTACATTTTAGTTTCATTAAACCATTTTTCCTGTGAAGACTCAGTTCCAAAAAATAAAAAGGGTGACCTTTAAATGTAGGCTATATTGTGTAGAATTACATTGAAATTACATTGTGTAGAATTGTGAAAGCCACTTGCCCAAAGGGCATTTATTTGATAAATATAGTTCCTAATATTCATTTTTGTATATATATCAATGAAACATGTTTGATTTTTAAATGTTTTTTTGTAATACAGTAAGTTTACAGGTTCCTGGTGTGTATATGCATGCTTCAGATAATGAACTCAAGCCTACATTACCGTGTTAACATGCTTTTCAATCCTTCCTGCACATTCTTTTTAAAACTAAACTTTGCTTTAAACTGTTGTGTGCTTGCAAAAATATAAATTGTAATTTTAAAAATCTAAAAAAAAACTTGACAGGTTAAAAACTAACACTACTACTACTCACCAATTTAACATGTTTAGCTATATAACATTTACATGCACCACTCCGATGTCTAAGAGAAAAAAAATTGAATGAGCATTTTTAAATGTATGACCACTGTACAGAAGACTGCCATATGATAGAAATATTTACACTGTGCGAATACAATTATCATTATTATTTCCCTAATACCTGACTGATCCTTTTTAATCTAGCGTGTATTATAGTATAGATTAAATTCATCATCCAGCTGCTGCTCTGCAGAATTCTCACCCCAAGGAGAGAAAAATCACACCATCTAGCGGAAAAACACACGTTTTTTTCAAATCACGCGAGAATGTGTACAAAACAACAAAAATGGCGCCGGCAATGCGTGTGGGTCGTTTTCAGCGAATGTCGGTGATTTTAAAGTCATTTTGAGTGATGAATAATTTTTTTTGTGATCATTGCACTTGCCCGGCAGGCAAATGCGATGAAATTTTTACTCTCCTGACAATAAAAAACTACTTGCCCAAGGCGATCGGGCAATGGTTAACATCGAGCCCTGGGACATATCCATCTGGAAAGCCTTCTGTTGAAAGTGTTTGCAAAATGGAAGGACATTCAATACAATTCTTCAAGCTGACTAGGTAAATCAAGTGGGACAATTATCCTGTGTCAAGCTTTTACAACTCACAATCTTGACTTGTTTTATAACTAGTGGAGTTTCCTGATATATCACACTCTGACCAAATCTCTTTGGATGTTCATTCTGTGTTCCCATTATGACATTGGGTGTTTATTAATTCTTCACACTATGACATTGGATGTTTATTTCAACCTTTATTCTTTTTTTAATTAGTATGAGGGCATACTTTTTTCTGTTTCTCCATGATGACATCAGTTGTTTATTCTACTATATCAGTATAAGCATCAGAGATTAAATTGAAATTATGTTCTCATAAGTCATACGGCCTTACCCTTTCAAGTTTTGGCATTTTTGAAATAATTTCTTTCATAAATTAACATATCATGTCTTTGCATAAGTTCTTCCTAAAAGTCAAACTCCATTTGCAAGTAAGTCATTTCTCACAATCCCTCCCACACTGTTCTGCTGACAGGAGATCTACATGAATTTTATCTGCAACATAACACCAAGCATTTAGCATCAAAGACTGAGGTGAAAGCCTAAAATGAATCCCGGACACTTTAATGAGCTGCTGAAACTGGCAGAGAAAAGAGAAGTAAAACAGAGCAAATGCAGATTTTTTTGTACACTACATAGAGTTTGCTTAGCTGAATCTAACTAGACACACAAAGAGATGTGCAAGAGAGGTAACAATTGCACCTTCTGCTTGGGGGGGGGGGCTTAAAAATGACACATTTAGGTCCTGAGAGCTGGATTCTGAGCAGAACAAAAGCTATTGAGCTTTCAATCAAAACAATTTGCATACAATAGCAAGAGGTGTAATTGGAGCCAATAATAACTCACATGCTTCTGCTATGAATGATGTAGAAGTAAATGCCTTTGTGAACAGAGGATGGATGGATGGATGGATGGATGGATGGATGGATGGATGGATGGATGGATGGATGGATGGATGGATGGATGGATGGATGGATGGATGGATGGATGGATGGATGGATGGGAAAATGATAGAAATAGGAAATTAGGATTTCATTTCTAATATCAAAATGGTGCCAATTTTAGGTGACAACATTCAATATAGCACAATGTGGGCGGAAGATAATTCCAAAGCCTTGGAGCAACAGTCGGAAAGGAACAGTCACCTCTGGTATGAAAATGATTTTGTGGACCCTACAACAGATACTGATCCATGGACATCAGAGCCTGCGCAGGGGTGTAAGGGTGGATCAGATCACTGATGTAAGAAGGAGCCTGACCATGTAAGTCTCTGAAAGACAAAACAAAAATTTTAAACGTGATCCTAGAAGAAACTGGCAGCTAATTAAGCACTTTTACAATTGGGAATATTTGAGACCTCCCATTTGTACAGGTCAGAATTCTCTGCAATGTTTTGCCCTAAGTGCAGTCAAAAGAGCTCCTTCTTGTTCAGGCATGAAAACAAATTATTACAATAGTCTAAACGCAAAATCACAAATGCATGATTTATAAGTTCCAGATCATTCCTTGAGACCATGTTCCTGTATTTAGAAATTTTCCCTTAGCTGAAAGAAGCAGTTTCTTGTCAGCTGCTTACAGTGCTGCACTAAAGATATATATTTGTCAAAGATAACTACCAAGTTTCTAAGACTTGGCTTAGGGGACTGGCCTAAGTCACCCACATAGTGTTTAATCCCTGGAATTGAATCCTGAGGGACAATAACCAGTCTTTCTTTTTTGTCTGCATTTACCACCAGAGAGTTATAACTTAACCGTTGCTTAATTTACACAAGACAATGGAGCAAAGAATTGAGCTTCCAGATTTCAGATGGTTTAAAGGAGAGGTAGAGCTGGATATCATCAGCAAATTGGTGAAAAGGAAACATCACTAAACCCTTGGATGATCGTTCCAAAAGAGGTAAAATGTAACAAAAATAAAACAGGGCCCAAAACTGAACCTTGAGATAATTCACAAAACACATCTGGAGACTCAGACCGTATTTGGTTAGCTGTAACACTAAAGTACTATGCCCAGATAAATATGAGGAGAACCTAGAACTGACCCAAACAGTCCTACTTGATCCATCAGTCTTTTCGGTAAAACCTGATGGTCAACGGTGTCGAAGGCTGAGGATAAATCCAAGAGAACTAGAACAGTGTGTTTCCAGAATCAGAAGCCCTCATAATGTCGCTGGACACTTTCAGTAAGGTGGTTTCTGCAGATTGTCGTTTACAGGAACCTGACTGGAATGGCTCATGAATATTACTTTGGTCCAGGGAAACTGTCAGCTGTTCACAGAACACCTTCTCCAGGATCTAGGACAGGAATGGGAGCTTTGAAATAGGCCTAAAACTATTGGGATCTGTCACAGTCCTAAATTAAGACTACATGTTGGAAACAGGCTCCAAGACAGCTGTGCTACCACATGGAAGGGGCGGTATTTTATCCTTAATGATCTTTATCTTATTTGTGAAAAATCTTAAGAAACCATTGCTGTCAGCTTCACAATAAGGGTAGCTGGAGCAAGAGGAATTCTCTTAAACTAGTAGATAAATTTAGTCAGATCTGGCATTTTCAGCAATTGCACTGAATGATGAAACGCGATCCCTGAGATAGAGCCTGTGCACCTCAAGTTTGGTTGATTTCCACAGGCATTTAGTCTTTCAACTTAGTCTCTTTAGACACGAGATATTGATCCAAGGGCACACTTTTGTCCGTGTAGACAAGTTTAACTTAACAAGAGCCACCTGATTTAACTTTTCCACACAGTGATTGTTAAAAGAGTCAATAAGATTGTCCACATCGAGACAATTGCAGTATCAGCAGTAATAAAATGCTTTTCATTAAAATCCTTATGTAAGACAGCAGCGGGGCCAGGAGGGCGGTAGATTAACACTCAGAAGAATGGAGATGAAAGACCCTCCTTCACCATTTGTATTGCAAGAGAATTTGTAATTTGTAGAATTTGAAATTTTACTTTTTTTTTTTTTTTTTTTTTTTATACATTCCTGTGTACAATAGCCAGGCCACCACCATGGCGACAGGGATGGGGCTTCCCAACAGCAGAGCAGCCAACTGGGCAAAGATAATAAAAAAAATAACTCTTCCTCTCTCTGCCATGTCTCCGAAAGAACCAGAATATCCAGGCTTTCTCTTGAAAAAAGATTGTTTAGCGAATTAGATTTATTTGCAATAGAATGAAAATTCAACAGGCTAACATGAATTGTAGATGATGTCCTGAAGGCAGTGTCCATGTTCTGCAGCAGGATTGGTCGAAGGCACGTCAAGTGGCCCCTTGGACTTGAGCTGGTCCATGTGGGAAAAGCCAACATGAACATGAAAGTAGACAATGGGGAATGAAAACACGTGAGCCCCTGACCACAACTCCAATGCACTGATGAGTCAAGAAGAGTTATCTGGCAAAGGCATCGAGCGCGAACCCGCCGGCTGACGGCAACAGCGCCCCCACATGCTACAGCAAGCCTTCGCTTAACCTGAATACTGGATTGTGAACCTCTTCCCCTGAATCTTCTGTGGACCTTGCCAGGTGCACGAAACAGCAGCAAAAAGTTAGGTTAGTTGAAATCGATTACAAACAGAAGAGGAAATGCCTGTTGGAACTAGTCCCGTGTATTAAATAGGCCCTCCATCAAATCTTTAATATGAGACAAGGGGTCCCATTCATAAGTCTCCAAAGCCAAACCACACTCATTTGTTATTTGGGCTGATATGATAACATATCTTGAAAAGATTTACGATCTTTAGATCTGGATGATGGTAGCTTGCAGCCATATTTACGCCTATTCATAAGCCAGTTGAATTACAACAGAAAAGCCCGGCAAAATCGGAAAGGGAGTCAGAGCGGGGACTAGCCCCTAGAGGTTAAGGTTAACTCCTTTTGGTTTGAAGATGCCACAGGTGGGATGTTTTACAGCTCATCAGCTATTTCATAGAGAGCTTCACTTCAGATGTCCCAGGTCTCTTCTGTTCCTCCAGCTGCAGTTAATCAAAAACACTGCTGACTGTGTTCTCACTAGAACTAGTTCTGAAGTCTTTACACTGGCTCCCTGTGACTCAGAGGATAGACTTTAACATACACAACAGATTTGATGTCAGTGTATCAATCCCAAGACCACTTAAGACTTTAGTTAATGCGTGCTCTGAAAGCTCAGAACTAGAACCAAACATGGAGAAGCAGCATTTAGTTCCTATGCTCCACTTATCTGGAACAAACTCTCAGAAGACTGCAAAAGTGTTGAAAGCCTGTTTGTTCGGAACTGCCTTTGACTGTTGAATTTAAACGGTCTACTGGGTATTATTATAAGGTTGTGGTCTAATTGTTGTATTTTTTTCACAAAGATTTTATCTTTATTTGTTTTTATTCTACTTTTATATTTATTTCATTATCTTATTCAGGTAAAACCCTTTGAATTGTCCTTGTACTGTGCTATACAAAGTAACTTGCCTTGCCTTATCAAATGTCACTTTTATGTGCAATACATTAAAAGCAGAAGTCAAGGGCTAAAGGGAAAATTTAAGGCTATTCATGTCGTTATTTTTAGGGTAAGCTGTGTCTAGGTGCAATGTTTTCAGCAATTACAATAATCTGCTTTGAGCAATGAGTTGAATATCAAGTTAATTTCCATGTGAAGTTTGGATTCAAGAGTTCTCTAAAAGTGGCTCTATGGCCAAGAAACTGTCACAACTCTGAGTCAAATGATTAGAGCTGGGACTGAGAGAGCTAGAAGATGACAAAGGGAAGAAAGATGAAGGCCAACATGACCTCAGCTCAAAAAATTCTGCATCATCAGGCCTTATTATACCTTGCTAGACGGAAACGAAGAGAAGTTGAGCCCTGCAAACTACAAAGAGGACAAAAAACAGGACAAAAAATTACATTTAAAAGGAAGAGGAGAAATAAGGAAAAGAAAGTGATGTGTGGGGAGGAGATGTTACAAAACAGCAACCAAATGTGCTCCAGCGACTGAATTACAGCTTCAACACACATTTTAAAAAGGACATGTATAAGAGAGGCTCCAGACTGTGTTTGGGGGCGTTAAAGGAATAGTACACCCAAAACATGATTAGCCTTCATTTTCTACTCACCCCCATGCTGAACAACACTCTGGAGTACTTTTTTGATATCTCAAATGCATCTGGAGATCTGGGAGGCTTCTTGCTGTCTGCTGACATTCAAATAATGGAGGTCTATGGTGCCCGAGATAGAAAGGTCCATAAAAGTCCACAAAAACTTGTCAATATTCCTCCATACTGCTCGTCCAATGTATTCCAAGTGTCCTGAGTGGGTAGCATCCAGAATTTACTCGAAACGAAGTCATTTAGAATGTTTTTAGAGCATAAACAGTAGTGTAAAGGATTTCCTGAAAGCGCGCAGATGCGCGATCACGACGCTACGGAAGCCGGCAGACCAAACCAGATGAAAGTGCGCATTCAGCGTCTGCTCTGCCGATAATGCAAGCGTAGAAGAAGAAATGTGCCGTTTACCTGTGCAAAGAAAGAAACAACGAAAGAAAAATGTCTGAGGACTTCAGTGTTGAGGAAGAGCATGAGTTCTTTGCCGAGCTGAATGCGCTGGTTTGGTCTGCCGGCTTCCGTAGCGTCGTGATCGCGCATGTGCGTGCTTTCAGGAAATCCTATACACTACTGTTTATGCTCTAAAAACATTCTAAATGACTTTGTTTCGAGTAAATTCTGGATGCTACCCTCTCAGGAAACTTGGAATACATTGGACGAGCAGTATGGAGGAATATTGAAACGTTTTTTGTGGACTTTTATGGACCTTTCTGCCTCAGGCGCTGGGCACCTCCATTATTTGAATGTCAGCAGACAGCAAGAAGCCTCCCAGATCTCCAGATGCATTTGAGATATCAAAAAAGTACTCCAGAGTGTTGTTCAGCATGGGGATGAGTAGAAAATGAAGGCTAATCATGTTTTGGTGTACTATTCCATTAAAAGGCTGAACTGAGTCTTCATTAGGATAGGGGGTAAAAACTGAACAACAGTTAATTGTATACTAATGTTTAGACAAACTGTTCAGGAACTAATAGGTGAGGCTAAAAAAACAGAACAATGAGAACTATAAAGTCACAACTTGCAATAATATCAAAACTCTTTCATTTTATAATTTTCTCTACCAGTGTGAACAGTTATTGGAAAATTTAAATTGAATATCTGCTAAGTCTGTGCACTGTCCTGTTGGTTTCGGTTTTCATTTTCAACAGCCTTGCATGTGACAGATGCAGCTTACCAGCTGGTATCAAACAGAGTAATCAGAAGGCAGTTTAAAAGGGGTGATACAACAACCAGATCACCAGATTCTTCCTCTTTTTGAAGTAGTAATTATGGTCCTTGTTACACAATCTAACTTCCTGTAATACTAAAAACCCACATTTGGAAAGTTTCTTCTAAAGATATTTTACATTTTCTTGCTTAATCTTATTTGCAAATTAGGTTTAGATTTTAAACTGTGATTGTCCAAAATGTTATGGTTTCATAATAACAATAACGAGTTTTCAATTCCCAGTTTCTTATCTTTGTATTGTAACTACTCCTGTTGGAGCAGATCAGCTGTTATTGTTTTCCTCCTTAAATGTTCCCAAGCCTCCACCCCTTCCAGATTTCCTTCCAATCTCATCACAACTCTGCCCGTACCCTCACCGATTAGTCACCTGGGCTGCACCCTGGAAACTGGTTACCAGTTGGAAACTGTGTTTGCGCACTGTTGTGATATGGGAGCTGTAGAAGAGGACAAGAATGCCACAACAGCTCACTTCATCTTCAGCCAGCATCAGCCAAGCCCAGACATATAGCCTTCCTATTTTAGACTCCAAAAGCCCAGATAACAAACTATGAGAAAGTACATTCTGTTCGATGTCATCCCTCTTATCACTTCCTCACGTTATTCCTGCTTGCGCCACTGGCACTGGAAAGTGGAAGGCAGGGGGACACCCCCCAAACCTTACCGCCCTTCCCAGGCCAACATCAGATCCTACCAGATATATATCAGGGCTGCCTCAAATGGGATGTGATGCTGTAACAGATATCAATCTGTCTCTGGTTTCCCGTTTCTATCTCTGTTAAATTTAGTGTGATCCACTAAAGCTGCAAATAACTGCACACTACTTCCATGTCAGTATTTTGCGCATCCCAAAGGCAGTTACTGTTTGCAACAGCAGTCTTAACATGGCATATATGATTGCTATATAGACAAGATGCAGGCAGAGAAGGAAAATAACAGAACCTTTTCTGTTGATGTATCTTTTAAATAATGGACAAATTAACAGCGCCCATCACGTTGTTTTATATTGAAACTGCTGCAACCCATCAAGGTAACTGTTTTAATTTCTGAACATAATACCACTCAGGCATCAGTTGATCTGAGCAAGCACAATTTTTTTCCCTTTTGTTTGTCTTTTTGTTGCCTTTTTTTAATTAAGAGGACATTTTTTTCTTGACTTTTTTTTTAATAAAAACACAATGTGGCCTCACTGGTTATCATGACAGAAGACAAAAAGTCATATGGACATCCAATAGCACCATTATCTATACTCAGTTGCTAAAAAAATGTTTTGAAGACATAACAGAACAAAGACTGTGACAGGGCTGTGGATCTGCAGATCTGCAGCGGCTGAGGGGGGAAGCAGGGCACCACCCATCACTGCCAGCTCTTGTTTATGGAGAAACACAGGTAAGGACCATTATTATCTGATGAAGAATGATAATCGATGTGAGTCACTTCAACTCCTAAGAGCGTAGTAGAATCCAGCCCAATGGACTGGGGAGGTTCAGAGATCCAGGAGTCCATAGCCCAGTCAGGGCTTCCGATCAGAACAGAAACAGGCAGATCCAGGGTTCCATGAGTCCACAGAGAGTTCAGGCAGAAATGTTCAGATGGAAACAGGTAGGCTTAGTAGTTGAGAGGCAGAACATATATAATATCAGGAAAACTATGGAACTTTAAACTGACTCCCTCCAAGTTGAAAGCTATGCATAGATAACAATTTAGGAGCAGTCTTTGAAGTTAAAGGGGAAAACCTGTTTTTTTTTTTTTACATTTGGCCCTTGATTTTACGTTATTACATCATGTTCTACTCACCTATATGAGTTTTGTGTAATTTGGACCTATTCTGAAGATATTTCGTTAGGTTATATCCAAGTAACGTCTTCCTCAGTCATCCAGGGAGGACTCAGAGTAGAGCCTCTGCTCATCCACATCGAGAGGAGCCAGTTGAGGTGGTTCGGGAATCTGATTAGGATGCATCCTGGATGTCTCCCTGGTGAGGAGTTCCAGGCACGTCCCAGCGGGAGGAGGCCCAGGGGGAGACCCAGGACACGCTGGAGGGACTATATTTCTCGGCTGGCCTGGGAGCACCTTGCAATTCCCCTTGAGGAGCTGGCCCAAGTGCTGGGGAGAGGGACATCTGGGCCTCTCTACTGAAGCTGCTACCCCCGTAACCCCCCGTGATCCATCCATCCCAAAGATGGATGGATGGATATTTTTTTTAAACAAAGCGGCGCGTGTATGACATCATCCACACGTGCTGGCTACTATTCATTCATCCTGTCCGCTGCACTGCATGCCTGGAAGATGTCTAGTGCTACTACCATAGATGATTTTGCTCTAGAAATAGATTTGAACAATTCAGAGTAGCTAGCCGAATGAATAGAAGAGGTAGAGTGTAGCCTCATGTGGCCCGTGCTGCCTGTCACAACTCCAGTCCGGCGTGCGGATGATGTCATACACACTCCGCTTTGTTTAAAAAAAATAAAAATATAAAAAAATTTAACCGCAGATTTCTGGGGGACAGTAATTTGCCTACATGTTATGAATGCTGGCGTACCATAATTAATAAATTACGAACAGTTTAGTTTGTGCCTTCAAGTCATTGCCCTTAGGAAGACGTTACTTGGATATAACCTAACGAAATATCTTCAGCTCCAAATGACACAAAACTCATATGGGTGTGTAGAACATGATGTGTAACGTAAAATCAGGGGCCCAATGTAAAAAAAAAAAAAAAAAACGATATTCCCCTTTAAGTTTCACCTGTGCTTTTATTGTGAAATACAAGACCTTGACAGGAAATGCCATGGGGTTGCCAAGGGTAACCGCAGATCTAAACTGAAGGATCTGGGAGGTTGCTGATAACTAAATATTACTAAATATTAAACAATCATTCACTCGACTTATTCACTGCCATTAGAGGAATGCCATATTATGCTATTCAATAACTTTCTTATACAATGTTTATTTCTCAAAAAAATTCACAGAGAAATACTAGAGAACCTGGGATTTTTGTATCAGGTGAGAGACTACAAGCCGTTTCTCACTGCTATTGAAAACCTTAATTAAAAGCTCAATTGAAAAAGTGTTTGTAATAAGGTCAGATTAAATCTCGAACTTCAGGCTCTTACTAAATACACAATGCGGTTCCCATATATTTTACTGATTAGCCACCTGTTCACAATGAAGTGCTTTGAATAAGACAATGCTCCAAGTCTGTCATCTGAATCAGAGAAACCAAGCTAATTAGCAAATATGGCTTCCATGGTGAGCAGTGGCGGCCGGCCCATAGGGGGCGCTGGGGCACCGCCCTCCCTGATAAGAAGAGAGAAACGTAAAATATATTTTTAGAAATTAACTCATAAATGTCAGTTTTACTCTCTAGACTGTGTACCTATAAGCAAAACAAATTATATAAACTACATTTCCCTATCTATTGTCATTAATTTGTGGATTTCCACAGACAGACTCCTACCGTCTCTGTTCTGGGGGCTGTGATCAGACTGACCCACATTTGCAGAGAATCTGTCAATCATGTACTATTGCTAGGTGAATTTAATGGCCAATCAGCGTCTCAGAACTTTATGGTCTTGGGGCGCTGAAAATACTGCGCTTTAACAGGCTTCTGAACCCAAGCGCAGGTGCAGACAGTTAGAGGGAAGATGGCGAATGTAACGACCGAGATGCAGCTTCCACCAAATTCGGTGAGATCCTTATTTATCTACCCGTTTGCCAGAAGAACATCCCTGTTGTAGGATATGAACATTTCATGTCATGGTTATTGTGACTGTGACGAATCCACCTCGTCGCTTAAAACAACCTCTCTAACTTTGCGCGCCACACACACATTCCTGTTATACTGTGTTTGTGAGGACCAATACACTCGCGCTGAGACCAGTAGCTCCATTAACTTAAAACACACAAGCTGTTCCTGGTTACCTGCTGGCATATTGAGGGGGCACACTTAATATTTCAGTGGGGTTAGCCGTGTGTGTGTGTGTGTGTGGGTGTGGGTGTGTGTGTGTGTGTGTGTACGTGTTTATGCTACGGGGACTTGTCATCTTCAGTCTGGCTGCGTCTTTGCTGGGTTCAAACCCAGTTTGGTGTAATTGAATAAGTCAATGAATCTGTGTAAAATAATTAAGTTGTAAAAATTATTTGTTTTTGTACATCAATTGTTTGTGGAGGTAATATATGGACAAAACTGATTAATGAGAAGAAATCAGAAATAAGAGAGCCTGATGTGAGGGGCTTAAACTATTTAATGAGGGCTGTGGGAAGAAAAGCGGCAATTTTTGTTTTCTGTTTCTTTGTTACATTGCTGGTAACTGGAGGGAGGCTGAGGCCCAGAGTATCTTGTACATGTTTAGTTTCTTTTGCACCCTGTTTTGAGTTTTTGAGCTCAATAAATCACCAACACCGGTAACCCGACTGAGACTGGATTCTTGGAGGCCAAAGAACCCCGTCACAGTGACCCAAATCATCACTGTTACTGTTATTATATAGTAAATTAAATCATTACTGTTAAATTGTATGTATTGTCCAATTGTTTATTTGAATTCTTATTCCGGATTAGTTGGAGACATACACTAGGCTATAGCAGCCCCACCAAAAATAGTTTTCACCAGCCGCCACTGATGGTGAGTAAGTCTAAATGTTGCTTAGATTGAGAGAAGCTCTGGCGTTGTCCGACTTTTAGAACAGTTTGACAGGATGTGAGGGTTGGGTAACTGGGTTTAAGTAGACTGTTGAGTATGGTTAAGGACTACCATGCTCCCAAGGTTCACATAAATGTATTTCTTTTGGTTATTGTAGTTTCTTGCTCATAATGGTAACTGGTATAAATAAGGGCTTTCAGACAGTAATATAGTGTAATATTGGGATGTCTTACAATTTAAAAACTGCTATTCTGTATGCTTATATTGTCTTGTATGCTTAAAAGTTCTTGTTTTCTTTGTATTATTGGGGTAAAGGAAACATCTGCATGGCCATACTAAAAGAAAAGACTTTTGTTGACTTTTTGAGACAATCTTAGAATATTTACCTTATTCTTTCTTATGTCGTGTCTCTTTTAAGTAGCAGAGAGGAGAATTACCTACCCAGCAGGACACAGGAATTTCGGATAGGACTACAAGTACTGGGTTAAAACAAACCGGTCTTCCCCTTTGGATCCCTGATGCACTTCAAAACTGATTGTACTTAATTATACTTCACTATGTCAAAATTGGGGAAGGCTAAGTCCATATGCCTGCCACTCAGATTTTTATTTGTTATAGATGATGAAATAAATCCATATGTCATTTATATTTCACTTTACAATTTTAATGTACTTTATGTCAGTCCAGAACATAAAACGTATTTAAAGCATATCTCATTTCAAATATTATGAAAACCATTTCAAGCACATTAAATATGACATATTAAATGTGCTTGACTATGAATATTTTCTTTGAAGAAATTCTTTCCAAACGGATTTACTTTGATATGTGGAGAAAAATGTAGTTCACCAAAATATTTTCGTATGTTAGCATTTAGTTTTTTGTTGGTTCCTCTATTTAGGGAATCAAAAATTATTTATGATAATAACTCTGATTACATACAGTTTCCGGTCCTGCTGGGTGCCTTCTTAACCCTCATTAACAATTTCTCTCATAAATTAATGAGACAATCTCATGAGAAGTGCTCCCTGCTGAGTGTGCTTAGTATGCACCATGGGATTATAGGAGAGAGGAGACCGGAATTTATATAATAGACAATGGGCAGATGGAGAAAAAAATGCAGTGTAATCCAGAGACATGGTTTAAAGGTTCTGGCTTTGGCCCTTAAATCCCAAATTAAACAGATTAAAAGAGCGTAATTGTTGTGTCAAATTTGCTGTTGTAAAGCAAAGTGGGACAAATCTTTAATTTAGTTAACATAATAGGATAACGGCTATTAATGTGATAAGAGAAACAAGAATATTGAAAAAAGGCCTCCTGCTTGTCTAGGTAAAATTATATTTTCTGAGCTTCTGAAGAGGAACCTTGAGCTGTTTCTGGTTGGTTGTTAGGGTTGGGAATGGGTAAGATTTTCAAGACTCCGATTCCCTTATCGATTCTGTGAAACGATTCGATTCCTTATCGATTCCCTTATCGATTCTGTGAAACAATTCGATTCCTTATCGACTCACTTATCGATTCTGTGAAACAATGAACTTGGTAAGTGCCAGTTAGTGACATTCATCTACCTTCGCCAGGGACATTCTATTTCTGCCTGCCTCGGCGGAAACAGAAGGCAGTGAATGGGAGATACCAGCCTCTGAGCCAGCCAGGCTACCAGTCTCGTCATAGTCATCTAAATCTAATGGAGAAGGCATCAGTTTAATGAAACAGCATTACTGTACAATTTCGGGAAATAAACTCATCTCCCCCTGATTTAAATAAACGAGCGTCACCTTTCTCTCACTCCCTGAACTGCGGAGCAACTTAATTGCATGTTTAATAACCCCAAAGAGAGGTAAGAAATTGGTTTATTTCCAGAAACGGCATATGATTTACTAGAAACCCCATTAAGCACAGCGAGTGATATAAAACTAGCTACTTACCACCAGAGTTGCCTTCTATGCTGGTCGTAACTTTAGCTTCTTTCCTGAAGCATCAAAAACACAGCATCCGTTAAAATGTATGCCATGTTGTGTGTGCAAGTGTTTCTGCATTTTGGATGTATTTCCTCCCGTGGATGTTATTTATGAAGGACCAACTCTGCCATATTTAAAAATAATTACAGAAATAAATAAATGCTCAATAAATGTATAAGCATACAATTAATTGCCAACAAAAAAGTGAGACATAAATGTATATAACTGTTAATTAGCTTCTTTATTTATTTGCCTTTGTAATATTTACCTTATTTATTTTTCTGTCCTTTATAATCTTCAACTTTATTTTTTAATTACTTATATTTTTAAGTATTTATTTATGTGCATGTTATTATATTTTTGTCTGTTTTATTCTTCCTTTGTATTTTTTTACCTTAGTTATTTCTTCGCCGCTGTTTATTTCTCTCTGCCCTTTTTACATTTCTCTATGCCCTTTTTACATTTCTCTATGCCCTTTTTACATTTCTGTATGCATTTCTATCTCATTATGCAAATGAGGAGGGGGTGTGTCCTAGAGAGTCAACTTCTGCTCATTGGTTGGCTTGGCTGTCCATCTTCTTAACTCACAGAGCTCAGAGTACTAAGTTAAATGTTCTCTTTTCTGTTGCTGTTGTTCAATAAAAGTACGTTTTAAGATCATTTGAGGCGAGAACCTTATACTTTTAAGCATCACCATATGGCCCATTCACAGATTTAATGCGTAATTTAAAAGAAAATGTGACGAACTTGAGAGGACCGTGGCAACCAGCGGAGCTCCGAAGCTGGCGGCAGCCAGGTCTAACCACAGCCCATCTGCAGCGGCCCTCTCTCGGCATAGCCGTGTGTGAAGCGTGTTGGTTAGCATTTTACTACATCGGTCGAATCTACAGGAGGAGAGTCTGATGTCGAGTCTGAAGTGATTAGAACTTGAGTAGGGACTTTGCCAAACTTTGCCAAATACAACAAAAAATTGCCATCATAGCCTGGCTATAGACCTGGCTGCCGTCAGCTTCGGAGCTCCGCTGGTTGCCACGGTCCTCTCAAGTTCGTCACATTTTCTTTTAAATTACGCATTAAATCTGTGAATGGGCCATATGGTGATGCTTAAAAGTATAAGGTTCTCGCCTCAAATTATCTTAAAACGTACTTTTATTGAACAACAGCAACAGAAAAGAGAACATTTAACTTAGTACTCTGAGCTCTGTGAGTTAAGAAGATGGACCGCCAAGCCAACCAATGAGCAGAAGTTGACTCTCTAGGACACACCCCCTCCTCATTTGCATAATGAGATAGAAATGCATAGAGAAATGTAAAAAGGCAGAGAGAAATAAACAGCGGCGAAGAAATAACTAAGGTAAAAAAAATACAAAGGAAGAATAAAACAGACAAAAATATAATAACATGCACATAAATAAATACTTAAAAATATAAGTAATTAAAAAATAAAGTTGAAGATTATAAAGGACAGAAAAATAAATAAGGTAAATATTACAAAGGCAAATAAATAAAGAAGCTAATTAAGAGTTATATACATTTATGTCTCACTTTTTTGTTGGCAATTAATTGTATGCTTATACATTTATTGAGCATTTATTTATTTCTGTATTTATTTTTAAATATGGCAGAGTTGGTCCTTCATAGTTATTAGCACTGTACATCCAAACTATCTATCGCTTTACCCGATGGGACAACATTTTTTTTTTTTTTGCTTTTCTAGACCTACTCCTGGTCACGTCGTACTGGCTTATTGAATGCCGTGTGCGTAACTTCCGTAAAAAATGTGACGTAACTTAGGAACGGAATGGAATTGGAACACACAGAACCAGTTCTGAACAGGAACTGGTTTTCGATTCCTATCCCTATTGGTTGTGCAGATTAGAACCCGAACTGTGTTCTTTGTCAGTTTTGCAATCAAAGACAATGTCCCACCCTCATGTGCACATTGAAAGCAAAAAGTAACTGTCACGACTAACAGTTATTTTTCGTATTATTTCATTCAAGTCTTAAAACTTGGGAAACAAAGTCAAGTGGTTTGTTTTTTTAAACTTTTTTTGGAATTTTAACAACTTTCTATTTATCTTTTTTGTGTTCTGTTTTGATAATATGGCTCAGGGAATACAGTAGATCCCAGAGCTCGATGATAGCACAACAGAATTGCTTTCATAAGCAGGCCATTATACGGACACATTTAACCCATCCCCTTGGGGAGCAGTGGGCTGCCATTGTGTGGTGCCAGAGGAGCAGTGTTGGGTAAATGTTCTTACTCAGGGACCCACAGTGGCAGTCTGTGGAAGTGGGGCTTGAACTCAGAACCTCTGAATTCCAAGCTCACTGTTGTATCAGATGTATCATTAAATTGAAATATATATATTAGATTAAAATGTATATGTTAATTCTAAATCGAAACACTACAAATCTTACACTAGATTTTACAGTTGATGTAACATTAAGGGTTTTTTTAAGCTGTAACACAGAATGTAATCAGTATAATGGCATTGAAAGATTGTTCATTAAAGGTTCAGATGGTTATTTATTATTTGCAGCTGATTGTTTGCTCCTGAACAGGCCTAAGGATAAACAGATGTGTACCCCAGCTGTAATGCCTAGAGGCTGGGCATCTGAAAACTAGAGCAACTGCAATATGGATTTTAACATATTATGAAATAAATTTAAAAAAAGAGAGGAGGAAAGTCTTTCCTTTCAGATGTACATCCTACATCAGTTATTTACAAAATACTGGTTTCAGAGGGTGTTACTGAAAATACAAATTCAAAGATTTATTCCTGAAGCCCAGTTGAAGTGTTTGAAAAAAAAGGAAATTGCAAAATACTAAAACCAAAAGATCTTGTTCATGATTATCAAGTCATCTAAAACTGTGAGCAAAAAAAAAAAAAAAAAAAACAGGTGTAAGAAATGTAAGCAAGATTAGTCAACCAAAGAAAGAGCTCATTGTTCTTATGACCTCTACAGAAGCAGTTTGGTAAAATATCCACTTGATGTTATTTGTGGCTCTAAATTACCACATCCACTAAAGATGGGAGAAAATTTTCAGCCAGATTCTTTAAATCTAACTTATTCTTATCAAAAAAAAAAAAGTCTTGGCCCACTATTCTTCAAACCAAGTATTTAAACATGCAACATAAAAAAATGCTCAGTGTTTGTGGTAATGCACCAAACTATAAACTTCTACTCCATAGTAAACCCCCCTTTTTGGATGGAGATGTTACGTTAAAATTATTTCATTTGGCTGTCCTTGATTTATTTATTACTAGGGGTGTAAATAATAATCGTTTTGTATCGATGCATCGATCCAAAAGCCGACGATCCGATGCATCGACACGTCCGCTAGATAATCGATTAATGTTTTTTTTTTTCCTCCGGTCTATTTTTATCCATTTGCTCCTGGGCGTAATTCTCCCTCCCGTGCTGCGGTGCCGCTAAACCTATTTTGCCCTCCTACCGCGCTTCCTGGTTATACTCTTACAGCAGTTTGTTGCAGCAAGCTTCACACAGACATTTTTAAATTATGCTCAGTATTGAAGCGTGGTCTGGGCTACACGCTGTGGGTCTAGATACGGCCGAGGCGATGAGGAAGTGGGGGCGAGTTTAGTCCGACGACGGAGGGACAATGGGGCAAAAAGAGCGGAGATTCAGCTGGAAAAAGGGTCCCAGCGGTCTCGCGCACCTCGCTCTTCTAGCGGGTCAAACTTCACGAGTTGTCTTCCGCAATTTCGGTCATAAAAACAAAACAAGCCGGCCTCCTGTCTGGTGCACTGTTTGCGGTCAGCTACAATCTGGGAGAGGAGCAGCGGAGCGTCTCTCAAGGGGCGGTGACGTCAACACTCTGGAGCCTTCTTCTTCTTCTTTTTTTTAATGGCGGTTGGCAAACAACTTATAGTTGCATTACCGCCACCTTCCATAATGGAGTATGGACCAGACAAACTATTATATTCTCCCTAAAATACCCGTTCTTCTTAGAAAATTAAAAATACTACCAAAAACTACATCCCCAGATGACCTTTGAAACAATTCCCTTATATCTAGTTTATTTTTATTCCTGTCTAACTCTCTACACAACATCTCTCTTTCCTGAATATATTTATTACATTCTAAAAAAATATGTTGGACAGTTTCTCTGGAGCCGAGGTATTGCATTGAACTCATTACACTGATATTGTGCAGTATTTTTGCAGTATTTTTTGATGCAACTTTTCTACTTCTGTTATTTGCTGTTGTTTCTAAAGAAAATGCATAATGATATTACAGCTTTCATTTATTCATTTCAAACTTGAAACTTTGTTTAGCCTGTAAGGTGTAAAAAAAATAAAAATAATAATAATAAAAAAAAAAAAACAACCTATTAATCGATTAATGGAATCGAATCGAATCGTGGTGTATTCTTAAGTATCGAAAATAATCGAATCGTTGGGTCAGGAAATCGATACTGAATCGAATCGCCATGATGGATGTGATTTACACCCCTATTTATTACATGGTTACACTACACTACTTTTAAAGGTAGTATTAATGTTTTATAGCAGAGTAGTCAGAACATTATGTGGTTTCAGAGAACCACAAGGTTCCTCAAGCACCCAGATAACAGTGGCAATGTTCTTATATTATGTGATTTAAAATAATGCAACTTGTACTTTTGAATACTTACGTGTTTCAGAGTAAGTATTTTAACTTAAGTAACATTTTTAAGTAACAATTCTTAAGTAACAATTTAACTTTTAATTGTTAAGTAGATTTGAACTCATAAGTATCAATACTTCTACCCAACTACTAAAGTTTAGTATTTTGTCTACCATTTGTGAAGGATAAATGCAAGTAGATAGAAGCAGCTATTGTAGTCTCTTTGTAAATGTGACAGTTATTGTAAAGGCTAAAAATACTCTAGAGCAAATAGTGAAGACTTGTTGCGAAAATGACAATAAGTTATTTCACTGCAACTCCACCTTCCCAGCATAAGCCATTGATATCAAGGACATAACTAAACCTGCTGATCCACCATGGAATTTTACAGCTGCCTGCATCAAACACATAACTTAAGCTTAAGCTTCAAGCACATAAAAGTGGAGTAACATTCAAATGCACTCAGCAGAGACCTGTACATTGGAGTGATCAAGAAAGCTACACAGGCGCATGGCTTAACATGTGAGGGCAAACTCCTAAGGACAGGAATCAGCTGTTGACTTACAGCTGAAGTCTGAAGGAAACTTGTTTGAGGACATCAAAGTGCATATTCTGGCCAAGAAGGACAGATGGTTTGATAGAGGGATTAAGGGAGACATCATTGTTAACCTGTAAAAAGAATCAGTCAACAAAGGAGATGGTCCTAGACATAACCTGTCACCTACTTACTAAGCACTTTAAGGAACAATACTCAGAAGATACTCAGAAGAGGCGAAACATCTTCTAGAAAACTTCATGTCCAGTTGCCTAAACTGAATTTGTCAAGCTTGACCATGACCTGGATGACTGAGAATCTTCGCAGATACACTCGACAAAAAGCAAGGCAATACAGTTTTCCTATGTAACAACGATTTGGCTGGTACAACACTGCATTATTATTCAACTTGAACAGCACAAAGTTTGAATTATTATGGTATTATTGTAAAACTTTGGTTCTGGCCCAAGTTCTCAAAGCTGTCTGAAATAAAGTGTAGGTTACAGATGCGGGCAAGCGCTGTAAAACAAAGCATTTTTTTCTGACTCCACCTCTGGTTTCGGTTTCCGTATTTTTCAGAGGTTTACATTTATTGAGGGGGTTGTTTTAGATTTGGATTGTTAGAGTTCTTGAGCTCTTGTTACACAGATATAAATAAGTGAAAAAAAAAGACAATTAATTGTAGATGCTAGTTTCTTAGCATGGGACCAAAAGAAAACACTGTTGGCCGAGGAGGTTGACAACAACAACAAAATCCTTCAATCCTTCAACTTTCTGTCGGAGGATGTTTTTTATTATCATGCTGCAGTAGAAAGTTATTTCAGAGCTGGTCAGTTTCAGACCCTGAACAATATACAAGGGTGAATGACATTATTTTTAAAAATTAAACCCCAGTCATGAGCTCATGCAGTGGCCAATGACAATAGAAGAGAAGCTATGGAGCTAAGAGGTACAGTATTTCATAAAACTCGCTCAGAAATCAGACTTAGATGCCCAATTCTGACTCAGTTTAGGCACAACATGGTAAGTTGTGATTTCTAGGTTTAACGGGATACCTTTCTAAGGACACCTTGCATGCTTAAAGTTCACTAACTTTTTAGACCATTCAGTCTATTGCACAGTTTATTGAGAAACAATGACAAACCTCAGGAGAGATACACAGTAAATGGCTGGTTATACTCCCCGCACCAGTGTGTCGCAGTGAGCTTGAAACAGACATTTTTGATTTATGCTCAATACTGAAGCATGGTCTGCGCTATACGCTGTGGGTCTAGATATACGGCCAAGGCGGTGAAGACGAGGGGAGCAAGTTTGTGTGAGTTTGTGCGGCAACGGAGGAACATGACGGCAAAAAAGAGCAGGGATCCAAAAAGGGTCCTAGTGTTCTAACCCACCTCACTCTTCTAGCTGGTCCAACTTCACGAGTTGTTTTCCGCAATTACGGTCATACAAACTGAACAAGCCGGCCTCCTGTCTGCGGCACTGTCTGCTATAATCTACAATTTGGGAGAGGTGCAGCGGAGTGTCTGCGGAGGGAGCGGGAACGTCTTTTTATTCACTGCGACACCTACGCAGACAACCTAGTTTCAAAGTATAAATCAGCCTTAAATAAACTGAGAGTCTGAGGTATGGTCTTTGTCCCAAGCACAGTGGGTGGCAGGATCATCTGCCGAAGAGTCTCATGAGAGGGCCGTGTGAGATACGTATGCAGAAATTGAAGAGGAGAGTTTAAAAGGAGAGACAAACTGCATCCTCAGATACCAATAATCAGGCTTAAAATCGGCATAGACATTGGTTCTCTATGTCAAAAGAATAATATCATGGTTTTTGGCAGCCACATCAACAGTAAAGTCAGAGAACATGGTCCACTTAGACTGCTTTTCCTTAGGCTCCCCAGAATCTGAGGGAAGCTCTTATCGAAGTAGGAGTCAAGCACGTCACTGACTCCTAAAAAACTGCAGCACTTGCTTTGGGTGCACTCAGTAGGAGGACAGAATTAAGTCTTTATCTAATTTTCGAGCTGCTCCTGGGAAATAAGCATATTTAGTTTTGTTAAAACATGACAGCACTATACCATTAACCTTATAATTTTTGAGTGCTTTACTAGACAAGATGATGCTTAACGTTCTCCCTCCCTCTAATTTGTCAGAACACTTGCCCAAAATGAGGATAATTGCAAAATAGTTTTATATAAAAACTGATGCCTAGAACTCAACACGTGAATAGCTCTGTGGTCATTTCAGGATGTCTGACGAAAATACTGCAGCATGTGCTTTGGTTCTCACACATCTGTAGACGTTCTCTGCTGCAGCACAGCACTAAAACATTGAATAATTAATTTCATAATTACCTGCTTAGTGGTACATTCTGATTTCAGTTGTTTGTTCTTGATTGTGCTGGTATTGACAAATTGGCTCCAAATAAGGTTTTTTCCTTCAGCATCTGCTTGCACATTGGAGATTCAGAGTCAATCATCAGTATGTCTAATAACATGCTCAGTTAAGACAGGGTACAGTTTGACATAAGAAATCTGCTATTGTCAATAGTAACAACAAAGGTTGCTCACTAGAACATCAGGGAGCAAGAGAATAGAAACAAATTAAAACAAAAACGAATTTTGATGTAGGAAATAATTCCTCTTGCGCTTTTAGATGGATATTCTCTGATACCTGTTAAGATTCTACATTTTTGTTGTCATAGATAAACATGACACAATATTAAAATTTGGTTAAATTGTTTACCTTGCATAAACGTTTTTCCCCACTATTGTTTATTTTCTTACAGTCCAAGCATGCTTACACATGGACTCTCTCTCCTTTCTCTGTCATTGCAGCAATGCCTTCTTTGAACCCACAATGAATGCACTTTTTTTTGCGAGTTTGCACCTGACTTACAAACATGCTAGAGACACAAAAACCGTGACTGCACCTGAGTTTTTGAATTGAAAAATACCTTTCCATATAGGTATTTTGATTTGATTTGTTAATTTATGTATCCTTGACCCACAAATTTGCACTGTTTTGCGTTATGATAAGCATACTGTTGAAGGTATGCAATCAAAAAGGGTTTTAAAATGTTGCCCTCTAGATTGAGTTCTGAACAGTTTGAGTTCTGTTTTGAGCCTACAAACAATGTGCATGTGTTTTTAGACATGTAAACTTTCTGAAGATCAATCCCATAATATTCCTGTCAACCATTTGTTCAAAATAGGTCTAACCCCTCGCTGGCAAGCTGCTTGTCTGGTAACACCATCACGCAGGGTTAGCGTTGATGCTGTCACCATTGCGACAGAAATAAGGAAAGTAAACAATGGAGAACAACACAGATGGAGGCCAGGGCATAGAAAGTGTGCTTTATTGTTTTACTATTTTATCCAAATCCCTCTTACCAGTGCTATACCATGTTTATCGAATGTAAACAGAGTTGTTTTGGCTTGTTAGAGCAGATGCGACTGGTGCAGTTTGTTGAAATCCATACCTTGCGCTCAATGGTATCATGTGAATTAGCAGGTTAAACCGGGTCTGGTTTTCCCACTGTCACTAATAGCTAATTCTTCCCGGGTTTAACAGGTTTTTAGCAGTTCACCACTATTATTTCTTATATGCAGTGTTGTGATAATGTGATGATATGATATTTACTTTTTTTTTTCTGTTCACCATAAAAAATCCAGAAAAGACTGCTTTGCTTTCATCTTCTTCATCAGATCTGGCCAAAATGAGATTGTCATTGCAGATATCAGACAGATATTTTTAAGATCCACAGAATAGAAAGAAAAATAAAGCATAAAAATCAGGAGCTGGATCATGTGTAATGATGATCCAGTATAACGTCATGGAAGGTAGAGACGCAATATGTTACTGAGAAAAAATATAACTAGTTTGCTAGATTGGATATCTGATGAAAAGCGCTAATTCAGGATCCCATTCCAGGAATCCAGTACTATTTTTATTGCTATCATATACGGCATTACAGTACCAAGGATCTAGTAATTTCAGTTTTATCATTACAATGTTGATTATGTCATCGCACAGAACAGACATAGCAGCTGGTGATAATTCATATCAGAGTTATTTTTTTACTTTTTTTTTAACAATGTTTATGTCAAGCCTGATTCCTATACTCACATAGCAAGGTATAAAGTTAATACATTCAACAGTAGTATCAGATTGGTATTGGATACTGTCTAATATGCTCAGCCCTTTTATCGGTATTTGATTGGAAATAATGAATAAGTGCATGTTTAATGTAAGTTAGACATCCTAGTGATTTTGGCTGGCCTGGTAGCATGCAGATTAGATGCAGTCTAACTAACAAATATGCAGAAGCTGTCTCCTTATGACCACCCCCCCAGTATTTCCATAATGAGGCAGAAATTGATATGTAAGGGAAAAAGACATGCATAAATAAATACAGTGGAGTAAGAGAATGGACAGAAGAAATAAAACAAAAAAATAAATAAGAAGCATAAACAGAAGTTAATTAGAAAAATAAGACAACTATTTTGGGTAGCATTTGAAATGTTGGGGAGGATACATTTACTAGGGACAATCTAGTCCAGTTTTTTCCCCCCCTTATTTTTGTACCTAAGTATACAGTATGCTTAAAAAAACAACCAAAATCTTGTAATTTAAATATTTAAAAAACTGAGGCTTAGCTTACTTTAAAAATGTTAGGGTTACAAGCTAAAATATTTTGAAAGCAGCCCAGCTTACTGCGGGTACCAACAATATTCACAGTGCCTCCTCTGTCAGCCATCCCCTCAACCACAATTCCTAATTAGTAACACCTGATCGAGTCTCTTTCCTGGCAAAAGTCCGCTCTTAATTAACTCATAATATCACAGGAAAGGCAGAGACATTCCCCAGCAATGCTTTTTTATGCTTTGCGCCAAGATGGACTACAGCCGCTTTAATTGCTGTGTATGAGCAACGCACTCATTTTGAGCTCTTACACTGCTGCCTTAATAAGCAATTATCTGAAACAGGTTTTTTTCTAATTTATCATCAACAAACGTTAAAATCTGGGATATTTCTGGGGACACCTTTTGCTTGGGACATTTGGTTTAAAACGTGGACTGTTCTGGGTAAAGGGAAGTCTAATCCTCCTTACAATAGTATTGGTAAGGCAAAGTTAAGTAGATTTCTGCAGAATATTTGTTTAGTTGAGCAGACATTTACAACGATCTAGGGCTCATGTATGACAAAGGCTATGTGAAAAGGTTTTAGAAAAAGTTTCCAGCTGTCATGCATGATTGTGCTTGTTTCTCCCTGGAGAAGCTGTAAAAGCTTGTTAGTAATTGGGGAAAAAAACACTGCAATTTCAGACCTTTAAGTATTCTGTCAATCTAGTGGAATGGATTCTTTCAGGAAATAAGAAAAATTGTGAAAGTGGAACTCAGGATTTTATGAATGTAGGTGGTCAGATTGGATAGATTCCATTGCTTCACTTAAAATTATTGCAATGGAATGATTGCAAATTTATAACAATGTTAAATAAATAAACAAAGTAATAATAATTATAATAAATTAATAAATATGCTATTTATTATTTTTTACATTTATTTTTCATGGTCTAATCTAAAGGTGTAGTGGAGGATTTATGCAAATCTTGAAAAGAACCGCCCTCTTTACTTAAAAAAAAATGCACATGCACAACCTGTTTTATTATTATGTGAAGGTTGGTCCCCCATACAGGAGAGCCTTTTCAGCTCAGTTTTACTTTTAAAACGGTTATAATAACTACTTCCCACTGAGCAGCACGTCATGCGGATGTGCAGTCGCAAAAATGTAACTTTATGCCACTTGGCTGTGTCCACCTTGAGTCTTACATGCGCATGAGGGTATGTAAGGATCTTAAGGCCATTGATGAGTTAATATTAGTAATGAATTTTAGTCAGCAAAATGTATAGGAATGTCCACAAGCATATTGGTTCTTAGATTTCAGGAGATTTAAAACTGATGCTTACGTTACCTGAAAGTCTGTACATTTATTTATAGGTTTGAAAAAACTCAAGGGACTTAAGGAAAAATTTTAAAGTAGAAAAAATGTTTTAATTGGTTTAACTTTTACAGTTTTTTTTTTAGTTCTCGATAAGCTTTATGTGTGCTGGTCATTAAACATGTCTCTTAAACTTGAGCAGACAATCTTCCCTTCTCTTTACACTACAGTTTTAACAGTTAACAGTTTTAGGCTTGATAAGATTCCAAAGATTCTATGTTAGTTGACTCTGCTTAGGCTAAACCTCTACTCTTTGAGTTCCTTATCGACAGTCTGGATCAGATAAATCTTCATTGACATTGCTTTTTTCCTTTAAATACCACCTTATCTACACTTCAAGCTGCTTTGTAAAATTCAGCTTCATCATGTTTTGAATTCAGCTACCTGACTATTCTTTTTTACAACAGTCATCTGTTTTCATTCAACGTCTTTACAGGTGCTGGTCATAAAATTAGAATATCATGAAAAAGTAGATTGATTTCAGTAATTCCATTTAAAAAGTGAAACTTGTATATTATATTCATACATTACATACAAACTCATATATTTCAGATGTTTATTTTGTTTAATTTTGATGATTACAAATGACAACAAATGAAAATCTCAAATTCATCATATCAGAAAATTAGAATATTGTGAAAAGGTTCAAAATTGATGGCCCCTGGTGCCACACTCTAATCAGCTAATTAACTCAAACCACCTGCAAAAGCCTTTAAATGGTCTTTCAGTCTAGTTCTATAGGCTACACAATCATGGGGAAGACTGCTGACTTGACAGTTGTCCAAAAGACGACCATCGACACCTTGCACAAGGAGGGCAAGACACAAAAGGTCATCGCTAAAGAGGCTGGCTGTTCACAGAGCTCAGTGTCCAAGCACATTAATAGAGAGGCGAAGGGAAGGAAAAGATGAGGTCGAAAAAAGTGTACAAGCAAGAGAGATAACCGCACCCTGGAGAGGATTGTGAAACAAAACCCATTCAAAAATGTGGGGGAGATTCACAAAGAGTGGACTGCAGCTGGAGTGAGTGCTTCAAGAACCACCACACACAGACGTATGAAAGACATGGGTTTCTGCTGTCGCATTCCTTGTGTCAAGCCACTCTTGAACCACAGACAGCGTCAGAAGCGTCTTGCCTGGGCTAAAGAGAAACAGGACTGGACTGCTGGTGAGTGGTCCAAAGTCATGTTCTCTGATGAAAGTAAATTTTGCATTTCCTTTGGAAATCAAGGTCCCAGAGTCTGGAGGAAAAGAAGAGAGGCACTTCATCCACGTTGCTTGAAGTCCAGTGTAAAGTTTCCACAGTCAGTGATGGTTTGGGGTGCCATGTCATCTGCTGGTGTTGGTCCATTGTGTTTTCTGAGGTCCAGGGTCAACGCAGCCACATACCAGGAAGTTTTAGAGCACTTCATGCTTCCTGCAGCTGACCAACTTTTTGGAGATGCAGATTTCATTTTCCAACAGGACTTGGCACCTGCACACAGTGCCAAAGCTACCAGTACCTGGTTGAAGGACCATGGTATCCCTGTTCTTAATTGGCCAGCAAACTCTCCTGACCTTAACCCCATAGAAAATCTATGGGGTATTGTGAAGAAGAAGATGCAATACACCAGACCCAACAATTGAGAAGAGCTAAAAGCCACTATTAGAGCAACCTGGGCTATCATAACACCTGAGCAGTGCCACAGACTGATCGACTCCATGCCACGCCGCATTGCTGCAGTAATACAGGCCAAAGGAGGCCCAACTAAATACTGAGTGCTGTACATGCTCATACTTTTCATGTTCATACTTTTCAGTTGGCCAACATTTCTATAAATCCTTTGTTTTTATTGGTCTTCAGTAATATTCTAATTTTCTGATATGATGAATTTGAGATTTTCATTTGTTGTCATTTGTAATCATCAAAATTAAACAAAATAAACATCTGAAATATATGAGTTTGTATGTAATGTATGAATATAATATACAAGTTTCACTTTTTAAATGGAATTACTGAAATCAATCTACTTTTTCATGATATTCTAATTTTATGACCAGCACCTGTATAATGTTGTCAGGGAAGGTGTCAGGTTCTCATCTCATTTGTTCACATCTGCAGGTTTCAAGCTTACAGTCTTTCATTAATCAGCAGGTTGGTACCTTGAAGTTGTTTCTCTCTTCTGCAGATTTCCAGTCTGACTGACAGCCAAGAACTGCTCAGAGCTTTAACAGAAATGATTGCTGCTGCAGCAAAGGGCACAAAGAATAGGACGTACTCCATCATCTACTTTGTTATTCAGTCAGTTTTAACTGTTTTGTTTATGACAGAAAACTATTTGCCTTATGTAATATTTGTTTTTCTTATGTCTTTTGATGGCAAAGATATTTAGCTAATGAAATTTTCATCAACACAGATCATTTGCATTAAAATCTTTCAAATAAGTGTCCTAAAGAATGTTTTTGAACTGTCTACAGTAGCCTATGGAACAAAAGGTGCGTAATCTTTAATGTGATGGAAGTGAACTGTAAGCACCCACCGGAGCTTGACATCCCCTGCTGAAGAGAAACTCTCATCATGAGGTTCATCAATAACAATCACAAAACACAGAAGCTGTTTTTCAGTTTGAGATGTTTTGGTAAGAGGCTAGACCCCTTTTAAACCCAAGGTTAATTCAACAGAAATCTTTGTGTAAAAAAAAATTCCTGTGTCCTTGAGAATCTCTCCCTGTACTTAAGTAGTTACTGAAATCCTGTGTGACCAGAGCTGTAAGGAACTTTGGCACGACTGTATCTGTTCTAGCTTGCAAGGATTAACAAATGTTGCTTGAATAATTCTTGTTAAATAAGATTTATACATATAAACCTGTAACCCATAACTTCCAGGTTTAACACCAATGAAAGCAACTTAAAATATACTTCACTGTCTGTCGCAAAGTTAAACGTAGAATCTGATAGCATCTGATTGAGTATGGTACTGATTTGTTTGGTCTTTTGTTGTAGTTTTGTTTAGGAAAATATATTTTATGTTTCCATCTTGTTTCAAAATGGTCTGATCAACCAGTGTATATACAGATATATATATATATATATATATATATATATATATATATATATATATATAGAGGAAGAGGAAGGAGAACCATCATGGAGGGACAAGCCGCTGCACGGCGTATACCACAGACAAATAGAAGAAGTGGCTGATATCAAAAAATCCTACCAGTGGCTGGAAAAGGCTGGACTGAAGGACAGCACAGAGGCACTAATCATGGCAGCACAAGAACAGGCACTCAGTACAAGATCAATAGAGGCCAGGGTCTACCACACCAGGCAGGACCCCCGATGCAGACTGTGCAAAGATGCCTCTGAAACAATACAGCACATAACAGCAGGGTGTAAAATGCAGGCAGGAAGTGCATACATGGAACGCCACAACCAGGTAGCTGTCATAGTGTACAGGAACATCTGCCATGAGTATGGGCTGGAAGTGCCAAGGTCAAAATGGAAGACACCTCCTAAGGTAGTTGAGAATGACCGAGCTAAGATCCTATGGGACTTCAAGATCCAGACTGACAAACAGGTGATGGCTAACCAACCAGACATCGTGTTGATGGACAAGCAGCAGAAGAAGGCAGTAGTGATAGATGTGGCAATCCCAAGCGACAGCAACATCAAGAAGAAAGAACACGAGAAGCTTGAGAAATACCAAGGACTGAAGGAGGAGCTAGAAAAGATGTGGAAAGTGAGAGCAGCAGTGGTGCCAGTGGTAATTGGAGCACTGGGGGCTGTGACCCCCAAACTGGGAGAGTGGCTACAGCAGATTCCAGGTAAAACATCAGAGGTCTCTGCCCAGAAGAGCGCAGTCCTAGGAACAGCTAAGATACTGCGCAGAACCCTCAAACTCCCAGGCCTCTGGTAGAGGACCCGAGCTTGAGGATGACGCATACCACCCCACGAGGGGTGAGAAAACAGTTTTGTTTTTTTTATATATCAACACCTATCCAGTACTACTACATTGGAGATAAAATGGTTTACATTATTATTCCCACACAGTTTACATTAGACCCACATACCATGTCAGGAGCAGGTCTTTCAGTCGTGTGTGTAAAGAGCATGTGTGGACCATGGTGCTAAAGGATCATGATCTATCATCATGCTTTTTGGCTTTTTGATAACAAGCAGTACTTCCAAATTTTAAAGGATTGTCTCTGAGGCAGGCTAAGAAGCATCGAAAAAGGAATTTCTGCCTAAAGTAGAGGTCAAATATCCAGCCAAAAGTGTTGATTGCTAAGTGTTGCTTAAATTTTATTTTTGCTTCTGTTGCCAAAAGAAAATTTAACCAACTCTTAGATGGGGAAGTCATATATCTTTTACTCTGTATAGTTTGAGTCGTACAGTTATTCAACACTGAATAAGAAAGGTCCCAATGCATCATTTAAAATGTAAAATAAACCTGGTGTTGATTGTTCTGTGTTCGCTCTTTGAAATAATGCTGTGTAGATTTACATATACAAACTGAATGCTCTGTCTGTGTCCAGAATATTTTTTTCCCCAAAGTATCTTTAAATAACCATGAACTGCCACTGTTTAATCGGATACATAAACACAGGGATTTAGCAACCTAAATAGTGGCTGCTTTTATTTTCTCGAAAGAACATCTGTGAAATGACGGTTAACATAGTGTATGAGTAAATACATTCTTGTGTGTATTTTTTGTTGCAAAGATTAATTACAGATGTGATCTTAATACAGACCAGATGGGGGTTGGATCGTCAAATATTTCTACCAATTTCTCATTTTAAATAATGACCACAAGGCAATTATGTGGGGAGACTCAATGATTACCTCACTTTTACTTAGTGTGAGCCCCAACACCAGCCTTTTAAGGTCAAACCCCATACAAATTAACTGTTTCCTCAGGCCCAAGTCCTCAAAAGAGTTCATTGAGCTTAAGTTTCTCTTTTGGAGTTTTGAATGATGCTTCCTAAAATAAAAATATCTGGATCTATTTTAAACCAACCGAGTCTTTAATCAGTCAAACAGTGGCCTCATTTCTTTTTGTTTATTCACTTTACCGGGTGTTTTCAGATTTCTAAATAAAGAATAACTTCAATGAAACCTTCATTTAGAAAGAAGAAGAGCAGATCACCTCTGTATTTTTCAGAAGTTTCTTTCTATGAGCAATGATCATCAGGACTTAGATTGAAAGGGTTCCAGTTATATCGAGGGGGATATTCCACCTTTTAGTGAGAGAAAAAACATAACAAAAATATTTATGGAATCTTAAGTGTCTGAAACATATGTATTAAATGTTTGCACTCTAAACTGGGATTAGCAGGACACAAATATTTCCATCCATCCGTCCATCTTTCAGCTTTGGATATGCTGTCCAGACCTACCTCTTATTCCTTGCCTAAGGGTATTCAGAGGAATCCCTAAGCTAGCAGTTTGTCTTCATTGGAACATGTCAAAAATAACTACCTTTGAAACATCCTAGACAGCTGCCCAAACCACCTTGTTTCTATCAGTATGAGGTGGAAATCACTCTGCTTTAAGTTCCATATAAATAGCGGCATTCTATCAGCCTTCAGAACAGCTTCCTTTTTAAACACATATACTGTAGCTATAATCACATTCTTAGGCCATTGGAGAACAGTGTATTGGAGTACATAGGAATATTTTGCCAATATATACTTAAAATATAAAATATTGTTTTGAAAATCTCCCCTAAAATCAGTTCAGGATACTATGTATTACATAAAATGATAATTTTCTTGGTAATAATAATAAATAATAATAATAAAGGTACAATAGTGTTTGTCTTTTGTTGTTATTTTATACAGTGAATGGTTTATCACTCAAGCCAGATTCACTCTTTTTTCAATAACATCTGAATGAACAGAGACAGATTTCTATTGTCTATTGATAGTCATAGTCAAAATTACTAAATTTGTGAAAGCAAGTGGATGTTAAACAGCCGGTCCAAGAGTCAAACCTTTTATGTAAAGGAGTAAGAACCCTGGTGAGTCACCTTTAGACTTAGAAAAACTTTATTGTTATTTTGTAAACACAGGTTGTATACAAAACGAAATTTTGTTTCAGTACAGCTCTCAAGACATTTCCATCTAGGCAAATTACAGTTATAATCATTCAACTAATAATCATTAATTGGATTTTCTCCCAATTTTGAATGGCCTTTTAATTAACTATAACTTCCAGGTGTAGTTATTCAATATATTTACTGTCTTTGGGTAAAATTACACAATAACACTTCCAATGGGTGCACCACTCCCTATCTATTTATAAACTACTTATTCTAAGCTATGATTTTAAACTTTTATTTTTATGTTATAATATTAGACCTTTGCAAAATATGGATTTATAAAAGCAATATTTCATTTTTGCTAATAAAAAGACAAATTTGTTTCAAGCTACCCCTTTAATAAATCAATAAAAAAATATTAGTATAACTTACAAATTGCTAAAATTCCATTTGCCATTAATAGGTAGTTATGAAGCACTTTAAAGCATCAAAATATGATTTAATTGCATAGCAGAGAAAAAAATAAAAGCACTAAAAAAAATTACAGGAAAACAGAATTAAGTAATTTAATAATCAATGTGTTAAGGATCATGAATGTGTCTCCCAACATGTGTCTTCAGTTTGTTTCCAAAGAGGCCAGCTGTAGTTACACCATCAAAATCTAAAGGAACCTGGTTCGAGAGTATTGGTGCAACCACAGCATTTGAGCTAAGTTGTTGGAACAGCCAATAAATGTTGAATGGAAAACCCTAAAAGCTCAACACACAACTTAAAGATGTGACTATTAAGCAGCGATAATATTTCTTAGTTGGTAGGTGTTAAGTCTTAAGCTTGAGTGGTAGGTGCATTAAAATAGTTAAATTTGGAGGCAATAAATGGTAAATGGTAAATGGCCTGTACTTATATAGCGCCTTTTTTCAAGTCAGGAGACTTGACCAAAGCGCTTTACACTACATTTATTCACCCATTCACACACACACTCACACACTGATGGTGGCAAGCTACATTGTAGCCACAGCTGCCCTGGGGCTCACTGACAGAAGCGGGGCTGCCGTACACTGGCGCCACCGGGCCCTCTGACCACCATCAGTAGACAATGCAGGTGAAGTGTCTTGCCCAAGGACACAACGACAATGAAAGTCGGAGCCGGGGCTTGAACCGTCAATCCAAACTACTACATCCAACGACACTGTCGATAAAATCATCATAACCTTCTCTGGGTCAGGAGGATTTAAAAAAAAAAGGCTTAAAGGAATAGTACACCCAAAACATGATTAGCCTTCATTTTCTACTCACCCCCATGCTGAACAACACTCTGGAGTACTTTTTTGATATCTCAAATGCATCTGGAGATCTGGGAGGCTTCTTACTGTCTGCTGACATTCAAATAATGGAGGTCTATGGCGCCCGAGACAGAAAGGTCCATAAAAGTCCACAAAAAACGTGTCAATATTCCTCCATACTGCTCGTCCAATGTATTCCAAGTGTCCTGAGTGGGTAGCGTCCATACTTTACTCGAAACAAAGTCATTTAGAATGTTTTTAGAGCATAAACAGTAATGTATAGGATTTCCTATATTTCGCGCACCTGCGAGTTCACGAGCCTACGGAAACCGCGGCAGACCAAACCAGATGAAAGTGCGCATTCAGCTCGGCAAAGAACTCATGCTCTTCTTCAACACTGAAGTCCTCAGACATTTTTCTTTCGTTGTTTCTTTCTTTGCACAGGTAAACAGCAAATTTCTTCTTCTACGCTTGCGTTATCAAGAGCAGACGCTGAATGCGCACTTTCATCTGGTTTGGTCTGCCGCAGTTTCCGTAGGCTCGTGAACTCGCAGGCGCGCGCTTTTAGGAAATCCTATACACTACTGTTTATGCTCTAAAAACATTCTAAATGACTTCTTTTCGAGTAAATTATGGACGCTACCAACTCAGGACACTTGGAATACATTGGACGAGCAGTATGGAGGAATATTGACACGTTTTTTGTGGACTTTTATGGACCTTTCTGCCTCGGGCACCATAGACCTCCATTATTTGAATGTTAGAAGACAGTAAGAAGCCTCCCAGATCTCCAGATGCATTTGAGATATCAAAAAAGTACTCCAGAGTGTTGTTCAGCATGGGGGTGAGTAGAAAATGAAGGCTAATCATGTTTTGGGTGTACTATTCCTTTAAGCTTGCCCAAAGGATTTTAAATGTAAAATACCCCACCCCTATACTTTGAACATGATTATTTATATAAAAAAAATGTACTTAGGTTACTGTACCTATTTAACTTAAATGATTATTGGTAAACCCATTTGTAAAAATTTTCTTATGTCCTACACTACTAAACAAACAAGACCACAAGAGCACAACTAAACACTTTGAAAGCCAGGCTATAAAAGGGATTGGTCTTTGAATCAAGATAGGAAAGGTCGCATGACAGAAACTGTGATGCAGTATTAGGTTATATGTCGCAAATTATTCATCACCTCATTTGATGATTTATTAATGATCCACCTATGCGGGGTGACGGAGGGGATTGGACTGTCCTTCAATACAGTATGTTCCGATTTTAAATATTCATGAAGAAGACCACTAAGGGAGCACTCTGCATTTTTTTTCTTTAGTCCCAGCACATTATATGCTTGATCATAAGGATGTTTTTTGTATAAATACCAGTCAAACTGAAGTTGATGCTTTTGAAATATTTAGTTGCTGTTATTCTCATTATGAAAATTACATTTGTTTTCAAGATATTTATATTATAATGACATTTATCTTTAATAATTAAAACAAATACATAAAAAATTGTAAAATGACTCAAAAAAAATTACAGGTCCTGAAGTTCTTATCCGTCATGCTTTATAGAAAAGCACCCATAGTGCGTCATGCAGCAGTAATTGCAATTATTGCCTTGGGATAACATTTATTTTGGTTGATCATTCTATGCCTTTTGCCCAAGGGTAGCCATTCAGAAAGTGTTCCAGTTATGTCTGCTCCTTAAGTTTGTATTTGTTTTCAAGAATGCAGAAAGCATAAAATTCTTTGTTCAGTCAGAGTAAACAACAACTTTCTAGGCTGCAGTGACTTTCTATTGTGGCATCTTCTTTCTGACTGCTAGAAAGCTGCAATACCATATGCATAGAGGCTATATTAGCACAATTCCAGTGGAGCTGCCTGACCACACTAACAAGCTTTCAAGAGAAGTACTTCTTTCTAAGATGTTTCAAAAACTAAATTGTCTGCTCAGTCTTATAGGTTCTGTTATGTTGGTCCTCCTGGTCAGGACCTCTCTAATTTGGACACCTTAAAACTGGAATATTCTGACCCTTTCCACCAGTTCCTTCAGGTGTTGAGGACAGATTTTTTTTCCCTTTAAATAGACAGACAACGTTTTGATGTTGATGGTGCTGTGGACCAGATTGATGCTTCCCTCAACATTTGAACTGCAGCCACCTCTCATACCTCTAAGCTGTTTAATTATCATTAATATGAGTCTAACCCATCAGGTGTTTCTGGTGTATTACAGTATATGATACATTTTTAAGAGTAAGCAGGTCTCACTCAAGGGTGTAGACTATAACCACATTTGTACAAGTCCAGAATCAAATACTGTAGACAGCAGTCTATATAAAAAGACAGAATTTAAAGCTGAGCTGACATCACCATGCTGCGGTTTCTCACTAGCATGAGAGTATTAGGAATTGTATGCTTTGCACAGAGTTATTAGTTGGTTGGCAAATAAGTATAGTGAGTTACAAAAAATATACAGGTTTCTTACAATTCTGATATGTACCTACATTTTGAATTTTTTATTACTCATTTTGGGGGCTACATGGGATTTCTATTTTTTCATGGCTTTTAAAATTCCTAAATTTTCCTGTATGTAGAAGTTGAAACTCTTGTGAAACTTTTTGAAGGAGTTGACATTTTGGTCATTTTGGAAATGTACTCTTATATGTAGAGGATGTTGCGTGGGCTGAAGCACGCATGGGTACATGGCTGATTAGGCTTTCCGAATGTGCAGAGATGCACTGTCGGGGCTCCTACATCCATTAGGATCTGAGGAGTTAAATGAGGCATACTCCCCCGCTGCTTTGCTCACCTCACATTAAAATAACACTGGACACCCAGAGACCTTGTGAGATTATGTAAAGCTGCACTTCTTATTGTTCAGCAGAAATTGAACTTAATTTCCCTTCACTTTGCTGGGAAGGGAAGAGGAAACCACACTAGAGACCAGTGAGTCATATTTGGGTCACAGCTTCATTGCATATGTTCAGTGTGTGGATTCAGGCAATGATTCTCTCTTTATGTTTGTTAAGAACATAACAGTTTAATTGGTTGACCTCTTTAATATTAAAGTAGGCATGCAATTCTCTATTACTCCATAGGTTATATGGCTGTTTAGTGTACATAGTGCTGCTGGATTTGCTGTTATGTTGTTTGCTGCTAAGCTATATTCAGGGGGCCGTTAAAGCAATACTATGTTTCATCACAAACCTGAACTTGCGTTACTAGAAACTTTTTGCCAACGCGTCCAATACGGTTAATTTTCAACTTTGGCGACATCCACACCCTTTCTTACTAGCCACTTTGGCAGGTTGGATTCTATTTACTTTTGTTATGGTTGTTTTCTGAAACGTCATCTGAAACAATAAGCCAATGAGAACTTCCTGTGCACAGGGTTTGCTGATTGGTCCATTTGTGACCGATGTCACTTCAGTAAGGGGATCCCTGAGGAGAATTATATATAAGCTATAAAGCTGTTATGGTACATTGAAACCTGAAGTCTGCAGGGCAGACATAGGGTAACATGATGATACAAAGAAGAAAGGAAAACCACAAAAAAAGGCAGTTTAAGGCACTGGTGTCAATTTAGTGACTATGTAACTATATATGTAATGACTTTTTCATATCCCTAAAACATTTTAATTGTTTTCTCTGTTGTTTGAGACTTTGGTAAAAACACATGAAAGCACTGATTGCTCAGAATTTAATACTACTGTAGATGTCCCAGAAAATTTCAGTTTTCCTGCAAGCCCCCCTCCCCTCTTCAAGTTTGTGTATTCACTCTACCTTCCTAAATGTCCCTATTGTAATGCAAATAACCTATGATATGACCAGCCCTTCTACATGAGACTGGATGAAGGCTGAAACAAACTGGCATCAGAACAAGAGCATGCTCCAAGCACTCGTTACCTGCACCTGCAACATTAGAACTTTTTGCAGGAATAACTTGATAATTCATATGTACATCTTTTATTTAGGCAAACCTATTGAACAACCAGATATTATACAGGTCCTAGTTCCTGAGCTGAGAACAGGTCATAACCATGCTTTTCCAACAAGGTAAGGCATAGCCTATTTATATTGTCCATTCACCAACTGACTAATTTATATTGCAAAGCTCACTATGTGAAAGAAAGAACAACTTAAAGAATAATTGTATTTTGTCTTGTCTCGCCTTTTCATGTCATTCAACATTTCAAATTAGAAAATGACAAACAGTATGACTTCAGTATTGGAGTAACATTATTTCACCCAACGAAAAGCACTATATATGAAGCTACAATTGTCCCATTTAGCTGTTTGCACAAACCCAAGGTGAGTTCTTCCTGCATTTGCAACAGGTATACTTTGTGCAGTGGACACAGATATCAGAGAGAAGGCACCAAACGCGGTTTAGGCATCATAGTTACCTCAGTTGCTGCCTCACCTTCCAGAGATAAACCAGTTACTAACCCAACACTATCATCTGTAACCCCTAATGGGGATGGCTGCAGGCCAACTGATATTTATCTACAGGATGTTGTGTGAAGTTAGGAAACTTAATGGGAAGCATTTCTTGCAAGAGATAATATTCAATTTATTTAAAATCCTTAGGTGAGACAGAGAGTATATAAAAGCTCTGACTTAACCATCCTAAGCACATACATTTATACTTTTCAGAAATCCCAGCACACTCTCTCTCTCTCCCATGAAACTAAACCCACCCTTGCACAAAAGAGCTTTCTCACACACTTGAAGAAAAGAAGGAAAACAACTTATATTCACCAAAGACATAAATCTATCCAGATAAACATTTAAGAACAACTTTTCCCTTCATGTCATCAACTGTCTTGAGCTCACAACAGAAGGAGGATCTGAGAACCTTGAACACATTAAGGACATGTTTATCCTTGTCAAGAGTAGACGTGCAACTGCTTTGTATCACCCCTGCTTCAACTTCCTACATTGCAGCAGAGATTGGAACAACGTTACTTTTACTTAGGCAAGGAAAAGCAGTCAAACAGGAACCAACGAGATAAAGCTACTATTGAGAAAACACGCAGATTTAGTTATTTATTTATTTATCTTTTTATATAAGCACATTCCTAGGCAGACACAGACCAATTAGCCACCCAGAAGAACAAGGGATGGCTATTTGTGTTGGGATCTGGAGGTCTGTCCACCTTCCTCCAGCAGAGGGCGCCTCTAGGTCTCCTGGAGCGGAGCTGTCGACCACACCTGCGATCCATCAGTCATCAGGAGTCCAGCATATAAGCAGCAGCAGGACTACACTCCAGCGCCAGAGTGTTAAGCCAGTTATGGTTAGCGAAGCCTGAGCCAACCAGCCTGTCTGATTCTCTAACTCCCCTGAACTTTGAACTTGAACCTGATCAGTTTTTGTCTTCTCTGCCTCCTAGGAAGAAACCTGACTGAACCCTGGAACTCTGGAAGAGTTTCATCTGCTGAAATCTGCCTGCCGGCTCTCAGGAGCTCACCTGAAGAATCTAACTGTCTGAACCTGCCTGCCCGCCCTCAAGAAGAGGATCGGAAGAAAGACTCTGGATCTGAACACTGATAAGTCTGAAGTCAAGCCCTGCCGCTGCTTAGCCCTCTGCCAACTTCAAGCCTCTGGACCCAACCCGGTTCCCTTCCTCAGCTGCCAAACCTGAATCACGTCACAGGTACAAACCTGCACAATTCCTCTGGCAAAGATCCACAGCAACATGGCTAACCTAACTGTCCCTCTTTACAGAGAACCCTGTGTGACCAGTCCCGGATCTGTTTATCTGCATAACTCATATATCTTTGTGTTTATTTTAATAAGAGTCAAACTTTTCATCTGCCTCCGTTGTGTTCTGCATGTGGGTTAGTATCCTGAATCCCATCATGATAATTTGCTTGGAATGATCCCAGTAGGATGGCCCTTCATGCTGCTTAAATACATTAGCAGTCCAACTACTGATTGCTCTGGTGCAAGCCGACCAAAATGACTAAAGCCGGGCATACACTGTGTGATTTTCAGGGGGTGTTTTTCCAGTCGTGTGAGAATCTTTCGATCGGGCAGACTTTCAGCTTCATCGTGTGGCATGAGTTGGTAGTGTACAGGGGGTAACGAGCGGCGATACGCCTCTCACAACCACCTCCCGATCAGGAATCGTGAGGTCAGGGGAAAATCAGACATTTCTGATTTTCTCCAGACCGTCGTGGGCGAATCGTTCAGTGCGCATTCGCAAACAAGGATTCTTCTGTAAACAAAGAAACATGGCAGGGATGCAGTGAGTGAAATGCAGTTATGTCTGTAAAATTGAAAGACCATAGCCACGTTTGCTAAATATTTTATAAGGACCGGATGTGCTTAATATTTTATGTAAATTGATGAATGTGTACAAGGGTCATTTGTATTTTAAGAAGGTGTATATCTAGTTTAATTCAGTTTAGCACACCATAGCTTTAATCATATTATCCAAAATTTTGGCTGAATGGCTGATCATTTTTGGAAAACCACTAGTCACAGTGGCCAGAGAGCAAAAAAGTTTAAGTCAAGCACTGCATATGATGAATCAACTTCAGTAGCTTATACTCTAATACATCATTAACACACACCCCAACTTATTCTGAAACTTCAACCTTTTTTTTCAGCTTGTCAGAATACTGCAAGTTTTCTGATATGTGCATGTAATATGCTGACTGCTCATATATTCTGATTAGTTCTCCATCTAAATACCATTCGACAAATTTCTTTCATATTGGGACACATTTAAACATTGAAATACATGTTATTTCAATTATATGTATAAGTGGTGGGCATTGATTTTTTTAAAATCTAGATTAATTTTAATGTAATCTTCGAAATAATCTAGATTAATCTAGATTAAAATGGGTCATTTGAATTCTGCCAAAGAAGGGATTCATGAATCAGAATCACAATTACTGTATTAATCCCTTGCAGGAAATGCTTATGTTGCAGTGAAACCGTTTACAAGTACAAAAAAAATATAATAATAAAATAAGATTGGGATAAGAATAAAATAAGATGAGGGTAAGAATAAAATAAGGTAAGGATGATATGTGTGTGCTACCTAAACAATTAGTGAAAGTAAGTCTTTGAACAGGTTTTCAAGCCAGGTGGTGCATTAGACCAGGGGTTTTTCTCCCGTTTGCATCGCATAATACCACTGAACCAACATTTTATAAAAAGTGTCCCACTTTACCCACATTCACCCAAGCAATCATCAAAAAGCAAACGTAAAGTTCTGGTAATCATTGGTAGTGTCCTGGTAAAATAAAATTCAAAATTACATAACATCCCATACCTAAAGCTAAGAAGTGAAGTCCTCAGCTGGTATACATAAGGTGTACAGTAAAAGTGAGGTAGTTATCGTTATTTACAGAAACATGAATTCTGAACTGTAGGCCTACATAATAGGTCATGATGAACAGTTTACAGTCAGTAGCTTTTTGTCAGTCAGGCCAAGCTTTATTTCTCCTTTTTCTACCAGTCACTCAGGCAGTCATTGTAGTGTCCTGTGAGGCTGGAGTAGCCGCAAGGGCAGCTGGGTAATGTCAAGATGGGGAAAACATCTCAATTTTATACTATAGTTTTGCGCTAAACAGGTTTGCGTATGCTTGTAGTGTGTTAATGCTAAGTTAACATTATGTTCTGGAGGTTGCAGTTGTAAGTGTTAACATTGGCACCATTGGAAGAATGCGATTGAACTTTGCTTTCAGCGTGAGTTACCTACTTGATGGCAAACACATGACGATATCAAGGGGAAAGTAATGATTGGTATAGATCCAGCTACCAGCTAGAAGTGGGCGATACTGGGGATTGTTTAAATCAATACGACACCAAGTAAATACAGGGTCAGTATTGTCGATATTGATACAATACCAATAATTTTTAACATTTAAATTTGATATATCATGGAACTGTTGACCTTTCAGTAGTGATGGTGAGATGAAGACTCGTGAGGCATTTGAACCGTTTGGCCAATTGCTTAAACCAGCGGTCCCCAACCAACGGGCCGCGGGTCATTTGGTACCGGGCCGCACAGAAGAAAAAAAAAAGATATATATATATATATATGTGTGTAATTTATCGACGATCAGAGTCTGAGTGATGTTTTATTTTGAAAAATATTAAAAATTGCGGTATTCTCTCCCAATTACATCAGTCGGTGCATCTGTGCCTCTTGACACAGGTTAATTCAGTTCAAGACTCATCCTATCTATAACATCCTATCTTTGTGAAGCGGGATTTTCTGCGACCAAAACCAAGCTACAGAGCAGACTGGACATCAGGATCACACTTCGTCTGTCATTTTTTTCCGATTACGCCTAGATGGGACCGGCTTGTTGTTTTATTTTTATGCTGTTTGTATTTGATTTTACGGCAGTCGTATCATTTTACTTGATCGTAAACACCCCCCCAACCCCGCACCCCTGCATACCCCCCCCCCCCCCCCCCCCCCGTTAAAATATTGTCTGACATATAGCGGTCCGTGGTGCAAAAAAGGTTGGGGACCGCTGGCTTAAACAATCCCCACAGTTCATGAGGCCTCATTTGCACATATCGCCACCTACTGGTAGAGTACATAACTACAGTTAGTAATATCTAATCTAATAATCTCTATATATAAATATATATATATGTACTCTTAAACTGCAGTTCCTAATTAGAGAATATGAAAAAAGCAGTTTAGAATGAGTGATTCAGCCCACGTGTTTTTTGATTGATCTTTGTTACTGACATGGATGCTCTAATAAAGTGGTCTGACAGGCCTCAAGGCAGGGACAGATTCATCATAACATCTTCATACTGATGTAAAGTAGAATTTTGACAAATGTGTTTTTAAAACCTTTATGGAAATCTTAGTACTGATTAAAGAAAATAACTCCGGGTAGTAACTGGGTACTCCTGTCACATAAATCATGATTTCTTTACCTGGCTTTGTTCTTCGTTTGTGGGCTTTGCATTTTATCTTTATAAGCTGTTCACATTGCTAGATTTAACTCTCTTATCAGTCGTTTTTCTGACAGTACCCCCCTCATTACAGTCTTGCCTTGTGATTTGAACGACTTTAATCCTCCCCCATTTCAGTCAGCAATTCATTCTGTCAAACTGCAGCTTTGAACAAAGTACTTTCAAAACCATGGTTGCAGATTCCTTCCAGCTTTTCAACTTCTGCTATCCAATTTGACGTCCTAATGATCAACCCCCCTCCACTTTTCCCCCACTGAATACTGGAAGTGAACATAGCTCCCCTACTCACAGACCAATTTCCAGGTGCAGCCATGCTGTGATGAATTTACATGTTGTGAGTCAGATGGATCTAAGTAGCAGGCTCCGGCTGGGTTTCTAAACTCATTTTGTACTTGAAGGCTACATGGTGGCAAACCAGAAGAGCAGAACTATTACTTGTAGTTCTATTGTTTCATTGCAAATATTTCTCTCAGAATTGAAACCCCTCCATTTTGTTTATGAGTAGCTTTTTTTTTTAAGATAAACCACAAATCAAGACAGGCAACATTTTTAAAAAATTTTTGCAGAGTGATAGTACACTAACCTGACTCCGCCAGATGGATTTGCTCCGCATATGCATCTGGAAACCTTCCGTTGAAGTAATTTTGGGAAGGGGCGAAAATGCTGGTTAGCTGATTGGCCTATGTTGGTGATAGACGGGCCAAATAAACCAATCAGATCAACGAAGCATATGACGTAACAAAGCGACTACGAAGAGGAGCCAATTGATAGATCAAACTCTTGCCGAAACCAGTCGGGAGAAGAACAAAAACATCTTTTCCTCTAAGAAAAGCCTCCAGAGCAGTGTTTTGCTCTTCTTTCAGTGAAGAAATACAGTGTAATTCCGATAAAACTTGCTCGATAGCCACGCTAACGCTAGTTTCATCGGCTGAAGCCGCCATGTTCTTTAGATTGAACTGTCATGCTTCTCTTTGCGTCACACCTCAACCCGCCTCAAAGCCAACGCTGATTGGACGTTCGTTTGGTGAACCGCTCCAAATTTTCTTTAACGTAGAGTCTCCAGACTGATTAGCGAGTGAAATTTTGAAAGCTTGCGAGATCAGGATGGTCTCACGAGGCTAATAGTACATTGGCTTAGAGGCAAGAAAATTTGATGTATCTTCCCAAATCCAGCAAATGAAGATGTTTCAATCCCCTTTAAATATGCAGAACTTTTAGAGGGGCTGTTGTTTCTTTAGAATTTTAATAGGCTGGTTAGTGCATATCTTTAGATGCATAATGCACAAAAAAGTACCAAAAAAGAAAAATCAAAATACCTTAAAGTCCTAAGGAAACGACTGTTTTAACCGTTGCATTTCTGAATTCTCCTGAGTGGTGCCCAACTTTACACAAGTGAATAAAGTGAATGTGATTGCTCGATTATCAAGGGAGCGGGATGGTTGTGGCGGAAGGTTTTCAAGTAAGTTTGGTTGTAGCTGGTTTCACTGAAGCATCTTGCTAACCTGTTAGCAACTTAGTGCTAGTAGGTTCCCAATGGGAAATTACATTGGGACTAATTAGCATTAAATTGGTTACTTAGAAACGACACTGTCAAGGAATATTATGGACAGCGGAAACATGCAAGAGGAGGAGAGTTTGTATTTTCTCCCCTTTTTAAGTAGAGCTTGTTTTTTGGGGTTTTTTTTTTTGGTAAAACAGAGGAAATCTTTGGCAGCATTTTTTTTATTTTCACAGGACAGTGTTTGGTTAGCTTCGGTGTCATCGCTGTCAACAGTGATTCCTGCCCAGAAAGTTCAGCAGATTTTGCTCCAACTATTCCCTTTGGGCGTCAGTCTCCTCTGCTCCCCGCTCATCAGTTTGACTGTCAGGCTTTGCCAATACCCCAGCATATGATCTATGCCTGGTCCTCAGAGCACTGTTTATTATGTTGATCTTTTGGGAATACTGCCACAGATCGTACACCAGTTTTTCCAAGAAAGCAATTTTCTTATTTTTTCTTATGTTCAACTGTCAAAGTAACTGCATTTCAACCACTAGACTTATTGTTGTCTCTTGTTACACCACAATCCTCATCAGGAGATATGGTTATCTTTGGCCCCATGACAGAAAGCTTCTGTCCAGTTTATTTACAAAGTAAGGATTTTGTTTGTTAAGTATTTGGTGTTGATGAAAAGGAAACAGATTTATAAGAGATGTGTGTGTTACACAAAATAAGGTGCTAATGCTGGCATAAAAATAAGGCCTTACAATGAAGAAAGCCAGAATTACTGTCACTAATAAAATTATCAGAACTAGCAGGTGCAGTTCTATAGGTGTTTATCATCCATTATTTGGAGGTTTATTTACATAAGAAGTTGGAACCAGGAAGGGGACACTAGACTAGTTCTTCCAGTGTCGTCACCTGATAAAGCTTTCAACCAGCTCCTTGTTTTTTCCTGGTCAAGCTTAGACCTAAACTTGCATGTGTCTCTTTGCTCCCCAGATGTCCCAAGACAGTCTGACTGCAGACCTGCAGTGTCAAGACCCTTTGTTGCAAACCTTTAAAATAGGGTCTCCTGCACTCTCAGGACCAGAAGTTTATTCCGGAAGCTGTATCTGAAGTCTTCGGAAATAGTGTGCAGCATGCGTCTGGTGCCGAATTAGAGTTTATGAACGTATTAAACCAGGCATAGGAGCAGTTTAAATTACACAGTAAGCAAAAATCCTCATATAGGACAGCCAACCTCCATTTTCATTTAGAAAATATCTTATAGACCAAATGCCCTTTTCCATCGAACGATCCAAATACATAGACTTTTTCTATGTAGCACATATCTATTATTCCGGATAGGAGTTAGGTCAGGAGTAAAATTGTGCATGAACATTAGTTTCCAGCATAACAACACATGTTTGTGAAAGGAAGCTAGCTTCAAGGGGAGTTTATCAACACTAGCTTTTACTTTAGAAAGGCTTTGAATTAACTTAGTTTTTACTTTAACAGTCTTCAAATAAGCCTCCGGTTCTAAAAGTGCATGAGACCTCTTAGTGCAGGTCTGCAGCCTGGGTCCTGACAGTGCAGGTCTGCAGCCAGCGTCCTGACAGTGCAGGTCTTCAGCCAGACCCCTTTCAGATGTCCTAGTTTAATCTGTGTTGTTCCAGCACTAAGTTCTTAACTCACTATAAATGTTGCATTACAGAATGCTTAAAATTAATACTATCACCTGTAAAAGTGTGGCTATACATTTTATATGTTCATCAAAATGACTCAGATTAGGTACATTAGAATTTATTTTCACTGAGGCTGGTTATCCAGGGACAAATTTTTATTTGTGTTGTCTTGGAGAAGTGCAAGACATACAAGAATACTGCGCAGTGAGTATTTGAATCTTATTTCCAGAGAGTAAGGACAGAAGTTTGAGAGGAAAGGGGCTATACTTAGCAAGCAGATAGATGATTATGTAAGAGGATCCCCTGAACCAGCTGACACATTCAGACATATTGTAATAAGGTTGTGACAGACCTGTGGAGTTAAGGAAGGCATCTATAAGCTCAACCCAGGGCTACATTATAATAATGTTGGATGACCCCTCTCTATTTCTACAAGGATTAATTGGGTGCAGATATTGCCTCAACACTAAGCTTACTTAATGAAGAAATCTTTTTTCTATTGTACTTAAACTATATTTATCTTTGAAATAGATACACTAATAGACATAATAAAAGCAAAGGTTATGACCAATTGATGCTTCAGACAACCCGATAATCCTATAAAAGGAGTCCTTTCAGTTTATTATTGGATGTAGAAATTTGTACGTCAAAGAGTTTGAAAAGAGAACAAACGCATGCTGTGAATGTTTGGTTAAAACTTCTTTAGAAGAATTGGAAAGAAATAAGTTTCAAATCTAAATAACAAACTATTTTTAAGTCTCTGGTGTGTTTCTTTAAACAGCAACCAAACAAAACAGATAATTTAAGCTGTTTTATTTATGTACTTGAAATGCATTATGTTCAAATTTGTGGATAAAATGCAACTTGAAAAAATAACGGAGGAGAGACACTGTATGATGCACACTAGATTCAGCCTAGAAATAATATACACTGCATGCAGTTGGCAGTACTTTTTTTCTTGCACCTCAAAATTAAGTGTTCTAAAAAAAACGAGTCTCCATCCTCTTCCACCTGCAGGAAACAAAGAGCAGAAAAACTTCCGTCTGCTCAACCAGCTGTCAGCTGGAGTTAAAACTCTGAGAAGCATGGAGGGTAGAAGAGGGCAGAGAGAAATGATTCTCTTCGTATTTGTGTAATTTAAAAGGCGAAATAAACAATAACTGTCAAAACTAAGGAAATTGTAAAGATGGGAAATACGTTTTAATGGTATACATTCCAAAGCTGATGTTACTGGCTTTGATTTCCTTTCCTTTGAAATTTTATGTGTCTCCATAGTAACGGTTCGCACAAGTGGGGCTTCATCCTGTAACAGAACAGATAACACAAAAGACATGACTGTTTCTGCAAGATGTGCACCATTTGCAGCTTATTGCAGTGAAAACCTATGGGCACAGAGGGAATGGACACTTGCCAATACATGTATTGTAGCTTATGCAGACAAAGCAGTCCCATCTGCAGAAATGTCATTGGGGGCTATCTGAGAGCTGACAGGCTGCTGGAAATGTCATATCTAAAGTAAATGTATGGAGTTGGTGCTTAGGGCTTTGCTGCAAAGCAGGTGAGCAGTCAGTCAGGATCAACTGGCAGCCTCAGGTTTCCTCACACTGGATTTTGTTAATTGGCCAGGATTAGAGAGTACAGATGATTCCCAAAAGGCTGCGGTGCCTTTGTCAAAGTTGCATTGTCAGGAATTTCTAAGATGTAAAGAACCAGAGAAGGTCTGAGGTACCCATCTCTGAGTGATACATCAGGAAGCTGGATTTGCTTTGATTCAACTGTTTCAAAAATACAACATATTTAATGATTTCTGAAAATAAAAAGCCATTGACAGTATTTCAGCCAAACTACATATCCCATACATTTTGGCCACAACATGCATGATTCATCCATACATTTCCTCATTTCTTCCTCATGCATGTATAATGTAAGCATTTAATTGTGTGTGAGGGAACATTTTTTAGCAGAAGAGATATGTCTTTTCCACAGTGCTAGTTAAGAGTTTTAGGGAAGAATGGATATGAAAACAAGTATTTTAGATGGAAACCTTTAAAAAACTGTATAAGGGGTGTGTAAGTAGTAGACATTCACCATAGCAGGACAGCAAGCCTTAATGGACAGTCAGAGCAACTATAGAATAGTATAGGTAATTGGATTTTAACAAATATTCATCAATATTTTATTTTTTCAATATTACCATAAAGCCAGAAATTCCAAAGCAGTATGCCAGCACTACTGAGAAACAAACAAGTTGGCTAGTTTATGATGTAGTAATTATCTCTATCTATTTAGTCCAAATGTGCATAAAATATTTTTATTGGGTTTTAGTTAGAAGAAAAAGCAGGAAGTGATTAATTTCAACAGAGAAACTAATGAATTTCACTTTTGCATAAAAAGGATTTTTCATTTGTTGATCTAACAGGTGACATTAAATATTTCAGACACACACATACAAACAGTAAAACCCTAACTCTAAGTGAACCACTGTGTAAAATCATTAAGACATTACAGTACCATTAGCTTGTATCTCTATTTCTCTTTAGCAATTCAAGTGTTTCCATATATTCCCAATGTGTTATAAGCCTTGAATATAGTGTATCAATCTGTCCAAGTGTATCTGTGGCAAAACTGTCAGTTTAAAAATGTGTAAAGTTGCCATAAACATCCCCCTGGCTGTAAGAGTACGGAAATGTAATCTGACAGGGGGTCTGAATAGGAATTCAACACTTTTCTGTATTCAGTTGAAACCATATACAGTATTAATGTTCTTTTTACTTCATAATTAACATCTGTGTTTACATCTGACATAAAATCACTATCAAATTCAGTGATGTTTGTGCCTGCAAAATGTGAAAATGTTTTATTGTTGAAACTTAAGATGAACTTGCTCCTGGATAGGAATTTGGACATCATATTTGTCATAATGGGCTTTAAAGATCTGACCCACATGCAGAGAACCGCTCAGAGACCAAGGGTAAAAGTTTAACAGGTTTATTGTTGGTTAGCAAACACTGATGGAGATTGAAACTCTGTGAGTAAAACAATGCTGGAACTCAGCGGACTGGTGAACCGGAACCAAAGCTTTTTGGGGGGCTCTTGGTTTATCCTTGGATCCAGTTTGTGGGGGTTTAATCCAGAGAAGAGGGAACTCATTGGAGAGCAGATAGGCAGACATACGTTGGACCCAGAGAAGTAAAGGAGCAGACTGTCACTTGGTTTTCCAGGAGTGGACTTGAATGGATCATGTGGAGATTTTCCCCGGCTCAGTGAGACTCAGTAAATCCTTCCAGGGGTAGAATGTCCAGGCTTATCCAGTAACACAGGAAGTCTTCCTGCCGAAGAACAAAGACAAAAAACAAGTTCAGACTCAGAGAAACAATGCTAAGGTTAGACTCTGCTAATCTCAGTTTGGCTAGAGTACCCAATACTGGCAAACACTCTTGCGTCGAGGTGGTGACAGCCCACTGCTCAAGTACTCCTCTGGTAATGACCCAACGAGCTGCAGGTGTGCAGGGAAGCCCAACGAGGACAGGGCACCGCCTGATGGTGGAGAGAGGAAAACACAAAAAACAACCCACACAAACAGGAGTCCTAACAGTATTATAGTTACATGCCTTGATACAATACACATAATTGAAGTGAATTGTGTAGTGATTAAGGTGCCTCCATGTTTTTCCTCTGTTTCTGCAAGGTTCACTCATTTTTCCCATTTTCTACAGTTGAAAAACATACATGGAATTTAATTGGTTTCCCCAAACTGCTTTAATTTATTTCATGTAATGAGTTGTTTAGGAAGTACCATCCTTCTTGCCTACTGATCAGAAGATAGGCCACTAATGAACTGGCATGTATTAAATACATTAACATACCGTATAAAAGTCTTATTAAAATACATTGTGCTCTAGCTATAACAAACATTCAAGTGGAGCCTTCACATTGGTAACCAATAAACCTGTGGGTTATATACACACCTTGCAGTATAAACAACCTAAACAGTAGCCCTGCATGATGGCACATGGTCTTTTTCACCATAGAAAAATAAAGCTGGATCCATCTATGAGATTCCATAAATAATACACTTGGAACTCCGTGTTTAAGATACACTTTTAAAAAAATCCTGGCTTATCCAAAGGTTCTGTTTGATTCATTTTGTCACAAAATGTTGTGGCTGATTTGCAAATGTATATTTATCTCAGCTTTTGAATAAAATGGTTCTAATAGCCCATTTTTTAAGTGTCAGATACACACATGCATGTTTTATTATTCACTTTTTCCCAAAACATTAGTTATCTGTTTCTTCTACTCATGAAGTATTTTCGACAATCAGCTTTTAAATCCTCTAATTGTTTTTAACACCCATTGTCATGGCAACTGCTGCAAAGCCATTGGGTGGGTTTCCGATTCCTTTAGGGCTGTGTTTCTCACTGTATGAGTTGTTGCAGATTTTTCAGGACACCGGATTTTATACAGAGAGGAATGCAGCAACTTAGACACACAGATAAAGTACACTCACCCACACACACAGTCTGTGTTCACAGTGGTAGCTGTTCATAGCTGGCAGGGAGGCAGACAGCTGCAGGGGGGTGGGATTTAATCCTTAGATCAGCAGGAAAATTTGTCTTCACTGACTGAGATGCAAGTCTGCAGGACAGAGACCAAAAACCACATGTTTAATCCCCAGTGTGTAAAAATAATTAGAATCCCTGCAATAACTCCAAATCATGCCAATTTCAATTTTATAAAGCTCTAAGTGTTCTGCTGCACTCACCATGGTGAAACCTAGGAGATTTTTTAAGACATGTTTTGAGAATCTTTTGAGATGACATGTTTTGAGATGATCAATCCTTGAATGAAGTCCTTCTTAACTATTGTTTTAAATTACACTAAGGGTAATGCTAGCATCATGTAACAATGCTTTAAATGATCTCATGGTGTGCTTGCATACAAAGTTCTTAACATTACAGTTCTGTACCTGTGTAAAAGTGTCCCAGTGTTCATCAGAGCTGTCAGGTTTAAATAATATTGACAACAGCAAAGAATCAGCACCTCAAACAGTCTTCCCCACTCTCTCAGACAATCAGGTTTGTCTATCCTTGTGGAGAGTTTCCTTTGACCTCCATACATTTCTACAGTCTAACTGTGATTCTTGCCCTAAACCTAACCATTACAGGTTCATACCTAACCCTAAAGCTAACCTAAACTTCATTCATAACTGAGTCTTAAACCTAACAACTAACCCTAAAACAGCATTTGCACACATGGGTTCCAGGCATTGATCCCCACTAGAGTATTCAGTCCTCATGATGTTCTATAATTTATGGAAAATGGTCACCACAATGAAAGAAATACAGTACACGCCACTAAACACAAACAGACACACACAAAAGCCTGAGTGTGTTTTAGTCATCACATAATTGAAAAGGATAGAATATGCTGTGAATAACAAGGACAGAATAATGGGGGAACTAGTATGTTGGATATTTTACGATACTTTAAACCAGCAATAACATCTCAATTACTTTCAAAGATCAATGCAAATATCAATTGCTAGCTAATTTATCTATTATTTTCTTGCTTTAATGAATCATTTGTTTCTACTAACTTTTTTGTGAACATCATTCATTTTGTATCCATCGATTTTTCATCCAATATCTGTCACGCTTATCCCTGCTGGGGTTGCAAGGGGTGCTACTGCCAATCTCCAGCTAGGGCAACCAAGAAACACACATGACAAACAACCATGCGCACACACACACACACACCTAAGGACAATTAAGAGAAGCCAACTAACCAAAAAAGACATGTTATTTTGACTGTGGAAGGAAAACCAGAGAAGGTTCCGGGCTGGGAATCAAACCCAGAACCTTTTTACTGCAAGGCAGCCATGCTATCCACTGCTCCACTGTGCATCCCATTTATGTGGTATATACAATAATAATATAAGGGTAAGACCTTTGGTAAGGCATGGACATTATTATTGTCCTGGTTTTAAGGTGTTTGGCCCACATGCAGACACAGTTGGACAACAAGGAGCAGTTAAAAATGTTTATTTAGGCTATACACAGATATGAATAGCTTAGTACGTGAGTTTCAGGCGAGGTTCGGATCGTCAGAGTTAGGAGCACGCCAGGTAACCTATCCGGGGAGGGTGAGTGGAAGAAGGGATTCTGCGATTCACTGCTTTCCGATGGGAGGATATGGCTGAACGACAGGTGAGCTAGCGAATGGAACAGAGGCGGGAGCCAGAGCAGCACCACATCGGAGACAGGTTCGAGAGAAAAAATGCTGCCTAAGATTGTCCTCTGTTTTACCAAAAAAAACAAAACAAGCTCTACTTAAAAAGGGGAGAAAACACAAAGGCACGGAGGAGTAGTTAGATTGAACATCTAACCAAGAAGAATGCAAACATTTCTAGAAAACCCCGAGCTTCATCTCATAATATACAAGCAACATGGACATCCAACTATTTGAAACAGTACAGTATATGTCAAACTGAATGGCTCAACTGCTCAATATGTTGATAAAAAAAGTGAAGACGTATTGCAGTATGTAGCATGTCATTTGTTAGAGATAATATTATGGTGTGTGTCATTGTAGAAATAGTTACGAAGAACTCAAAAAACATTGTAGTAACTTTTATTTATAGAAAGCCTGGTTCCTGTATTGTTACTGTTAAAGAAGAAATTTATACATATTAATAATTGTTTTACTAGACTTTAAATAAGTTTATTAATGCTGTTAACCATGGATTACTGATGACAAAATAACAAAGGTATGAAATTAGAGGAACAGCATACCAATGGATTTTTAACGATTGAAAGGATAGATAACAATTCATACAACTATGAGAAACAAGCTGTTACCTGTGTTGTCTTCCGGGGTTCAATATTAGGACCAATTTTTTTTTTTATGTGCTTAAAAAACATTTGGGAATCTTGTAAAACCTTAAGTTCTATATTATTTGCTGATCAAACAACATTATTTTGTTGTGTGGAGAATCTGCAGCAAGGTGTTGACACTTTGGAAAGAAAACTTTCAATATTGAAGAGTTGGTTTGATGAGAACAAACTGACATTAAATTATAGCAAAACGAAATGTATCATTTTTGTACTCATAAATTCAACTTAAACATTGTACTTAGGATACATGATACAGAAATAGAAAAAATGTCAATTCTGTCAAATTTCTGGGAGTAATGATTGCTGACAAATTAAATTGGAAATCACATATTAGCTACATAAAGCCAAAGGTGTCTAAATTAACTGCAGTGTTACTCAGAGCTAACCATCTTGTCAGAATGACCTCTTTATACGCTTTGTACTTATACTTCCTTACTGAACTTATTATGTGGACATTTGGGGAAGTACTTACAATAGCAGTCATTCAAAATGGCCCTTCCTAGTCGAACACCAGCCGAATGGCAGCCCACTTCACTGCCACTCCCAGCAAAATCCCCTCCAACTTCCAGCCAGTGGAGTGACCCCCTCTTGAATATTTTTTCCCCTTTCACTGAATTACAGGGTCTGACCAGGAGATGATGCTTCTCTTAAGATCTTAATGTCCACAAATCATGACAGAAAGAGAATATTTTAGAACAAAGATTGAAGTTTTAAAAAAAGGAATTGTAGGTGATAAGCCAAGGGCCCATCAAGGAGAGTGGGGAAATTTTGAATAGGTACTACTGTATAAAATAAATACCGAATCTATCTACATCCTAAAGAATCAAGTAATACGAATAGTATGTAAAGCTGATTACAGAAAGCCAACAAACCAGCGATACTGTACATCAGACTGAAACCAGAATTTAGAGATTTAGTTGATTATAAGGTTTTACAATTTATGTTTAAGGTAATACATCAAATAGTACCACAAAGTATCCAGGAGTTGTTTCAGGCAAGGTTGTTTCAGATTGTCTCAGTACACGGACCCCTGTGAGGTACAGTGGGGCAAAAAAGTATTTAGTCAGCCACCAATAGTGCAAGTTCTCCCACTTAAAAAGATGAGAGAGGCCGGTAATTTTCATCATAGATATACCTCAACTATGAGAGACAAAATGAGAAAAAAAAATCCAGAAAATCACATAGTCTGATTTTTAAAGAATGTATTTGCAAAATATGGTGGAAAATAAGTATTTGGTCAATAACAAAAGTTCATCTCAATACTTTGTTACATACCCTTTGTTGGCAATGACAGAGATCAAGTCTCTGCAAGTCTTCACAAGGTTTTCACACACTGTTGCTGGTATTTTGGCCCATTCCTCCATGCAGATCTCCTCTAGAGCAGTGATGTTCTGGGGCTGTCGCTGGGCAACACGGACTTTCAACTCCCTCCGAAGATTTTCTATGGGGTTGAGATCTGGAGACTGGCTAGGCCACTCCAGGACCTTGAAATGCTTCATACGAAGCCACTCCTTCGTTACCCGGGCGGTGTGTTTGGGATCATTGTCATGCTGAAAGACCCAGCGACGTTTCATCTTCAATGCCCTTGCTGATGGAAGGAGGTTTTCACTCAAAATTTGACGATACATGGCCCCATTCATTCTTTCCTTCACACGGATCAGTCGTCCTGGTCCCTTAGCAGAAAAACAGACCCAAAGTATGATATTTCCACCCCCATGCTTCACTGTAGGTATGGTGTTCTTTGGATGCAACTCAGCATTCTCTCTCCTCCAAACACGACGAGTAGAGTTTTTACCAAAAAGTTCTATTTTGGTTTCATCTGACCATATGATATTCTCCCAGTCATCGTCTGGATCATCCAAATGCTCTCTAGCAAACTTGAGACGGGCCTTGACATGTACTGGCTTAAGCAGGGGGACACGTCTGGCATTGCAGGATTTGAGTCCCTGGCGGCGTAGTGTGTTACTGATGGTAGCCTTTGTTACTTTGGTCCCAGCTCTCTGCAGGTCATTCACTAGGTCCCCCGTGTGGTTCTGGGATATTTACTCACCGTTCTTGTGATAATTTTGACCCCACGGGGTGAGATCTTGCGTGGAGCCCCAGATCGAGGAAGATTATCAGTGGTCTTGTATGTTTTCCATTTTCTAATAATTGATCCCACAGTTGATTTCTTAACACCAAGCTGTTTACCTATTGCAGATTCAGACTTCCCAGCCTGGTGCAGGTCTATAATTTTGTTTCGGGTGTCCTTTGACAGCTCTCTAGTTTTGGCCATGGTGGAGTTTAGAGTGTGACTGTTTGAGGTTGTGGACAGGTGTCTTTTATGATAACAGGTTCAAACAGGTGCCATTAATGAAGGTAACGAGTGGAGGACAGAGGAGCCTCTTACAGAAGAAGTTACAGGTCTGTGAGAGCCAGAAATCTTGCTTGTTTGTAACTGACCAAATACTTATTTTCCACCATATCTTGCAAATAAATTCTTTGAAAATCAGACAATGTGATTTTCTGGATTTTTTTTTCTCATTTTGTCTCTCATAGTTGAGGTATATCTATGATGAAAATTACCGGCCTCTCTCATCTTTTTAAGTGGGAGAACTTGCACTATTGGTGGCTGACTAAATACTTTTTTGCCCCACAGTATATTTATGCTGAAAATACCAAAGGTAAGAACAAACACATAGTATCACTGCCTTTAAACAAAGGAGTTAAATTATGTAATAACTGTGGTCATCAAATTAATTTATGTAATGCAATGAAAACATTTAATAGACTTTTCAGAAATTATATGCTAGATAAGTACAACTTTGAAGCTAAATGAGAACTGAGCTGTGTCGCTTTCTTTTCTATTGTGTTTTATGTTCTTTATTCAAAACAAAGGACATTTAACAGCATGGTTTCATATGGTGTAAATTTTTTGTTTAAATTTGTACTCATTTAATAAGTTAAATAGTTCTATTATTTAGGATTAAATTAATGCAAGGGGATAGGCCAAGACAAGTTTTTTTTTTTACTTCAGGCTGTTTTCTTTTTTTCAGACAAAAACATGAGCAGACTATATAAGCATGTGTTTGACAAAATTAAGCCATTATTTAGATTACCAGGAACATACATTTGTATTTATATGTATAAAAACTTTTGTGTGCGGGTTCTAGTATTTAATGTATATTTTGCCTGTCATTAAAAAAAAAATCGGAAAAATGGATTACGTGATTATTTTAATCTGTTGTTCCATAAAACTCTCCTGGAGTCCTTGGATTAGTCTAGGAGGTCACATGGGGGGTGTTAATGGTGGTTAGGGGGGTGCTGATGGGTCTAATGGTGGCTTTCTGTTCTCTTGGACTACTTTGAACATTCTTTTGCCCTTACTGTCAGAAAGAGTACCTTGCCATGGTCAAATTTATGATGAAATAATGTTCTTCCATCTTTTAAACTATACTCACAATGATGCTCAGTGGAACTTTCAGAAGTATAGAAATGTAGCTGCTATCTGCTGTTGTTGACATTAGTATTTTTTGCAATAGTAAGAATTAAGACGAAACAGACAAACTAATGAGCCAGCATGCTCTGTGACAGTTCAACTCATAGCAGTCAGTATCTATTCTTTCAGAATTTGATTCCTGATTTAATTCTTAAGCATACTAGCACATTTTTCAGAGGGGCAGTTTTTCTCCTCGACATATTTCTGCAAAGAACAGTTGTGTTATTCTCATAACAAGGAGTACCTCCATAGTTCCAGGAACTGTTTGCCATCTCCATCCATTTTGTCTCTGAGCAATGAAGAGAAAGAGGTGAGCTGAGAAGAAGATCATGAGATCTGAATATTACTTCACTTTAGTTTCTGAGTTCAACAGGTGGAGGCTAGTACAATCAATAACAAGCAGGGCTTCACAGAGTAGCGGAACTTAATTATAAAGGTGCTCTTTGGCAGGGACGATGGATCAGAACGTTTGTGGGAAATTGCAATATAAGAAAAGCAATATTTTAAACTGAAGGGTAATTAATATTTATTTCTGTACACACAGAAAATTGGGTCAAAGACAACGGCAATAATGGCCACTTGGAGCAGAGAGTTCTGAAAGTTTTCATATTGGGCATGCTTAGAAGTGGTAAGATGGTAAGAAGATTTACAGAATCCTCATAAGTCAAGTTCAAGGTAAATTATAGACTGAGACGGAAAAAAGAATCCATCAACTTTTTATAACAAAGGTTATAGATTTTAAGGATGTTTTTTACACTTCTAAAAGGTATATAAGTATAAAAGGGAGGTTTTTTATGTTAAAGAAATCCGCTAGATTATTTTTTATTTCAATATGTCACTGCTGTCTTTTTCTTTTGAAGGATACTGTTGGATCTTTTTAGACTCAATAGATTTTGTATTGACACTGAAAAGTATATAGTTTCATGCCATGTCAACAGTTTATGGTATATATTTTAGTAATTTGATGAAAACACAGTTATATTAAATAGAGAATACAAAGAATTTGTTTGACAAAAGTGAACTCTATAAGTGAGCAGGAGATCAAGTCAACAATTCTCTGCTCTCCTAAAGCAATTTAGCTCTGTGACTGGACTTATATTATAAACTGTATACATTTATTTAAGAGTAGGTTGGTAGGAGATACATATAGAGTCACATCTTCTTGGTTGCTAGGATTAAACACTTTCTAGAAAGAAAATATTGCCTTATGTACTCCAAAACTTCTGTCTGTGTGCCTTTTCCATTGCAAACAGCAATAACAAAAGAAGAAAAAAAAATATTTCAATTACCCTGTAGCTCAGTTCTGATGTTCATGAGCCCATACTGTAGCTGTTTCTTTTCAATAGTAGACAGGGGTCAGCATTGTTATCAGTTATCTTTAAATTCTTTGCTTTTAAAGCTTTACTCAAAAATCAACAATTAAAAATGTGAATCTTTAGCAGCTTATTTCATTATTACTGACCACTTTCTTTGCTAGTAAGTATGGGGTCATGGGTCAAACACAGAGGACAAAAATAACAGAATTATCATTGAGCATACTTCATTCGATTCTTTTATAATTTTGTACAATGACAGAAGAAGAATCAGAGCATTATAAAGCAGCTTAACACAGATTTAAGGACATGCATTCTCCATGACTAAACCACAGTTGAGTGGGTGCAATGCAATCATCATTTATTCATCCTGCAAGCCTCCTTTATGGAAAAACCACAGAAACCACATTCTTTTATGAACCCAGTGGCTGTTTTAGCTAATTTAATGTTGCATGTTGGACCTGAAGGCAACAACAAGGCTTTTAAAGAGCAGCTGGTGCTTTTTGTTTGTGTCGGACAAAACAGCTCCCAGCACAAGCACGCAAAATGTTATGAAACCGCATGAAATTTTGATTTGAACATAGATTAAGAAGTATGAAAACAAACGGGGAATACGTTCATTTAGAAAACTTAACAGCAAAATATTAATTGGAAAGGGGAAAAAAGAAAGGTTAACGTACACAACTTAGTTAACTCAAGCTTTCTAAATGTTTCTTACTTTCTTTACATTTTATCATCAGGTTGAAAAAATGTATATTTTTGTAAAAAGTTAACAGTTTGTGAAAATCTCAGTTCCCATTGTCTCGAGAATCTTGGATTTGTTGTTTAATTCAATTTATCTAGAATATTTTTGTGCATAAATCATTACAGATCTGCCATCAATAGGGGGCAGTAAAGACACAAAACTCAAAGACGAGCAAACATATAACCTACAGTACAGGGTTTAAAAGGGTAATCTAGAAAAAAGCTTAACACTGCTTTTGTTTTCTGTTATTTGTTTATTAAAAAGAATAAGACATCACGCATATTTACTGTGCATGACAAATACACTGATGGTGGTTTCTGGAACTGTACGGCAGCCTTGCTTCTGTCAGTGAGCCCCAGCGCAGCTGTGGCTACAATGTGGCTTGTCAGAATCAGTGTGTGTGTTTGGGTGTGTGTGTGTAAATGACTGAATGAAGTGTGAAGCATATGGTCAAGTCCTCTGACTTGAAAAAGCACTAAGTACAGGTCATAAATACAAGGACATACAAAATTATGTTGTTTAGTCACTGACAATAATCTGAAACAAAGAACCAAAAGATTTTATATACACATGTAGGCAAGATTTTTGGTACTCGTTTAATGAATGAAAATATCTTAGTGCTCAAAGAAATAACTTTAATTTTTGCACAGAACTTTGTTATAATGTGTTAAGAACAAAAACTACATGTTTTCACAAAGTTCAACCTGATTCTAAGAGGGAAAAAGGGAAGAAAAAAACCTTGCTGCGTTAAGTTGTTCAGATTTTTGGTTGGCTGACTTCAGGAGAAATGTCTGGATCAAAGAAGGCAGAAAATTTAGGGATTCAGAGAGAGAGAGAGAGAGAGGGAGGCGAGGAAGGGGAGGAGATATTGGAGAGAAAGTGAGGAGGTAAGAATACATCAACATTGAACAAAGAGTAAGGGACTCACAGCTGACGCGGCGGCAGAGCGCTGCGCTTCAACTATATTGATGTTTAATAAGAGGGAAACAAAAGAAAGAGTCAGAGCGCACCGCTTCTGTGGCCCGGCTGAGGTGTATCCCTGCCGGCCACGGCGTGAATTGGATTACATAGACTGCACTGGGTCTCCTTTCGGTGCTGCAACTGCTGCTGGAAGAAACATGTGCCTGCAGAGTTTTCCGGTCTCCCCACTGCTGCTGCTGCTGCTGCTGCTGACTGGGTTCTGCGGCGGCACAAGTTTTCCAAGTAACATCAATATCGGTAAGTCGCAGCTGAATATTTGATCTCATACTAAACGTAATAAAATAAAATCTTACCCACAACTCACGTCGTTTCTCAAAAAGTATCCCCCACAGTCAATAATTGATGCATTACAACATATGCAGATTATGAGTGGCACTATTATGTTTATTATATTGTATTATAATTAACTGATATTTTGACTATAACAAAAAAAAAAAAAGATTTTTAATAATGACAAGTTATAAGGATTGCATCACACGAAAGAAACGAATAGACATTTAAACAGCAACTAATTTTCAGCACTATGGACAGCGTCTGAGTTGATCAGTGGGGATTGTTTGGGGTTTTCATAGGTGGTTTTTTCACAGTTGTAAAGATCAGCTCCGGAGAATGTTAGTGCAGCCATAGGCTACTATTTTCTCTCCTATGTTCTGTATTAATTTGGCTTCAGTTATAGATAAAATAGTACTGTTATCGATCATTATTAATGATGAGGTTCCGGAAAATGGGAATAGGGAGGGTGAAAAGTAACATCAATGTAACAATCAGTAACATTAACAATTTTAGTTACATTTATGTAAAGCAATATCAGATATTAATATTCAAAATAACTTAAAATATATAATATATAAAACATAAAAGCAACTTTGATAGCAAATTATATCTCAGAGAACCAGTCACAATGGCATTTTTTTTTTTTAGCATTATTTTGTTTAGCATTATGGACAATGTGTTTGGATACCAATTTATTGTAAAATAATGTAAAAAATCTGACTGAACTGAACTAAAATTGCGTGAAATTATAGAAAAATAATAAGCTACATTGAATAGCTTTGCTGTAGAGTTGCACTGTACAGGGTAAAAGAACAGTACACATACAAACAAGCATAACGTAGTCCTGATTTTTTAAGTAGTTTTGTACACCCCCACAAATGTATCATTAATGTAGATTTAAATAGTTTGCTCAACTAACTAATCTAAAATAGTGATACCAGGAATTAAGTCACTGTGTTATCAGATATGGCTGTGCAGATTCTTCTTCTTCTTAGTCAGTCTTGCCAATAGCAACAGTCTTGAGGCAACCTGATTTTTCTCAGTTTTTGTAAATATGATTCAAAACATATTTAAAACTCTTTGTTAATTCTGGAGCCTTGCTGTTCAGCAACCTGGAATTGTGGGGCTGCTGTTTTAAGCAAATGAAGACCCAACTTTCTTGAGTAAGCAACTCACATCAAACAATAGACCGGTGACCCAGGGGAGCAATTGTCGCTTATATACATGTTTTCTGGAACAATAGTGCCTCTCAGAGACATAAAACAAACAATGAAGAGTTGTGATGTATTTATTGTAATTTGCATGGTTATAGCTGCCTAGACTAGTATCTAATTATGTTAGCTCAGACAACAGTTTTGTATAGCAATTCAGCACAACACATTTATTCCTTCAAGCTTTATTTGAGCAGGGTTAAATCTTTTAAAAAGCTCACCTTATTATTTACAACAAATCCTACCAACATGTTATCCTATTTCTTCTTCTGCAAGATAGGTTATCATTGAGAAATTATAATTCTATGTAAGGTGTTACATGTTCAAGCCCTTTCTGATTTGTGAAATTGTATTGTGTGTGGTGGGCTATGCAGTCTCCTGGCACCCTAAGATCAAACAGCACCTGTTACAACTCTTGGCATTCAAGCAGCAGCAGGACTTTTCTCTAAAGGCTGACTTACAGGTTGGTCAGTAATACCTGCCCACCTGTCCATTTTTAGTTTCCATGGTAACTAAACATTGTATTGGCTGATTGTTGGTTGTAGTATCCACTACTTTGATCACATGAACCACTGCAGATTTAGAAATGCCTACTCTTAGACACGTTGATAGGATGTTAGCTGCTAGTAGTAGTAGTGCTTTGTTAGCAGAGTTTTAAATTCAGTGCTGTAGCTGCAAATTATACAATGTAATGAGTCCTAAGCTCTAGCCAGTGAATATGCTCCTCACCCAAACAAAGTTCATAGATGATCTATATCATAGGTTTTTAATAATGTGAAGCAGATATCTCTATTTTCAGGATAAGAGTAATCATCTTCATTACCTAAGTCACAAGGTTAGGCGAAAAGAATGAGAAGATCCAGAGCAACCTAAATAGATATAATGGCCTATATTACTTATAAATAATAAAGTTTCTCTTCTCAGGGGCCAGGCTGATATAAAGGAACACATGTCTATGATCCTTAGGAGAAACATGCAGCAGGAAATTAAGGCAAGATTTGTGAAAAGATGGGTGTGTCAAATGATAACACACTAAAGACAGACACCGACCTGGTGGACACATAGTTCACTTAGGTATAAGAATGATCAGAAAGTGTGTTTTTTTTTTTTTTGGCTCATCTTCATTGTTTGGCAAATTTACAATTTATCTGCTAAACAGATTAAATAATGTTAAAGTTTAAGTCTCTAAGGGTAATTTACTTCTATATGAAGACATATTTCTAAAGAGTGGTTTAAAGACTGATCACTCTAGGCATAAAGAAATGATGATAAGCATCAAGGCGTAAGCTCCCTCACGGGGAACAGCCTACATAACAGGTTTTGCTGAAATATCTTCTTACTAATGAAGATCAGCATAGAGAGATTTTATTTGGCTCTTTTTTTTTTGTGATTAAATTCTTAAGTACAGAACATAATTTCTCAATTTTTACAACTACCAATAACGTTAATAACAGATTCCTTGTAATGTTAATAGGAGTTTGATATTAGCACTGAAAAGTGAGTAATTCCCTACACTGTTTTTTATTTTATTTTTTTCCTAAAAATAAATTATCCCACCTCTCTATGAAATATTATTTCAGCAATATTTCCTCAGTGGTTTCTACAGCTGTGTTGTGCCGAGTGGATCATTTTTGTGACTCATCAGGCAACCAGTATGGACTCCCGCTGCAGTTTGCTCCCAGGTTTGATGCTGATGAGGCATCATGTTCTTTTTTTTTTTTTTTTTCTGAAGTGAAACCCCTTCCTGCAGTCTGAGCCTGAATACTAATAAGCTTTCAGCAGTTTTGGCCTCAGACCATTCGGTTTTTCCACATATTTATTTTTATGAATCAGCAAGCCCTTCTGTCACAGCAGATGGACCACTTCCAGCCTTTTAGGGCTTGGGTCCATTCAATAAATTCTATTCTTTAAAATAATATTTTAACATGTCAAAAAATTATCAACAACTTAAAAAAATGTATATTGCTCTGACATCTTCTTTGCCAGGTCTTTAATAATCCTCTTATGTTAAGAAGAACACCTCGATTGAACAGAATAATCATTTGTTTTGTTATTATTAAGTTAAAAGTATAGAAAGGAAAATGCAACATCTTATGAAACCTGGACCTTTTGAAATTTTGTCATATTTTCTCTCCAGATTTTATGTGATAAGGGAACACTTCACGCTATTTTGACCATAAAGGAGCTGTAAATATATCCAAGCACTGGTTCTTTCTACAGGACCATTACTGGTTATGCTCCAGACAGGTTTAAACTTTAGTTGAAGATTGGCAGGGGAGATTTTATATATATTCTTACAAGTCACTGCAGGTATGGGGAATAGGGCCCTGTGGTAATACCTAAATAAAAATTTCCTTTTACATCACACTAAGTACTTCATCACCAATTAGAAGTAAAAATACATCTGAGATGTTCATCTAATTGTGTCAGATGCACTGAAGGTTAGAAGTTCTAAAACAGTTTGCAAACCATGGATTCTTCTTTTTTATTGTTATTATTATTTATGAAGTATCATACTAGTTTGCGTTGGTCTCTCTGTCACGATTCTTGAGAATCCCACTACAATGAAGGTTTTCATGTAAATGTGTCAATTTAAACTGAAATATTAAAAGGTTTAAGCAATCTAAATTATTATGAGAAAAGATCAAATTAACCAAAGTTAAACTTAGAGGATTAAATAATAATCAGAAAACCAGGAAACATTTTCTTCGTTTTCTTCTTTATATGCAACATTTCTACCTACTGCTAATTTTTGTACGCCACAGACGTCTTTTGTTATTTTGCCAGTCAATTTATGCTCACATGCACACAAAAACTCTCTCCATGGTCTGTGATTGTGCCTCCATTGTGGACACAATTCTAAACATTTTTACATGTGAGTTTGAGCTGATATTTAAATATGCTTAAAATAGACAACAACTGCACCCACATGTACTTTCAGGTTTCACAAATTGCACTGCTGCATGGTAAGGATTGACATATTCAAATCATCCGCTATATACTGTATATATTAAGCAGACTTACAAAAACAAAAGTAAGTGCAAATTTGTGCTTCCAAAATTTCCATGCACCTCATTTAAAACCTCTTCTCAGAGAATCAAACTATAGTAAAAAGTGTAGAAATGTGAAGAAAAAAATACCTACACTCAATCAACACAGAGATTAAATTGAATTGTTTAAAAGAAATTGTTTGCAGTTCATGTTTTGTGTTTAAAAGTCTGAACCAAGAAAAAATAAAGGTCAGGAACTAGGCCCTCAGTGATCAACAGATCCTACAGTATAGACTGTGTCCTTATAAAAGCTGAATGTAAGTAATCTAAAAGGCAAAATCATAACAATTCATAAAACACAGATGCTCTAAAAAACAACTCTAAACCAACAGGAACATCTTAACCTCAGAAATGTAAATTAATATGAATTCTGGGGATGAGAAAATTTCTTTGAGTTAACTGTTCTTTTGGTATAAATCATTTCCTCAGTTTGGTCTATTTTAGATCCTGGAAAGTTGCTACCTGGATGCTATTCAATTTATATTTTGACTGGCAGACAGTTTTATCGTTTTCTTTGCGGTACGATCTGATAGAAAAACAAATAAGGCAGTTTGGTTGCAGTCAGAGGAAAAGTTCACTGAAAACAGATGTGTTATGTGTAAGAGCTGCTGACCAGTTAGGTCTTACGATTGTTTCAAGGAAACACTGAAAACCATTATGTTGAGTGAGAGTGAGTGGTTCGGTTGCATGAAATAAGAGCCATGAGAAGGGGCTTTTAACAGCAATTACTGCAATACACTAATTAGTTTTTGCCAAAATTTAACAGCTTGGTTGTGGAAGAAATCCTGTTTAACGTGGAGGTGATCACATATTTATATTTTAATTAGTGTTACATCTGCAACTTATAACCAAAGTTGGCTACAAAATAGTGATTCTGGGATGTGGTCTAGAGATCTGTAGAATCCGACTGAATTCATATTGATTGCTAAAGATGTGCCTAAAATGTCTTCTAGTTGTTGAATTACTGTAGTTTGTGTCATAACTATATTCTTGTTTAAAGTACTTGTATGGCAGAGATGAAAACAGATATTTTAACCAGTTATTGTATGCATTGGCTCCTCTGCATTGAGGTGTTGTTTATTTTTAAGGCAGGGATCTCATATCCCTGGGACATTATAAAGTTCTTCCCTAAAAATTCTGTGTAATTATTTTTCTTTTTTCTGAAAAAATAATGTTTTATTCAAGAACGATACTTACCTAATGTTTTTGTATTGAACAGGAGGCCTTTTTCCCACTGGTTCCCATGAGTATGAGGTTTTTCGCTTCGCCCTGGCACAACATCAGGACGTTCCCAAACTGGTTCCGCAGGTGGACATGGTGGACACTGGGAGCAGTTTTGCAATGACTTATGCTTGTAAGTAAAAAAAAAAACTAAAAGCTTTGTATTGTGGAGGAACAGTTTTGGAAGCATTTGTTTAAACCGTATGAAAATAAATCCACGATGGAGGCACTCTGACACTACATTTTCAGTAGCTCTTCTCACAGAGAATTTTATCTTTGCTGCTATTTATTGGCTTTCGGGGAAAATGTTTTTTATAGTCTGTTTGTTTTGTTGCTATGTTGCAATCCTCATAAAAAAGAGAACCACTTAAGCTTAGCTCCACTGTGTGAGAAACCCCTTCCCTAAAAACAGATAAATAATGGTTTGAAGGTGCTGCAGGTAAGGAAGCACTTAAAAGATAAAAAATTGTAAGAGAAAACAAAACGAACAGAGGAGGTGGACTCAGGTTTCAGCTCTCGAAAACATATAACGCAGCGCTAGAGTTGATTCCTTCCCACTATCATCTCAATCCTCATCGCCATGCAGGTGGTCAAAACATCGCTCCTGTAAGCCAGGCCAATAATGACTACGACTCCTCATTGCAGAGGCATGGACTAGTTTTGGGTTAATTTGCAGTCGAACAACAACCTCAACGACTCCCCGTTACAAAGGGGTGGATCTGTTTTCGGTTTAATTTGCATGTTTTCTAAGCAATAACAAGACTTTGTTGGGCTACTCTATAAAGCTTGGAACTCAACACTAATACAGAAAGTTTGAATTGAAAAAGCTTCCTGGATGGGAAGCCAAAACGTCTTCAAACTTGGAAATCAAAGTCCAGTGGCTTGTTTTTTTTTTTTTTTGGAGTGGAAACCAGACTTACAGCAAACTAAAGACCTTCTACAAACCTTGCCCTTATGTCAGGAAGTACCTGCTGCAACACAAGATTCCAGACTGTTTCTTGTTTGAAAAAATCAAAATCAATTGTCGCTGTTTCTTTCTGAAATTAAGCTCTTCCAAACCAAATTTTGGAAAGAAAGAAAAGAAAGAAAAAGAGAGAGAGAGAGATTTATGATTTTAAAAACTCATTTATTCACTCAATGGTGATCCAAAGAATTATTCAACACAGCTTCAAATTAACACATCCATAAATGAAAGTTCAGAATTAATTACATTAAACAAAACACCTTCATAGTCCCAAATATTATGAAAAGTATTTAGTTTATCCATTTTTAGATAATATTTAAATTCTAACATAACTCTTGCCCTAACCATACTCTTAAAGAGCATTACACAATCCATATTCTGTCCATTATTAATTTTAAATTTTCTACTCAAATAAATTGCAAGCTTTGCTTGACCCAGAAAAAAATGTAACAATCGTCCAGTTTTCTTCTTTCCTTTGCCATACAAAAACCCAAAAATAAAAAGCTGCTCTGTGAAATTTTCTTCAAATCTCTTCCAAATATCTCTTAGAAAAGCAAATAAATCCATTAATCTAAAACACTGTACAAAACAATGAAACATGAGAGAGAGAGAGAGAGAGAGAGAGAGAGAGAGAGAGAGAGAGAAAGGTGGAAGACATACATACAGCAAATGGGCCAGGTCTAGGAATAAATTGAGGAAAACAACTATTGCCTCTGCACATGAGGCACCTGCTCCACCACTGAGCCCCGAGGCACCATGCAAACTTGATTTCAAGCTTACCATGAGCTTTTTGGATATAAAGAAAAAATGGACATAAGTCAGGCTACCCTCCAGGGTAATTTTTATTGCACCCCTTTATGTAAAATGGGCACTGCCTAAAACTTCTGTAAAATAGCAGCTGGCTAGCTCAAATGGTAAGTCACCTGACCTTGCACCCAAATTTAAAATTACTAAAAAACTCACACAAAGAGAAAAGACAATTAGGAGAGATTTATTGATACAATTACTTGTCTTTGGTGCTTAGACCTCAGCAGGAAACATAGCTCTTAATTTTGATTGATATGCATGAACAGGAGCAAAGAATAGAGCTGTTTCCCCCCAGGCCTGAAACTGGTGGTGGAGTGGAGATAGATGAAGTTGGTCAGTCTGTAGACTGCTGGTTAGCGAGACGGTCTGCTGAGCTTTATGAGGAGATCCAGTGGATACTAGAGCTTCACTCAGGGAAGATGGAAGTCCAGTTGGATAACACAGGTTGAGAGAACCTGTCCATGATGAGCAAGCATGAAGCGACAGTGGAGAGGAAAAACTCCCCGTTGGGAAGAAACCTCTGCCAGAACTAGGCTCAACATGGCGGTCTTCTGCCGGACCGGTTAAGATGAGACAGGGAACGCAGTAAGAGTCCGGGAGGAATGACACTCTGATGAAGTTTTAGCTACGATGGTGGAGGAGGGGCTGGAGGTGCAATCGGTATCATCTGAATGAAGTCACACAGCACATCCGCCGCCTGCCCACAGGAGCAGACTGGTGGTTATCGGAGGCATTTTAAGATGAACTTTGATGCCAATTGGCTTTCGTGGAGGTGTGGTTCAAAGCTGATTGGCTGTGTCGCAGGTGGATGCATGAAAAGCAAATGAGTTTCTTCAGTTCAACTTCCGCCTAGGCTCCATTTTTAAAATTTGTATTGTCTTTTTTATGGGGTTGTGACATGTAAGAGATTATTGTGATATTATCTTCGACTTGTCCTTCATGTGATTAAAATGAGATCTAAGGCGTCTCCTACTCGTTCTGAAAGCAGCTGTCTGAACTGTGGTCTGATCCAAGATGGCCGCCCTCTAGGCCCTTCGGCGTCACTGCCGACAGCGTTCAATGAGGCGTCTACCGTAGACTTTCCATGTAAACCAGATGCCCTGATGCCTGGAACATTTTTGGTCAATTATTTGTTTGCACTTTTACAAGGAAGACACATAAGAATAGCACAGATATTTAAATTATTTTAAAGGGCTTTAAGTACTGCTACATCATTTTTATCTGATCTAACAGCAGCTTAATGTGTCTGTATGTACAGCACCCCATGTTGTTGTGGTAAACAGGTGTAAAAACTAAAATAAATGATTAGGTAGCATGTATTCTCACATCTTTTGTTTTAAATCCAGCCTTTAGGGTGATAATCATTTGTTCTACCCATAGGAAATGTTATCAAAAAAGTCCTAGGGATGCACCCAGCCTAACTGATTCCATGAAAACATAAATTGGGTTCCTCAGTTCTCTGCCTTGAGGTCTGAAGTCTTGCATCTTCTACATTTGCATCACTTCCACAGAGCTGGGTCAGTTAATCATTTTATTTGACTGTATACTGTAGATTCAAGAATGTTATTCCAGTGAATGGAAGCAGAAACACATCTAAAAGATACAGGACACAGGACCTCAAGGTCGGGAACTGAGGAAACTTTTTTGGGGTATTGGTGTAAAAATTTATATTTAAATATATTCTAAATATTTTTGCTTACAGATATATTTTTTTTCTCTTAATGTGTTACTAGACTTAAAATGATAACAAAAAACAGTGTTTTAATCCTGGTTATAATGCCAAGCAGATCTGGTTTAAATGAATATACTACCTTGTTTATGAAGTACAACTTAAGATCTTCCTGTTGATTTTCGTTCTACTGCATATTTATGCAATGCTTACTTATGTTTATCATATAAATCACTGGAAAAGAAATCAAAGTTAATGACTGTCCTGTAAGAAAAGTAAAAAGGGATCTAAACGTGTAAAAAACCTTTCCAAGGCACGGCGTATTGATCTTTTGACGTGATGGGAAGAGTATCCTCATCAGCAAGTCAGTGTGCATCAACTAAAATGTATATTTTACAATATATTTGATGAGATTTTCTCTTCAAAGTTTAGCAAAGTGAAACAAGGATGGAAAAAAAAGATTTGCTAAAAATGATAGTGAAGATGACATGGGTTCAATTAAAACTTTATTTATTTTAGGATCTGTTTAGGTGTCTGTAGTGGAATATGTTACCTTTCCACCAAGCCTTGGGAGACATTGTACTAGTTTTCTATTTTACGCTTTAGTCGACCACTGAATCCAGCTTGATGCAAACCAGGTGCTATCTATTTTACTGCGTTCAGGTTGAGCAGAGCTCCAGTGCTGCGTAACACCAGCTGTCAGCCCTTTCACCCCATCAGGGCTGAGGATAATTCCTGCTAACAGAATCTGAACGTGTCAGCTGCAGCAGCTCGAAAAGAAATGTTTGTTTTCCTCCCTTGGAATCACTGAGAGGACGCGGCCGTGCTGCTCTGCTCCAACTGTAGTCTGTCTCACAGGAGGGAGAGCTCAGTCTGTTTTACATTTCACACAACGTTGGACTGCAGAAAAAATACACAGGGAGGCAGAAGTGCTGGGAAAAGAGAAAGATAAGTCAAAGAAAAGAGAAAGAAAAGAGTTTTCTGCATGAAGTGGTAAAAGCTAGTCAGTTTACAACAGCTGTTTATTCTCTCTGGAACAATCTCTTTTCATGTCACCCGAAGCAGCCAACCAATTCAAGTTCAGCAAGCGGAAAGAAGCTTAGTTTCTTCAAAGTTCTATATAAAACAAAACAAATCAGTGGGTCATGTATACATCAGAAAATGTACAGTGCCTCACAAAAAATTAATTGCAAATATAGTAAATGTTATACGATGGAGTTTAAGGGCCAGGCTAGAGATTTTAATAGGTGAATAAGTTTATAACATTATGAGAATAAGGTTTGTAATATAACAAGAATAAAACTGTAACACTTACAAGAATAAAGTGATAAAGTTACGAAATAAAGTTGAAAAACTATAACAATGAAGTCATCATACCACAACGGATTTTAGAAAGAAAGCTTCGAGCTCCGGCCAGCATATGAAGGCCGAACAGCTCCACCAAACAGTAACCTGAGTCCACTTTGATACACTGCCCAATTTGATGCTGGTGTGCTAAAAGATTTCCTTATTTGCCAAACCAATGCCAAAGTATAATTTCAGATGATGCTAGACATTCCTTATTTTAGGAAAGAAAGTGCTTTTTGTAAGAGTTGTCATAAAATAAATCGTGTTCTCATAATATTATGACTTTATTCTCATAACATTGCGACTTTATTGTAATGTTATGACTTTATTCTCATGATTGTATGACTTTATTCTCATAATATTACAACTCTATTCTCAAATTAAAAAAACAAATCTATAGCTTGGCCCTAATACTCCGTTGTCTAAATTGTATTCCTATATGGAATGTTTTTAGTGTACAATGCATTTAGACATGTAATTAAAGGAGGGTTGAACTAAAAAAATTTGGAGTTCATTGATTAGAATCTGAAGATAATACAAAGGTAAATTGTTCAGAAAACCAAATTCCAACACACAACCAAGGAAATTTCCAAATGGTTTAAGAAAAAGGGGAAAAAGCTGGTAGGATGACCCAGACAGTCACTGACTTGAATGGATTTGCAAAGCAACTGAGAGAAATATAGATCAGACGGCACCGAAAGGACACCCGGAATCTTTAAAATATGAAGACACTATGCATAGAAGAAAGGTTATTAAAGTTTGGCCAAAATCCCTCCTTGGCAATGTGTGATCATATTTATTCCAAACAGGGGAAATTTTCTTTTCAATGTCCAATAAATACTTTTCTAATATGTATTCAGTTTATGCTTGGATAGGCTTAATATGAAAAGTAGGAGTTTTATACTTTACTTTCTTAAAATAAAATGTCCTTGTTATTAAAATATTTTCTGTTCCAGATTATTTGTTGGGTTTTCTGATTTCGGTTACAGTCCAACACTAACAAAAGAATAATTAAAAAACGCTCCCACTTAGGGCCGGATTTATCAAGGTCCAATTTTGCGTGCAGTAATCTGCGCTCGCAAACTGGAATTTTGCGCGAGGGGCTGAACCATGGTTTGCGGGTGATTTAACAAGAGCGATTGCGTAACTGGTGGCAGGTGCAAAACTGTTGGAGACGCCCTATTTAAATGATGGTTTTGCGCGTTTTGTGGTTTGCGGCAAAGTAGTTTGTAGTTTGTGCAAACTAGTGCATTAAGAAATTTTAATCTTACAGTGACACCCCCACCCCCTCCAATATATATATATATATATATATATATATATATATAAACTTTGGCAACCTTTATTCCCTAAGGTGGTATGTGGCTGAATTTCTACTTCACTGCAGTAAAAAAAAAAAAAAAAAAAAACAGGTGTTTTGTATTGGCCTGTAGAAAAATGCACATACTAAATGGCTCACAAGAAGTGACTGTGGATGAGATTACTGCGCGCACTTCTGAAAAACGAGATTGGGAGATCCCAGGTGCAAAAAAGTGCAATGTTGCAAGGAGTTTTGTGATATCTGGTATTGCGTGGGTCCTCCTTGTGGCTGGCTCCAAATCCATTCGGAGTTCCCCCAACAGCTCCAAAATGGCAATGCTGGATAAACGATATGTTTTGATGATCGTTTCCTCCTTCATTCCAAAAATATTCACACGGAGTGAAAAAATGCGTTCTCTGCGTCTCCTTGCTTCATTTCGATGTCTCCTTCTTGCAACAATAACCGCTGCCATGTGTGCGCAATTACGCATACAGACCATTTGCACCTTCTTTTGAAACGTGTTAAATATAGAGTCAGATACCGTTAGCAAAATTGCTTTCAGGTTTAATAAATTACTTTGCGAGTGCTAAATTAATATATTTACATGTTCTCCTCCCACAAGACGCACTTTTGCGTGTAAACGCCCCATATTGCATATTCATTGCAGAAAAAGTACTAAATGGATAAGAGACGCTATTTAGCACGTTTTAAAGACCAAATCCTTTTAGCACGCTGTTGATAGATCAGTTTGTACATTTTTTAGTGTGCGCAGTGAAAAAGCTCACGTTTTTATACACGCAAACCTTTGATAGATCCGTCCCTCAGTGCAGAAAACGCCTTATCTTGCGAACTCATTTTGACGCTTCTAATGCCTCAAATGGGATGCCTGTGCATTTTTAAATCAGACGCTCTGGACACTGGCTGCTCTGGATAACGGATTCTATAGGCTGTTCTGTTATTTTCCTTGCAATCATGACTGTTCTGGTTTTAGTTGGAAAAAAGTAGTAAATTTTTTTTTATCACACTTTTTAACATGTATTAAATTGAGAAAGTACACATCAAAATGTCATTGGGATTATGATGCTACTTAAATTTGTTGTTATATTTTGGGATGGCACGCATACCAGCTGGCAATAGTGTTGGGAGTAAAAATGAAAGCCATTTTTTAGATCTGTGGTAAAAAAAAAAAAAAATAAAAGTACCAAAATATAAAATAGAATATTTTGTGCCTACAGATTGTGAGTTAATATAGTATTTTTAAACTGTTTTGCCAAAGTTCATAACAAAAATATTTGAGGAGTAATAATAATCAGAGCACTTTCTTTTCTTTATACATAAAAAAAATCAATTCTCCTGGCTTTGTCAAGTGGGGGAGGGGGAGGTTTGACAGGACCCAAATGCAGACTAAAACTGAAGGGGGTTACTTGAATATTTATTATCCAAAAAGTTCAACAGAAGCAAAAAATATCCAAAAAATATCCAAAAATATAAATCCACAAAAATCAAAAAATGCTGAAAACCAGGAATACTCACAACAAGAAGGGGACAAAGTAATGACGAAAAACCAGGAAAGAGAGACTGAACAGGAGGAGAATAAATGGGAGAGAGAAACAAAGACCAGGCTAATTAACAAATTGGGAGCAGGTGTGAACAAAGGCAAGAAGGGAGCTAGGAAAAAGCAGACTGACACTAGAGGGCAAACAAGAAATATCTAAGAACTCAAATACAATCAAAAATAACTAGAGCACAAGAATTAAAATAAGACCAATGAAAACTCAGAGATAAAATTTAAACAAAAACAAAACCATGACAGTTTAAGTAGGAAAAAACTGAGTATTTTACTTCATCTCTCATAGTTCTGGAGTCCTTCATCAGCTTCTCTGATTAGTTAGTGCTCAGTGTCCAGCTGCAAAAGTTCAGATTTCCCAACTCCATCATCTGTCCCTCTGGATGCTTGATCGGTGAAAACACGCTGCTCTTAGTGCTTGAAATGCCAAAATACTTGCCCACGACGCTTTTTGATATTATCTCCCAGAGACTTTGCATGTCAGCCAGACACCTTGATGCTTAAAACAGGTTTGGTGTGAATGCACCATGAATCCTAAACCTAATCCCCAAATCCAAGAAGATAACTTTTCCTCATGTGCAAGTGTGGTAAGACAAGAGAATGTAAACTGGTAAATTGTGATTTCCAGTCCTAAAGGAATAACCAGTAAAGCTTCAGAGGGAATTTTCTCTTTTGTCTTGTATGCAACTACCAGCTGTTTGGAGACACAGTACTGCTGATTTAACAGTTGGTTTTGCCATTTTAATGAGTTTATCTATCTGGAGATATTTTCTAACATTTTTTTTTTTATTATATTTATTATCAAATCAGAAGTTGGATGAGCCAGACATAGGCTGAAAAGAAACCTATCAGAAGCCAAAAGACAGTAATTAAAAAATGGAAACTTTATAATTGAAGGAATGATACTTATACCACTAAAGTAAAAGGACTTAAGATAATCTAAAAAAAATGAGAAAATGTAATGAGAATGTATTAATAAGACACTCTCTTATATAGTCTTGGTTATTCTTAGTTTTAAAGCAAATCTATCTGACCTCCAACAAACAACTAAAGCTAAAAGAAATCAAACAAGAGGAAACAAGGCAGAAGAAATCATTGCGCCAGTCTTTATAGGGAACTCATGGGATGTAAATCTCATGGAACATGCAAACCTTTCAGTACAGACAGTGGTGTGCATCTGTGCAGGAAGATGTTGGGGGAGCAGCTGGAGACCACAAGAGATTTACTCTCACACGAACATGACTGCTTAACCTAGTGGACAAACCTGTACCAGCCTCGACACTGACTGAAGAACAACACAAATACAAATACCTGTTTCTTTGATGGGGCAGCCCATGCTCTCTCATCTTCATAGAGATATGGACAGTACAATGTGATGTTGGGGTTGGTCCTATAACCAGTGAGTTGCTAGTTTTAGCCCCACCAGTGATGCTAACTGTATGACAGGCTTGCCTCTGTCAGTCTGCCACAACACAGCTGTGGCTACAAAGTACCTTATAACACTGACTCATAGATTAAGCTGAAATTGAAATAGTTGTCTTTTATAAAGGAGTCTTTCAAAATTTGACCAAGGTTTTATATTTTCAAAATGTATCCCTTTATTGCCAAACATTTGTAATGTTTGCTCACATACTAGGTTTTAACTTCTCCACAATGTATAATTTATTTTCTTTCTGTGGTAGAGTCGATTGAGATTTGTTTGCTTCTGGTTCTGTATCTGCTTTTGGAGAAATCTTGAAAGTTTCTGAGTAGAGTTAAGATCTCTGACACTTCCATATAACAGTCTAAAATGACTAGTGATGTGATCTTTAAACCGCTTTGTTGTCACCTTAGCCTTGTCACACAGTGCCCTATCGTGAAAAATGCACAGATCACAACCAGGCTGTTCACAGACTGTTGGAAGAGGCTTTGGGCAGAACTATGAAACTCCACTCTCTTGGTTCCAGTTAATGTCAAAAATAGATTATGTTGCGATTTTTTCTGTCTTTCAACAGTAGAAGCACCAACTGTTCATTTTCCAGACGCTACTAACTATGAGAAGCAGAATCCATCTGTGATTGTCTTTACATCAATCTGTTTCTCTCTATCCTTCTACTTCTGCAGAGTTTTTCTGAGTGGTAAAGCTTCTTGAATCCTACCGATGCTGCCACAGTGGCAATATTTATAAGAAATGCATGCAACTGCATTTTTTTTACCAAACGATACATTACATTTAGTTTGTGCAGACTAAACCGGTAAGGAAAAGCAACCCAATCAAAGCATTCAGGATTCTGCTTCTCTACAGCCCATTTCTGTCAAGCACGTCAATCAGAAAGGCTGAGACACAGTAAAATGCTGAGTTCGCTCTCTTTCTCAGGCAGGTGCACATCCACTTAGTCACTACACAGTCTTGTATCAAATTTGTCATGCTGCATTTTTGACAGGCTGACCTTCTGGTCAGTCCACATGCACTTCACCATTGTGTCATCTTAGGTTTTGTGTGCAAGATCCCTGTGACAGGATCAATTTGGAGATGAGACAGACTTGACTTTATACTTGTCTCTCGTTAGATGGGAACTCTATACTAATGCTCTGTAGATGAACATATCAGGACAGAAAATATGTCTGCTTGTTTGGAAGTGCCTCCTCTCTGCTAAACGTTTGCATTGTAAATTAATTCCTGGTAACTGTACTCATCCTACAATTTCGGATGAAATAGCACCAGATCTGCCATGCTGCCTCCAAGCACCAGATTTCATTGAAAGGTTGTTGTTGTTTTTTTTGCTAAATCTGGTCAGTCTATCATAGTCTTGATTTATTCTAGAAATAGTTGTTGAAAACTGGGCTATTTGGGTCAGTCATATTTTGTCCCCATTCGGTCCAATAATAGATGTTGAAAACTTGTTTTTCAGCGTCTTTTCAAAAATCTGAAAATGATGGCTTTTCAGCTTTCTATTTTCAACTAAACATGTCACCTTTACTAACTCTTTTACCAGTTTTTATTCGGAGGGTGAAGTTCTGAGAGGATCCACGTGTATAATGGAGCTGAAACAAAAATAAAAACTGTTTAATTTGAACCTCAAAGTTAATTTACTGAAGATTGGGGCTCAGATGATTTTAGTAAAGATGCATGAAAAAACAGGGGCTTAGGTACTGGGACAGTGACTAGGAAAAGCCAGGCGAACAGTTGAGAGCAATCAGGTAAAAAAAAGTGCAACCTCTGAGAAGAAAAAAGGCAATGAAATGAGGGAGCGGGAGAAAGCTGAGCACAGGTCTAAAAAAGAAAGCTGAAAAAAAAATTATAAATAAATAAACGTGTTGCTTTGTTTGGTGCTGGCTTTAAACAAGCCATCAATTGAGAGGTCCTGGTAGGAGGGATGAACAACAAATAATAAAACATCCTGACATTTATCTCCACCCAATAAAACTTTGTTGTTGTTTTTTTGTTGTTTTTTTATTTCTGTGAACAGCCCATTCCATCAGCAGTTAAATGGTTCTCTTAACTTCAGAAAGAAATTAACTAATTATGCTGTACTAATAGTTTGTTTGATGTCTAATTAAATTAAGTTTAACAAACTATAGATTTTACCTAAAATAAAGGCTTTTAATTTCACAAGTCTAAGTTAATAAGCACTGTATGAGTTACATACTTAGTATGATAACACTTTCTCAAATCTTGCAAATTCATTAATTTTAAATTCAGATAAATGTATGCTAAGGGATGTCTCTTAGGTTTGAAGACATCAGCTTAAACTATACTAAAATGCATAAAGGGACCAATAAAGACAAAAAGTACTGATAGCTAAAATTGCATTCTTTAATTTAATTAGTTTAGAGTGAAGTACAAGACATGTTTAGTTGCTTTGATACTCTACAGACTGAAACTCTACCCAGGGATATCAAACTTTGCCATTTTGAGCTCAGTAAAAGAATATATTTTATGCCACAGTGATTCCTTAACACAGTAAATAACAGCAAAAAAGTATGACAGGACAACAGAGGAGATAATTGTGGCAAATGATATGTTTCAAAAGACATAGTTGGCAATACTGAGGTAGACACAGTTTTTGCTCCAGCTCTAACCTGCATTTTATGCTCATGGTATGTATTAGCAGAAAAAGAATATTAGAAGTAATTTTGTAAAACATGGTTGGACCTAATGAAAGCAGCAGAAACTCAAGTTTTCAATATTTTTATGCATAAGATTAATTTTCAATTTAAATTCTGGGGGTTTAATTGCTGTTAAAACCATATTTCTCAGGAAATCCCAACTTCGAGGTTGGAGGAACTTAAAATATTCATGTTAATTATTTGACTCAGAGAATCAATGGAGGAGAAAATGCAGCTTGCTATCAATAGACAGATAACAAGAAAGATATTTGAAAAGATTGGTTATAGATTATTTTTCAAGTAAAGCATGGAGTCTGCAGCCATTATGTATTAACAGGCGACACAGCAAAAGTAAACACTACACCAGATCAACACGTTTTCCCACCTGAGATCTTCTCTCATTCTATTACTGCTAATGAAAACTGTTGCATTCATGATCAGGCTGCTGTTTCTGCTAAATCCACGTGCTTTAATGGCGATGTGAGTATTATTGTGTTCTCCTGTTCCTTTCCCTGAGGATTCAACTGGTCTTATAGTCCTAGACAAAAAGCATTTAAATCCAACAAGAAAATCCACCTTTTTGATTTTTCATATATCACATCCGCTTTTCCTTTATAGGTTTATACAGTATACTGCTACCTTTTGCACATATTATTTTTTCTTTGTTTTATTATTCTGCACTTTGTTAGTATGTGCTATTGTTTTATAAAGTTATCGTTACTTCCATCGTTTTGTAGTCGAATAAAAGCAATTTTAAAATTAACTAAGATAGAATAGTTTGCTTTCTGTTCATCCCTGAAATCAGTTTATCTATGGTAATTACCATACGTGAATTACAGGTGAGGAAAATAGATATCTTTAACATTTCTGTGAAAGTTTGAGCTCCCCCACCTTTAGCATACAATAACGACAATCTTTCAGGTTTATTTTTCATTTTAAAGATTTTACTTTACATTTCTGGTAGGCCGTGGAGATCTGTGACGTCAGAAAATATTCAATTAACAGCTATATGCTACCTCTAGCTCAAATTATAGTTTATTATCTCATATCATGCATATTTTGCAACCATCTTTATAGATATTAAGTTATTTGTCCATTTATTCCAGTGTCACCTGTTAACATTAGTCGAAAATATTCGGTCTGTAGACCTAAGATGACTTCAATTTCATACCTTCTTTTTGCTGTTAACCCTTTAGAATAACTTTTCGTATGACAAATGCCATAAATGTAAAGTTTCGGTGGTTTTTTCTATATAGTATTTGAAGTCGAAGCTTATTATTAAACTTCGCTGAAAGTTGTTTGGGTTCGACAGCCTATAGATTATAAAGATAAACACTGTCTTTTCCTCAGAAAAAGAGTGAGTCAAAATTTAGTATGTAAAGCGTATAATTTGAATTTTTGTTCTGTGGCTAAATGAATAGAATGGAGATCATGAGGTCTGGATTGATGGACCAGCAGCAGAGGAAAGGATGCAGAGAGAAACCTGGAATCTCAATGAATGTTGCTGCAATGATAAACAGCATCCTCTCACAAAGCAGCCAAATGAAGTCAACCTCTTTGGCTGAGCAACACAACATGGCATTCATGCTAGTAAATAAGGCATAACTGAATGGAGATGGACTGAATAGGAGGGAAATGAATAGAATCAACAGAGGCAGGCAGAGAGGGAGAGGGAAAGTGACACGTTATCAGAGCCTGTCGCACAGTTTTCAATGCAGCTTTAACCTGAGGGTGACCTTATGCAAACACCGAATCACTTTTGTTGATGGCTGCTCCATAAACCTTGTCACTGCTGCATATTAGTCCATAAAGGCACATGTCTTAAAAAATATAAAGCTTGTATTGTTTTTCTAGTTTGAGTTTAATGGATTTTGGCTGAGAGGTTGAAAATTCACCCTCCAGCAGATAAGGAAATAAATGACATGTCCTGTGAGCACATAGTTTTTTATTTTATTAAAGCCATTTCTTAGGATGTTGACTTGCTCTGATTGATTCACCTGTAGTGATGTCAAATTGGATTTCATATATGCAAACAAGAAACCCCAGTTGAGTTTAAGCTGGCATGATACAGGGTTCATTTTAAATGACACCATTATATATGACAACTTACTTGTGTTCTGCAGGTGTTTACACTCACCGGCCACTTTATTAGGTAATGTCCAACTGCTCGTTAACACTTAATTTCTAAGCAACTCAGTGCATTTAGGCATGTAGACATGGTCAAGACAATCTCCAGTTGGACAGGTGTGCCTAATAAAGTGGCCGCTGAGTGTATATATATAAATCATTTTTTTATTTTTTTTATTTATTTTTTTTCAACCAAGCAAGTCTTTCAATGAGGGTACAAAATAATAAAAGCAGCTCAGATGTCTCCTGATCTCATCTGAGCTGCTTCACTCAATTTGAAGGCAGTTCAGGATCCTTAGGAAAATGGAATAGGCCAACACCATTCTTGTGGGGACTGAAGAAAAAATCTAGAACAAAGTATGAGGGCATAGCTGTATCTTAATCCATGAAACTTTAGCAGCTTTCCATAACAATACCACTGTTCCCACTCTCAGTCATTGTACCGTATACATCACTCCCATTTTCTACCTCAGTCACTGAGCAGTGAGTCCTCTGAATGGTAGAATTTTATGCAGGCCTCCATGAAAGAATATTTATGTTTTGATCCACAACAAATAGTAGAAAATATCAATATCGTCTCATCAATACTTTGAAAGGCATTTTCTCTAAGCACTGCACACTCTGACCTTGGGGTGAATTTGCAGGGTTATCCATCCTTTCAAAAAATTAAATTTTATTTCTGCTTGTGGGTAGTCTTTTTCTCTGAAAAAAATGAAAAGTTTAGATTGATATACAGGCTTAGATTGTTTTTAAATGGCTTTTTAACGTTTCCTAGAACAATAGGGTTAAATTGTTGTTTATTTGTCTGTAGATTATCAGTGGCGTCTTTAATAATCTTAAATTGCAAACTGCAACAGTAGGCCTGTTATACTAGATGCATAGCTAATTATTTTTGGCTCTTGATTTGAATGCACATTTATTTATGTAGAATAAGTGGGCTCAAGCTATTGTCTTCTATTTAATACAACAATGATTAAAAAAGTGGAACAAGATACATTTATAAAAATCAAGAAATTTTCATACTTATTGTAAAATCCAAATGTGTTACTTTTTCTGTTCTGAGACTGAACTAGCTTCAGTTGCAGTTGATAGTATTAAAAATATAAATAACCAATGAAAATTCTTGATTGCTTCAGCCCTTACCTGAAATCTTATGTCTCATTCTGGTCAGGATGCCATCAGTTTTTCCCATCTGAAGCCTGCCAAGGTTTGCATATCTACGGAGCCCCTAAAGGGACATGGAGGAAAAAAAAAAACTTTTGCGAGATCTCGCAAAAGTATTGCGAGATCTTGCAAACGTTTTGCGAGATCTCGCAAAAGTATTGCGAGATCTTGCAAACGTTTTGCGATCCACACTCCTTGCTGGTTAGTGGCGGTATTGCACCACATAGTTGTTTGCCAACCGCCATTAAATAGAAGAAGAAGAAGAAGAAGAAGAAGAAGAAGAAGAAGAAGAAGAAGAAGAAGAAGAAGAAGTTAACAGACCATCAATCGGAGAAGTTTATTCATTTCTATTTTAGTATTGGCCTGACATATAAAGACATTAAATCCACACTCGGCTGCAGACATGGATTTGACATTAGTGAGAGACATTTGAAAAGTACGGTGGCCCTGAGGTGCAAAACACAACACAAAAACGGCAACGG